>NC_086446.1:651815565-652178065 GCF_028390025.1 Pseudophryne corroboree | reverse complement strand
CATTCTGTACCTTTGATGAATGTTGACACTTTGAAAATATGTATAGAAGCTTATTTTATACTTTGCATCTCTGTGGAACATGACGGAAAGGGGGAAAGCAAAGCACAATAGCCAAAAACTTCATAGCACTGATGACTGAGTTTTTGTTTGCAAGCTGACATAAATACTATTTTAATAAGTATTGGTGAACAGGACATGAGATGTTGTTGCGGCAAGATGATGTCATTGTGTTGTTTAAAAATTTAATACACTAAATAATTTCATAGGAATGAGTGTAAGAAAAAAATCTGACTAATTCTGCTAGCAGGCAATAGGAATGTGCAAGGTTTAACAGGCCATGACTGTTATCTTGTATAATGTGTGAAGAATGCTACAAATCCTGCATTGTGGTCTTGCAAAGCAGTTTAGTAACACTGACTTCTCTTGAATGCAGTGTTTCCTGTAACAAGTACAAAGCTATAAATATTTACGTTTTTCACAGCTATAAGCATACTGTAGCAAAATGACTGGAGGAGACTGAAACACAGGCATAAGATACAGTATATGCTAATGTTCAATTACAAATGCAAACAATTATTATTGTCTGCTAATAAATAAATAAATGTGTGTAATAGTGTCGGATTAAGGCATAGCAAAAGCCCTATTCTGATATGAGCATGTGTTACATTTGTAATTTAGTGTGTAGTTACAATCGCATGATTTGAACTATGCAGTGTAGTCATTTACACTTGAATGAGCCGATATAAATACTTTATCTACTGCACAGGGATATCATGTTAAACCATGCCACCTCTAGCAGGTAGGCGTGTTATCCATTTTTATTGAGGGTGTCCACATAGTGCATACTAATAGCGCTATGACAGAGGTTCTCAAATGCTGTCCTCACGGCCCCCCAAATGGTCCAGGTTTTAAGTTTATCCATGCTTGGCCACAGGTGACTTAATTAGAATCTCAGTCAATCTGATTTAACCATCTGTGCAGAGCCATGCATATACCTAAAACCTGGAGCATAGGGGTGCCCTAAGAACCACGTTTGAAAACCTCTGCGCTATGGTAAGGAGTGCTCACATTCATGCTGCTTGGAAAGCTTAGGGGAACTGTCCATTCTAAGGCAGAAGGTAGCAATCTACAATCACTGTACAATAATCAAAAAAGTCCTGCACATTACGCACAAAGTACAATGTAGACACAAGGTGGCCACAATAAAGGCATGCAGGTTTAAAATAAACAGTGGAGTTGAAAATAAAAACTTTTTAAAGAACCTATTAAACAACAAGAGAAGTGCTAACCACACCTCAGTCATCTTCTGTTCTTCGCTGAGCACAGCGTTAGAATAATAATAAAAAAACAGCATTTTCAGTGTTACTAGGAGGCAATAAGCCCAAGGATAATGCTCTCTTTCTATTTGTTACACTTAGCACACTTCCCTTTTACCTACTATTTAAAAATATACAAATACAAGAGGATTAGTACAGCTGTAGAAATCAGCTAACAGTTGCAACAATCCCATGGCAAGTAGTGCTGATTGGCAATACCGGGTAGTGATTCATATTCAGGGATGAAGTTACCCGGCTCCATTTCAGAAAATTCCCGATACCTGCTGTTTAGTGGGAACCTCAAAACCAGTTACCCAGCACAAGTCATGTGTAAAATTAATAAATTTTCTTTCCAAAATAACATGGCTGATGAAGGGTTAAAATAAAGTTTCACTAATTAGAGCCTTGATATGTTCCTAATTTAGTGCTTGATGCTATTTATCTATATGCTGTCATTGAAAGCTCTGGTGTTGTTCTACATACGTTAAAGCACGAGTAGCCTGTAACGGTCTCATTACCAGTGAATCCTGCACTGCATAATGTGGATGAAAGCTGCATTTGATTCAATAACCAGAAAAATATAACACAAATACACATGCAGTATTGTCTCACTTAAACAAGTTTGCTTATTGAAAAAAAAAATGCTGAATGATTGAAAGTATTTCTTACAGGATAACTGATGGTGTAAACAGACAGATAATGTGTACCAGGCATGATGGAACATGTGTCATATTCTCCAGTACACATAACTGCAATTTAATTATACCTTGCAATAACTCCAGAATGTAATCATTCTTGCCCAGCGTGCCCTATTTACAATTCACCACACTAAGTATTAATCTGAAGACTTAACATGTTATAACTTTCACTCAACAGAATTAGAAAAACTCACAATATAGGTCAAAAAACATTGGCAGGCTACAGCTTAAAGAACTACCCCATGTGCACAGTAAAAAAAAAAAGTTATTATATTATTTCTGAAAGTTATTTTTGCAGTGCATCCCATCTACTATCCTCTTTATCATCAGCCACCTGCTGATGCTGGTTTGCTTGCAGATAGCTAAGGCACTTGAGGCAGTGGATCCCAAACGTGGTTCTCAAGGCACCTGAACAGTCCAGGTTTTAGGGATAACCCTGTTTGTGCACATATGGTATAATCAAACTGACTGAGATACTAATTAAGTCACCTGTATGTAAGCACAGATATCCTTTAAACTAGAGATGAGTGGATCCGGATCTCAGAGGACCGGACCGACCCGAACATAGCTTTCTGAGCTGGGATCAGAGTCTGGCTCAGGTTTTCCCACCTGACTCGGATCCCAAAATGAGGCAAAACGTCATCCTTCTGCTGTTGGATTCTCGCAAGTTTTGGATTCTATAAGGTCCCCGGTGATCGTGCCATCTGCACTCTGGTTGTGGAGCTTGTAGTGAGTGGATGTGTCCATCCAGGAGTACTGTATTGTCCATCAAGGGCCTGGAGATGCTGTGTCCAACCAGGGGTGCCCTGTCCATCCATCAAGGGGCTTGGGACACTGTCTCCGACCAGGGGTGCTCTGTCCGTCCATAAAGGGGCTGTTGTGTACTCCAGGGGTGCTCTGTCCGTCCATAAACGGGCTGCTGTGTCCTCCAGGGGTGCTCTGTCCATACAGTGTCCCTCTATAAAGGAGTGCTGTGTCCATCCAGGGGTCTCTGTCCATCCATAAAGGAGCTGCTGTGTTTTCCAAGACTGCTCTGTCCATCCATAAAGGGGCTGCTGTGTACTCCAGGGGTGCTCTGTCCGTCCATAAAGGAGCTGCTGTGTTTTCCAAGACTGCTCTGTCCATCCATAAAGGGGATGCTGTGTCCTCCAGGGGTGTTCTGTCCATACCGTGTCCCTCTATAAAGGAGTGCTGTGTCCATCCAGGGGTCTCTGTCTGTCCATAAAGGAGCTGCTGTGTTTTCCAAGACTGCTCTGTCCATCCATAAAGGGGCTGCTGTGTACTCCAGGGGTGCTCTGTCCGTCCATAAAGGAGCTGCTGTGTTTTCCAAGACTGCTCTGTCCATCCATAAAGGGGATGCTGTGTCCTCCAGGGGTGCTCTGTCCATACCGTGTCCCTCTATAAAGGAGTGCTGTGTCCATCCAGGGGTCTCTGTCAATCTAGGGGTGCTCTGCCCCAGTGTAAACAAAATAAAAGCAAAATATATATATTTTTTTGTGTGTGCGCACTATACACCAGTGTCCTAGACTATTATTTTTCTGTGACACTGCCGGTCAGCCTGCACTGTAATAATCACACACATATTGTGACACTGTAGATGGTACCACAATTTCATACAAGTATTGTGATGCTGCAGGTCGTACCACAGCTTAATATTCATACACATATCGTGGCACTGTAGGCCAGACGGCAGCGTAATATTCATGGTTGATGATTATTTTAGTGATAGCAGCCAAATAGGCATGTCAGATAGTCCATTTCACAAGTCTCAGTGCCTGTTACTGAAGTGATTGGTTTGTTAAACTGTGCATGTCCTGTTTAATTAATACAACCATAAGGCACCTCTTTTCTTTGCATTATGCACTGTTTGGAAAATTGCTGACTGTCTTCTTGTGTAAATGACAAACATTTTCATAGTTTATTAAACTGCCACCCTGTCTGCTACTACAGTGCCGATCTGTTTCCTAGATGTGCCACATATTTGTGCCACCCACTTGGCTTAGTCATCCAGCTACCTCGGTACAACCTTTTATCCTAAACTGGATGAAAACGATATTGTGAGCTGTGGGGTGGTCAAAATAGACTGGAAATGAGTGGAAATGAATGTCATTGAGGTTAATAATACTGTAGGAACAAACACACACCCAAATTCTGTGATTTTAGCTGTTTTTATGATTTTTGTACAAAAATAATAATAATAATAATAATAATAATAATAATAATAATACAGAACCAAAACTCGCAAGGGCAGTTTTGGCAAAACCAAACACAGATCCTAAACATGAAGGATATATAATTCAAATCCCATGACGGAGGACGGCGCACATCTAGACTTAAAACCTGTACTCTTGGGGTCCTTGAGAACTGCATTTAGTAACCACCAACTTAAGGTGTTCAATATTGGTACCACTAACTAGAAATGTATGTGAGGTTGCAGGGAGTTTGCACTACTAAACTCATGTTCTGGAGTTAGATAATAACATCTTTTAATTTTGCAAATAGTGTTTATATCCTTTGAGCAATAAAATCAGTGCTGCAATTAGTGCCGTGCAAGCTGTGCCACTACCCAAGGCCCTAGGAACAGCACTGTTGTTGCCCCCATAACACCTGTAGCCAGTAGTACTGCTGTTGAGTTCCTTTGGGCAGGCTGTAGAGCATTACAGAGCATCTGTAGGATGCTTCAAGCAGTGCCCTTCTTACTGGTGCCATTGACCACACCCACTGGGTGTGATATCACGTTTGTGTGTGTGTGTGCGTGCGTGTGTGTGTGTGTGCGTGCATGTGTGTGTGTGTGTGGGGGGGGGGGTTAGTGTATGAAAAAAATCACCCTGTTATGGTGCTGAATAGAATACGCTAATATTTACAGCAGAAGTTATATCCTGTTCTGTATCCTTTGATCAGTTGGGTCCTCTATGGGTTTTTAATACAGTCGAGCAGAATTGGCTAATATACATCAAAATGTTACAATTCTAAAAATTCAATTAGTTAATCTGTGTTTGGAGGCAATACCCTTTATACAGCACTGTTAACACTTCTAATAACAAATATATTTGCAGAAGTTAGTGCACTCTGACACTTTTAACAAAATGGCTACAGTATGGTAGGTGTCTTCATACTTATTGTAGGTATGTCAATATGGAAGAAAAAAACAAAACAAAAATTGGGCAGATTAAAAAATTGTGGAATGCATAATATTTATCACTGGTAGAAATAGATATTTATAATAAGACTTGGCCATAAGACTGGCAGTTTTGGGTCATTGGAAAGGTGTTCACTGAAATTTTCCAAGGGAGCTCAAATGCCTGTTAAATGCTTCATGTAAAACATCAGGAGCAAAGTGAAACCCTTTGTTGGCATAAATAAATGTACAGCTTGGCTGCTATTGAGCTAAATGATATATTTGAAACACCTAAAGCTTTTATGCATCACGACCAAATCTACCCACTACTGTTGCCATTTATATACTTTAAAGAAAGCAGCTATTTCTTATATGGGTGATGCTTCTGTATGTTATATAATTTTACTATTAGGGAAAGTCCACAGCTTATGAGGTTGGATATAGTGGCACAACAGTCCAGCACAGACTGCAGATTAGTATATATATTAGATGAGGCTCAGCCATTGACACAGGTTGGGTATGGGATCCCGGCGGTCAGCATACAGACGCCGAGATCCAGGCTGGCAGGGGGGCAAGTGCAATGAAGCCCCTTGCAGGCTCGCTGCACTTGCCACAGGTTCTATTCCCACTCTGTGTGTGTGTCGTGGACACCCAGGAGTGAGAATAGCCCTCGGCCCCCTTCTGGCATTCTGGCAGCCAGGATCCCAGCATCGATATGCCGACCCTACATCCCCTTGACACTTAGGTGACAGTAAGTGGACATTCATTATGACATAGTGTATCCTTTCTGTATATGGATTCAGCGGTCTTTAATGGAGAAAGAAGGAATATCTCAATACCATTTAACTTTGTAACAGAACTGCAATGGAAAAATAACTGAATATACTTTAAAGTAATACTTCCTGTATGTAGGGAACCTTCAATTTTGGGGTTTAGCAGTTGATTAATACTTCTATTGCCAATTATGCAGATTCTTGCTATTCCATGTATGACATTTAGGAGGCCAGTGATGTAACTTTTGTATCACCTGGCATCAGGGGCGTTTTAAGAGAAGAATGGGCCCGTATGCAACCTCCATCCATACCCCTTTCTCTCTGGCCAGCAGCACTAAGCACTGACACTAGTGCACTGCTAGTCTACTGCGCATGCGTAGGTCTCTGGGAAAATGGAGCAGCTGCAAATTTTCTATGCGATTTTGCCTACGCAGTACTCTCGAGAGGTAAATATTGAAGAACATGGGTGCCTCCCTGGATCTTGCACCCATTATAAATTCACCACTGCCTGTAAGACAACTCCCTCGCCCCAATAAAATATAGTAATTATAAAATAATAATCAATTATAAAACAAATAATATACAACAAATAAACACAAACACACACACAAAAAATACTAAATAAAATATTCCAGCCAAATTGGGCCTCTTCAGGTGTAAATACGGCATACATGAAAGGGTGAAAGGGCACCTGTCTGGATTATTTTCACAAAAGTTTTAAACAATGATTTATTAGCAGCAAGTAAATAACAGAATTTCTTTTTAATTTCATTCAAAAGGTACAACAAAACCTGTACAATGGGAACACTTCTAAAAAATTATTCGGCCCCACGGGTGTAGCAAAATATTTTATTTATTCTGAAGAATAAGCATCACGAGTTGACAAAACACAGAATAAAAACATGATTATACAGTATATGTCTGCTTATTATGGCTTTTCTCTGTATTATGACTCAACTATAGCATTTAAAAAGTACTTATTGTGTAACTTGAATTTCAATTTAACCAAAGGGCATTTAAGGCTTTGTATGGAAGCATACATTTTAATGAGACTATGAGATCAGCCACTATTTTTCTAATAACTATAACAGAGAATCTCATTTGCAATTGATAAAAAAAGCCTAAAATAATGATGATGATGATGATGATCATGATCATCATCATCATCATCATGATGATGATGATGATGATGATGATGATGATGATGATGATTATCATCATAAAGGAGGACAAATCATGGAGTATGAGTAATGGGAAAATTGTGCATTTATAAAGATTTCAAATATACCTCTTTGATAGTCCACATTTTAAAATCATGTTATGAAAGTGAAGATTTTCCTAAGCTAAATGTTAAATCACTATCATTCTATATGCAAATAAACTCATGTATGTATGCATGGTAACCAATATCAGTTAAAATGCTCACTAGATTTTGTTCCCAAACAGATCTAATAAATGGCAGATGGCATAACAGGATATACTGTAAGTATTGACAATAAAGCTGTTTAAATACTATTTGATATGTCGCATTTCAATAATTTTTCCACCCTCTGCCCCATTAGATTGTCTCGTACAGGCATTTTATGCCCCAGATAAATGAATGCTCGAGTACACTAAAATACATTTGTTGGCCATCATTTTTCATTCATAAATACAAGCTGTAATATTCAAACCACTAATAGCCTCCTATGCTTTCCCTTTTGAAGTGTCGGATGCAGAACCAAGAAATCCATTTTATCTTTTTTTTTTTGCTGAGACGGAGTGTCAAAACATTTCTATGGTTGTCAATGTGGCATCTATGGCTCGATCCCCTATATAGACAATTTGATGATCAGCAAAAACAGCATGTTAGAAATCCCCAACTAATCAATCCTGAAAATTTTTCTTTTGGTTGGGATTGGCAAGTCAAGGACTTGCGCCATGTTGGATAAACTGACACAGGCATCGGCAGACTGGGGAAACTGCCCCGATAACTGCCTCATGGATGGTCCCATAAGTTCCTGTAACCTTGCAATGGTATGGAAACAATGTTTCATCACCACTGAAGTTTCAGACATTTCACTAAAATGTAGGCTTGTTTGATTGGCTCCCCTATGTACAGAAAACAGGTTCATCATAAGTTACATCCCCCTATACTTAAAACAGACATTTCTCAGCACATCATACATGATCAGGACTTGTACTCTCAAATCTATACACCACAGTCAGACACCTAATACATGAAGCTATTTGATCCTGCATAGGACGTCTACTATGTCTAGTTACAGTATATGAAACTAGTTTCAATGGTCATTTAGACTATTGCAGCTACAGGAGCAGATCTATATAGTGTGTAGCTGCAAGTACAGTGAGTGCTGCACACTACATAGATCTGCTTAGCTGCAATGGTTTAAACCAGTGGTTCTCAAACTCGGTCCTCAGGACCCCACACGGTTCACGTTTTCCATGTCATCCAGCAGCTGCACTGTGTATCACCAACTGTCACATTTTAAAAATCTACAGGTGACCTGCAAAACATGAACAGTGTGGGGTCCTGAGGACAGAGTTTGAGAACCTGTGGTTTAAACTGACCATTGCAACTAGCATCATAAAGACATAATTACTAGGCTTCCTTCGCAGGTGCAACTAGCTCATGTGTTAGGTGTCTGACTGTAATATATTATTATTAAATTTTATTTATAGGGTGCCACAAGTGTTTTGCAGCGCCGTACATATGGCAGACATTAGAACAATACAGGGTGACAGAACTTAACATTACACTAACAGAAAAACTAGAACAGTTATTATAGATTTATGCACATAAATCATACTGTTAAACTGATAGATCACAAGTGTATGAATATGGTGTAGGAGGATTGGTGTTCAAAATGTTCAAAAATCCCTTGGTTGGAGTGTTAAGTAGATGATTGTTTACTTCAAACAAGTAGAAACCGCTTTACTTCTGAGGTTTACTTTCAATGTGAGAACTATTTTTATTGCCCACTCTACATACCCCTATGAATTGCGGAATTATGCCATGAGGGGATGGGGCCAAATGACAGAAATTACCAGTCCCTACGTATATGTGTGAGATGTGAGGATGATTACTTACACACACACACACACACACACACACACACACACACACACACACACATACATACACACACACACACACACACACATATATATACATACACACAAATATATATATACATACACACACACACACAAACAACACATGTACATACACATATTTCCCCGCCTCCCCACCCCCCACTCCCCATTACTTATACTGCATATGCCCCTGTTATGGCCACTTATTTGTAATTTTTTATTACAATGCACGTGCGTGTCCTAGTCACGGGGACCCTTGCCGCAAATACGGCAAAATGCAGGCTGGAAGAGCGTGGCTACATCTGTACACTGTGCACTGCAGATGGATGCACATGTTCATGTAATATCCTCTGAGTTGCTGGAGGTAAGGGACTTTGTGCGAGTCCGCCCATTAATAAAAAAAAATCCCACACCTCCAGCAACTAGAAGGCTATTACATTTAGCCCTTAGAATTGAATTGCATGACTTGTTATGATATCGGTATAATTATGATGCTGTGGTTATAAGAAACAATAGGTTCTGGGATCAGTATGAAAAACCGACGGTCAGGATGCCAGCCGTCAGCATACAGACAATGGCATCCCAGCCGTAAGTATGCCGGCAGTGGGGTGAGTGCAGAAACTCTCCTTGCGGCCTCGTGGCTCTCTGCGCTCACCACAGGTTTTATTTCCCACTCTGGTGTTGTGGACACCCACAAGTGGGAATAGCCCCTGTGAGCCGGGATTCCGGCTGGCGGCATTGTCAGCAGTCGGGATTCCGGCATCGGTATCCTGACCGTCGGGATCTCGACTGCCGGCAATTTAACTGCATCCCAAGGGTCCATTTCCCTTGCTGGAAAAAAGTATATACTAGCAGTAACAGAATGATTTCTGATACAGTGGGCAAGAGGCCTAAACCAAAATTTTAATTTTGCTTCCTAAAGCCTGAGAATTTATTCAAACCCCAAACTTGCCAGATTGCTGAGAAAATACATCCATGTTAATTACTAAATAAAGTGCAGGCAAGTGTATTGTTGAGAGCCTCTGTGTTTTTTTAAAGGCTGATGACAGGTTTAATTAATTAAAAAGAATTTAGACTTCAAAAATTCGTCACTGATCTATTTTGCAGATAAAGACATGAAAAAAATGTTTCCTATGAGAGGACATTTTATTATTAGCAGCTGTGAGTGACTGTCTAAAATTTAGCATTTAAAAAAAATATAAATCCCCTTTCTGCTTTGGTTGTTCCTTTTGTTATAGTCATCATGTCTTTTAGCATGGACAGATTCAAGGTTTAATCTCTGAGCAACAGGGGATGTATAAAAATGTTGCAGCAGTATAAAACGTAAATACTGTTTGTACTGTGAATCATCAACCTCCAAGAGGAGTTTGCAGAATTGGTTTAGTGCAATATTGGGTGTGTATTTCAGCTGCCTTACATTTGGAATCCTTTATTTACAGTGCAGGTTAAATTCATAACTCAGACGGCTGTTTCAGGCAAAGGAATGGACACACAATAAAACTATTCATTTCTCTTAAAGGTCACACATGAAAAAGCATGCAATATTTTTGTTGCTTACCAACTAAACTGTTATTTAATTGCTAATGTAAAAAATTTTTTTTTAAATAATGACAAAGCCAGATATCTTGGGCATATATCTGTGGCAGGGAACTGGGTTTATTTAAAGAACACACACAAGAGTAGCAATTACAGCCTATTACTAGATTGTACACAAATACTCAAGTAACCAGTTATAAATTCAACAAATTGCTTGTATGATATGTGCATATTACCTAGGTATGTTTCACCTTCATTGATACTTACGCTTTCCACTAAAGAACACTTTCATTAAATACAAATTCTATTTTACAGGTGTGATATCACCACTCACCAAATATAAAAGGAACAATTTACGTATTGCCCTCATATTCATGTCACATGCAATATTCGTGTTTAGTTACAAAAGAGTTGAACTGTCCAACATAATACCGAGACGTAGTGCTCCAGGAGCTTAACCATTTATGTATATACAATTAGACACTTAGGACCTGTCACTCGCCGGATCTCTACTCTCTTTCCCTGCCCTCACCCGAATGCAGATGTCTCCTCACATAACTGAAAACTCTATAAGATGTCTTAAGCTGTCAGTCTCAGAGCCCACTGCGCATGACTGAGATAGAACAGCCATTCCCCATTATCATATAGATTATGGTTCATATGGCATACCAGGAAAATTCAACTGCATTGTTTTTTAACTAGTCTAAGCACAAACATAAAAGAAAATGTCTGTAAATGATAAATACAGAGAGAAAAAGCCTTACACCCACTTGCATCAATTTATTTATTTTACTGGCATTTTAACACTGGTACAATGTACATAGGTCTGGCAATACAATTGTGTTTACCATCCCCACTTACTATTTAACAAGCAACCTGGTGTATTGCTAAAAGCAATGTTACTAACAGCATTAGTAAAACAAAGCATGCAAAACACAGACAGTCGCCATGAGTTTTCCCTCACAATAACAAATGCAAATACAATATCAATGTACAATAGAATATATAAATACTATGGTTTCAGGCTTTCAGCTCCTAAATAAAAGAAATACCCATTTTGAAAGCATCCTTTGTCCATTAAAAACACTGGTGATTATTTTGTTCAACAACAACTGTCTTAATAGTAGCTGTAATTATATTTGCACTAGTAATAAAGGATCATAATTTTGTAGCACATTATTAACCTAACAGCTTGACCTGCCTACAATAGATTTTTACTTCTGTGTAGTCTATGAACACAATGCTTTGTTTGTACGTTACACAGTAGCTGCTATATTAAAGCATTCTTATCTGCAGTGTCTGCCCCTAATTGTTACATTGGGCTGCATTCTGTAACAGATAATAGAATGAACAAAGAGTTTTTAGATTAACCTTGAAATAGAGAACACATGAAAATATTTGATATTGATGTTTAAAATTCAGCATTGGAGGAATCAATTAGGATAACAAACAGTACACATGCATACATATATACAATCAGAGCTATTAGTAAAGGGTATTATTTCTATTTATTTAATATATATTCCTCTCATTGCTGCATTATACGCCTATTTCCTAAAAAAGCCATTTTTAAAGTATGTCTAGCATTTACTAAAAGCAATATTTGTTTATTTCTATTTTCAATCAATGGCGAAGAAATGCTAACAAACATGAGAATAGCAATACTTAAGGTACACATGGGACAATATTTTAAATAATTTGGCTGTTTTCGACCGATTGGACCGGCAAGTAGATTAAAAAGTGGCGTGTGTTCATATTATCACGATGCGCACCACTGCAGGTCACTAGTGGCAGCCTCAGATGTTTTGTACATTCAAGAAGATCTGGTGCTATCGCCAGCGGTGCCATGCTGCCGAATGCAGCATGGCCACACACACCCGCCTCTCCCCCACACCGTCGCTCATTGCTGCTGGCAATGGCAAATGTGTATGCGCTTGCCAATGCCGGCTTCCCGCCGGGTACGGTTGCTAATGAGTTCACGCTGGGTACACATTAACTCATGTGTACCCAGACTTAAACAACATAATTGTCCTGGAGACATAACATCACTCAGAAGTGCAAGGACACAACTTATTTACACAACAGAAGCAGATCTGACTCCAGCATCCTATAATGATCATACTGCAGGTGAGATTTTTTAGCACTCTGGACTCCAATCACCCCAGCCAAGGGTCATGTCATTTTCCCAAAGTTATAGGATTGAGTATAATTATAAACTTTGATTTCACATCTGAGTCTCATGTGGGGTTTAAATAACAAAGTATTACTCCACCTAATAAAAACGAAAACATTGTCTTTGGTGAGTAACGTGTAATGATGAAGAAAATCAAGAACACTTGTATGTGCTTGTTATATCCTAAATTGAGGAAACGTCTGGTTTGTGGAATGCCCCACATACCTGTGTAAGCCCAGAGCTCCAGGTCTATTTCAGAACATGGCATTTCCTAATAAAAACAATGAGAATTGTTATTAGGTAGATTTCTAAGAGACACTCCCTAGGCACAAGAGGCAAATGAGACCTGTAGTTCAGGTGAAGAGGCACCAGGGTAACGCCATATGCATTGCATCCTGTTGGGTTTTTAAAGATTAACACAATCTTGTACTAATACAGATGACCTGCAGAACACATGTAATCCGGAGTGCAGTATACAAAAAAGGACAACAGTATATACAGTACCAATACTGCAGTAAAATGTGGCTTGACTAAGCAGACACTCAGAAAACAAACTGGCATAACAAACAAAAAACAATACACAAATCTATAAATATATTTATTATAATTGACTTGGGAAAACTCTGAATTCAGGCATTTATCACGTGCTTTCTGGATGTATAAAATAGATCAGTCATTCTGGCACCTCAAACTGGAACAAGTCATCCTATGATGCCATGTTTTATAAATTAAATAGTGTGGGAAATGTACAAATGGACTTCAAACAATAACAAATGCTAAAATGGAAATCCTTTGCAGAACACAAAAAGGATATTCTCATGTGTGTGTTTGCAGATGTTGCCAAAAAGAGAAAGGATTAGGCCCATATATTGTGAAAACAGACTGTTGTCTGGACTACATAAGCGTAATGTTAAACCTCTTGATAGTGACAGTGATCTTGACAGTGGCATGAAAAGGTTTTTGCCTCCTTCCTGTTTTCTTCTATTTTTTGCATATTTGTTACACTTATTTGTTTATGATATTAAAACAAAATAGACTGTAAGACAAAGGAAACCCAAGTAAATGCAAAATATACTGGTTGTTGCCGCCTAAAGCAACAACAACTGTAACCAAACACTTCCGGTAACTGTCGATCAGTCTAAAGCTGGGTACACATTAGATGAGAATTTTTAATGATATGCATGATGACTATATCATTAGCAATATTTTCGTACATATCATCTCATGTGTATGCACTATATAATTAACAATGTGTGTTCCCACGGATCGTTCATGGTCCCCTCTGTCGTGTGTACATGCAGTGAAATTTGGACTATATCATCCAAAATCGCATGTTTGGGCTGGTGATGGGATGATGTTACTGTACGATATCATTAGCGATACCATTCAGTGTGTACGCACTACAGGGGACATTTACTAAGCAGTGATAAGAGCGGAGAAGTGAGCCAGTGGAGAAATTGCCCCATCGACCAATCAGAAACTCTATCATTTTATAGTATGCAAATTATAGATGTTACTTCAGTGCTGATTGGTTGCCATGGGCACTTCTCCACTGGCTCACTTCTCCACTCGAATCACTGCTTAGTAAATGTCCCCCTTAGTCGGCTGCCTGGGAGTCAAAGGCAAATACTAGACAATATTGCACATGGAGCATATCGCCTAATATGAATTTTGGCCACATTAGGGAATTTTTGAGCATTAATGGCCTGTTTAAGTTCCGGCCACAGCATCTATATTGGATTCAATACAGTGCTATGAGTAGATCACTTCAAAACCTTAATTTTGTTTCTTTTGAGCCATTTGAGGTGGACTTGCTCTTGTGCTTCTTGCATAACCTAATTGTGCATGAGCTTCAGATCATGGACTGATGACCACACATTATCCCTTAACAAATTCTGTTACAGAATTCATGATTCTACCAATTATAGGAAGTCTCCCAAGTCCTGAGCAGCAATGTATCCCCACATTGCACAACCACCACCATGTTTGACTGTTGGTAAGATGTTCTTATTGTGCAATATTGTGTTAGCTTTACGCCATATGTAACAGGACCCATTTCATCCATAAAGTTCCATTTTTGACTCATCAGTTCCCAGACATTAGCCCAAAAGGTTTGGTAGTTGTCAATGTGTTTTTGTCGGCAAATTTGAGACAAGCCTTTATGTTCTTCTTGTGAAGCAGAGATTTTCACCTTGCACCACTCATGGATACCATTTTTTGCACAGCTTCTTTCTTATGGTGAAATCATGAATGCGGACATTAACTGTGAGGAAGACCTAAAGTTCCTTAGATGTTTGTCTGGGTTCTTTTGAGTCATTGATGCGTTCTTGGAAGAATTTTGATAGGCTGGCCACTCCAGAGAAGATTCAGCACTGTTCCAAATTTTCTCCATTTGGAGATAAAAGCTCTCACTGTGGTTTGCTGATGTCCCAGAGCACTAGAAATGGATTTGTAACCCTTTACAGACTGATATATTTCAATAACTTTCTAATCTCTTCTGGAATTTCTCTTCATTGCAGCATACTGCACTGCTTGTCAAGACCTTGTTGTCTATTTCATGTTGGATCTATTTTAGTGATGTTTAGATTCAACAGAGTAGAGTGTAATCAAGCATAATGGTGTCCAGTCAAACTGAACCCAATTATCAATTCAATTTGGCTTATTTTTTGAATAAGCAACTAAGGGAGCAATTACTATTTCACACAGGGCCAATTGGTGTTTGTTCCATTTATTGAAGTTAAAAAGTTATCAATCATTTCAAAACTGTATCTTGTGATTGGGTCATTTCTCCATTTAGGGCGGACCTGTCCACTAATTGTCCCCTTTTGGAATATGGGTGGTTATTCAGGTCGCATCGCTAACCCTGTCTGCAGTGCCACTGCTCATGCACAGTCACCGTCATGCCTGTGCATGGCCACAAAATGCAATTGCGTGCAATGAGTATGAATGCCTCTGCCTGATTTACAGGCAGAGGCATTCGCTGGGAGTGGGCAGAGGACAGTGACGGAGCATTGCAGGGGTGGCGCAGTTAAAATGGGGGTGCTCAGCTGTGTTTTTTCGGGGCAGCTGCGTGACATCACATGCAGCCGCTCTGATAAGAAAAATGCCAGTTGACCACCTGCATACGCAGCCTAGATATAACTGCAGGGAGTCGTCTGCAGTTGCTGCGACCACAATAAAATTGAGGTTGCAGTTGCTGGGCAGGCCATTCTGCATGCTGAGCAGCCTTGCCCTGCAATAGTGGCCCCCAGCATGCGAAAGAAAGGATTGCAGATTCTGCTTTTTAGCAGAATCTGCAGTACTGAATAGCCCCCGTGGTATGTACTTTAGTCTCCCAAATCACTGATCCTAACACATATCCCTCCCCTATCAATTTTCTACTATGCACCCAATTGAATACATTTCTAATACATCCAATAAGCTGTTTCTACATATATCTTGTGCAGCTACGTACCAGATAGCCCATACTTGAAAAATATCAAACATATTTCATGTGTGAATTCACTGTCTTTTGATGCTACAGTATATGCCTTTTTTGACTATAGGGTTGTATCAATGTATTTCTTTTATACTTACAACAAGTTACACAACTGCAACATGTTCTTTAGCTTATTTGTTGTAACCCCAAATTTAATAAAAAATACAAAAAAAAACAACAACAACTGTATTGTGTGTTTGCTTGGCTTGTTTTGGTCTAATATTACACTTTGTTTCAAAATCTGAAAACAATTACCGGTAAGTGTGACAAATATGCAAAAAAATAGAAGAAATCAGGAATGGGGCAAAAACTTTCATGCCACTGTATCACGTCCACAATGGGGCACATTTTTTGTCAGCAGCCAATTAACCTACCAGTATGGTTTGCGTGTATGGGAGGAAATCGGAGCACTCGGAAGAAGCCCATGCAAATATGATGAGGACATACAAACTCCATACATATTATAGTGTATATGGATGGGAATAGAACTAATGACCTCAGTACTGAGGAAGTAAAGCTAACCTCTAAATATATAGCATGCTATACGATGACATAATGAAACCCCCTTGCAAGGTTTACTATTCATTTGACTTCTGCAACTTTTCCATTGAGGGTAGAGGGAAATTGTCTTGAAACAAAGCACAAAAGCTAAAAAGGCTTTATGCCAAAATAAGTTCACACATAAATCAGTGTACTTTCCATTTCATTTTTTGGGTCTGACAACAAACTAATAAGAATCAAACGGAACTGCAACGACGCCACACTGTCAAATACTCATAGACCACTGGAAACTTTCACTCTAGCGACTTAATGTACTGTACTAAATTTTTAGTACCATCTAAACTTCCCATCCAAAGACGCGCTTGGTACACTCCAGAGCTATTATTGGGAAACTAAATATAAATTCAGTTGTAATTGCTGTGTCTCGAAGGTCATTGAATACTAGCTCTGAGTGTGTAAACAAAAATGAATCACAGCATTGCTTTAAGTTGCCCCTTTGTAACTTCAAGAAACAAAACTACTCATATTTATGGTTGTAATACCACCCTGCTGATGTCTCTTCTGCATCCGGTCTCTAGGCCCATATGTATTTCTATAGTTAGAGACACAGTTTTTGTGGGAAAGTAATTTGCCTAGGAGAAGGTAGTTTACTTAGAGCACTATGCTCAGCCCTGAACGGGCTCTCTCACAAGTCAAAAGGATTCCACCAATTTCTTTATTTATTTCTAGATTGTAGAGAATTGGACTGCAAGCATCACTGGACTAGGGATTTCTGTGAATGATTGAACTCCTCTGTAAAGCACAGCATAATATGTTGGCACTAGATTAATGTTAATATAATAACACCACCAAGAGTTCACCATAATGGTTGAGTACAAGCAGTTGCTGTCAGGTGTCCAGAATTTTTGTTTATAAATATTGGGCTGTTAGATTGCAGTAGCAGGAATATGCGAGATCTATCTTTAGTTAAGGGGATTTAATGCAAGTACATAGTATGAGTGTAAGGATGTAGGTAGTAGTCCAGAGATTAACAATTTATCCAGTGTCTAGAGAAGATAGTTGTTCAAGTGTCAGTGGATCAAAGCCTCACATGTCAAGGAGAACAGTCAACTGAAAGGGGGAGGACAAAGCCAGAGATTGTAGTCATCCAGAATCCAAGGAGTCAAAGAGCTTGTAGTACATGATTTTGGTGACAAAGCCAAAGGGGGGACACTACGTACAAAAAAAAAAAAGGCTCAAAACCAAAGAAAGTGATAGTTAGAGTGCCAGGAGCCCAAAGCTAAAGAAAGTATTAGTCTAAGAGTCATGTAGTTAAAGCCATAGAAGGGGTCATCTGAGAGTCAGGGAATCAAAATCAGAAAAGGTAGTCATCAGAGAATCAGCTCTATGCCAGAGAATGTAGTCTGGGAATCAGGAGGTCAAAGCCAGGGGAGATGTCATCCCAGAGCCAGCAGATCAAAGCCAGAGATAGTAGTTGTCTGAGAGCCATGAGTCAATCACAGAGAGGGTATACATTAGAGAAAACAGGTGTAATCCAAAACAGCGAACCCCTGCCTTCATATAGAAGTCAGAAAAAAAAACACCATCTTGTGGACTATCCACAGGGTAAGTGAGGGACTGAAATCAAACGGGACACGACAGATGCACTGTGGCGATATGGGGAAAGATACTGTATGCACAAACTTTCTAAATGACATTTCTTGGCTAAGTAATGCAGTGTATTTAATTATTTCCTAATACATAATGTTTAATTAACTGATGTGCATTACATACAGTGCAGTTGTTTTAAAACAATGAGCGTTACTCTCACTCTATTCTGTCTCTCTCTCTATATATATATATATTTATATTCTATCTATCTATCTATCTATCTATATCTATATATCAACATTTCAGGGAGTTTATCCCCGTCATCAGGATCTTGATGATGGGGATAAACTTCCAGAAACGTTGATGAGTTGACACTAAAGTTGTTTCACCGTTTATAGAGACTTGGAGTGCCGCCTCGCTAGTTCATTGGTACATGCTGCATTTCTACCAAGGAGGGCACCCAAGCAGGTTATTTGCCTAGGGAACAGCTGTTCCTGTTGGAGTGCCGGGTTGGGACTTGGATATATATATATTTTTATATATATATATATATATATATATAAAACAAAAAATCAACCCTAATATCTTGCGCTATACCTCTAGTCTCAAACCAACAAGAAATACCCTCTGTCAGATAAGGTATTAAAAGTAGATTACAAATAGAAATGGATTCTCGTGGGAGCCAATATGCCAATATGGGTTTTGCAACGTCTGGTTAACAAAGTCCTTATCACAAACATCTGGTTGGAGATACATCCATTTCGAGTTCTGACTGTGATCACCTGGCTGTAAAATCCTCACATCCAACTGTAATTTATGTATAAGATTGTAATATTGTTTTATATGAATTTTTAGAAGGTTGTGTCAATAACGAACGCTTAGGATAAATATCGTTTGTTTCTGTACAATAAAAACTTTTAATTATTGTCATACAAAAGGCATATTGGCTCCCACGAGAATCCATTTCTATATATATATATATATATATATATATATAAAAGCAAATTACACCAATGATACTATAGCATTGTTATAGTATACTCTTATATATATGAGCAGTATTGTGCTTTGTTTTATCACAACAGTTTATATGTCAGTTTTTAATTAGCCTTGTATATATATGTGATACATTAAACCTTGATAAACTATACAACTAAGTGGTTGGGTACTGGATACCGGCAGTGAGGATGTAGGCGGTCAGAACACAGACAATGACAAAAATTCTGTCAGGTGTACTAAACTAAACCTTCCCTTCCATCCCGCAATCTAACCCTAACCTCTGCAGCTAACTCCAACCTTCCCCGGCATACTTACGTTCAGAAATCCGGCGCCGACATTGTGACAGGTGTCAGGATTCTGGCGCTTGTCTTGTGACCGCTGAGATCCCGTCTGTCGGGATGCCCACTACATCCCAACTAAGCCTCTTGTTTAATAAAGAGCAAGTAACAAGTTTTTCTTTTACATATTTTGCATACATATTTATATGTGGGGCCCCTAATGCAGTGAATCTTTTTGGATTTTTCTGGTTTGGATTACAACTAAAGTTCCAGGCAAGACATTTTACACTTGGAACAGGTGACACTCCCCATTTTATTAACCATAGTAGCACCAGGATTATAGTAGCAATATTTGCTACTTTGTGTAAAACAACAAGTATATATAAGGAAAATAGGACAAATAATGCACATCTGCACAATAAAGCAAACCTCATATACAGCCAATGGTACGCTTAATAAATATTTATAAATACAATTAGGTTTTGAGAGTTTTTTGTATATATAGAACCCTCCAATACCTTTGGTCAAACCTCCGAGTACTGGGGCTCGTCAGTGGCACTGCACCCTTTTGCTGACATGCTTGCACATGGATGAAACGTGTGTCTCCCTTTTTTATTTTTAACTATGTTTATGCCACTAGGGTGAGAGGGTCTTTGCCACAAATGGTGCACTGCATTGTCCACCTGTGCAGTTATTTGAGTGCACTGTGCTTATCTGTTACCTACCTATGCATATAATAATCATGTGACTACTGCACAGCTTTGCCCAGTTGTATGAATGTGTGAATTACAACAAATCATTTCAAACTAAAATTTTTGTCCATAAAAAAAATTCTCTACAAATGAGCTTCTATGTAAAATGTCAGATGGCATCCATCCCATGCTAAAACATAATACAATTAATAAGGATACACATAAAAGACCACGTCATTTTTTTTATTGTATTAAGTCTGATTTATACAACGCCTTCCAGATTTATGAGTCGCTTTAAACTTCACAGTACACATTAAACATTAGCAAGTCTAGACAATATTGTTCTGAGATTGAGTAGACAAAAAAACCATAAAGCCATAACTTGAGGGATTTAAAATATCATTGTTTTGTAATATATAGTCACAACTGTACATTTAAAACAAAGATGTGAAATTATTACTCAAGCTTTAACAGCAATGTCTTTTGTAAGACATTTATAGACTATGGGCAAACAGGAAATGTTCAACCTACTCGTCACTGGTATTATTGTTAAACCATGAAGGATAACAAATGATAAACTACCTTTATAACTCCTTTTTTGGAAAGGAAAAAGCAGCCTAAGTATGGAAATGTGCTTTTTCCTGGCTATTAAATCACACACGTTATGTTTTAGTAAATTAGACAGCTATTCACATTTTAGGACTCTTGGCAATGCTTCTGTAGCGCATGGCATACGTATGAGTATGTAAAAAGAGGGAATGAAATCAATCAACTAAGTTATCACAGAGTTGGCTACTCCTTTGTTTCATAGGAACATGTTGTGAAATAACTGAATGCTTTCTGCAAAAAAATTATATATTGTTCAAAGTAAATATACAGCGACCATTACAGTAAGAAATTAATATTAAGTACAACCCTTATTTATTGGATACAAAAGTACAATAAATACAAATGTATATATTTGTAATAAAAGGACTCTTGTGTAATCATATGAACATATTACTATACTTATTAAATAATGTGGTAACATGAGACTTGCTTCACTCCAAATAATTATTTTTACAGGATATGGACTACAATGTTTGTGTGTAGCTACTTAATTTGCTGGTCTTGTGACTTCATGGAGTTTGTGAACACCACAAAGGCAAACAATTTTTGAGGCAGCCACTTTATGTATAATGTCACAGACAATTTGTAATTTAAAATATTTTTATTTTTTAAGTGCTAAGCTATTCTATATATACCTGTAGTTCTGGAGGAGAGGTGGGGTGGATGGGATGTTATAGGACACATAGTCCTGATTTTACTAAAAACTGATTTTTTTTAAAATGGTCTCCCATGAGAGAGGTGGTGGTGGTCGGAGGGGGGGGGGGGGTGTACCTATGGAGACTGCCCTCACAGCAGAGTATGGAGGCGGTGACGTCACTGCATTTTTGTCAATGTGTAATGAGCAATAAACATGACTACATCTTGCAAACCTGGATTATTCGCTATACTCCCTTTATTTTAATCTTATTTAAGGATAAAATGTTCCATGTATTCAATATGCATTGATTGGAAACCACATTGGATAAAGAGATTGGCTTTCCGATTCTTTGATACTTGGGAGAGTTTTGCAGACACCCATCTGCCAGGCTTTTACAGTAAAATGTGAATACAGGATTCCCTTAAACATAATACATGATATGGGTATAGAATGCTTTCTAATGATCCAATGTGATATTTGACTCTTAATGAAAGGTCATCTCACATGAATTGAAGTATTTTATATGGATATCTGCTGACCCACATAGCTCCTCAGTGTCTTCATTTTCACAATTTTCAAGTTTAAATAGATGTCTTGGGATATGGCAGCCATCATATTGGGGATCCCTGGTAATAGTTTGACTTTCCAAGGTATCTGCTCTCTGAGAGATAATTGATGTTATTATTTGATGTCAATATGTCATAAATAAAGACTAACCTTTCCCCTCTACTTTGAACTTGCTCATTATATTTATGCATGTCTTGCTGTTCTAATGATACAATGAAGAACTATATTGATTTTAACTTGTGTGTATGCAACTCAGTGTTTCAATAAGAATATCTATTGCTGCAACTTGAGAGCAGGTGTATTTACACTTTGAACACTATTGCCCCGAGAGGTCTCAACGAGACATTGGGACTGCAGTGTCTCTTGTGAACATATGGGTTATTTATTGATTAATAATGAACAATGTTGCAAGTAATCCACTGTATTTTGTTTTTGTAAAGCACTTTTAGTTGTGTGATGATCCATTATGCTGGTTTTTAATATGTGTTGTTTTTAATGTGTGTTTTATTTGGTAACCTAGTAACAGAACGAGACCGCCCACCTCTCACGCTGACTGACGCTGCCAGATGACATCAGTGGAGCCACTATCTCTGGTCTCTGATATGGATGCTGGCGATCTGATGGCGGGGATCCTCAAGGGGCAAGGGTAATTGGTTGCGGGGAGGGTAGTTATGTCTGCTACACTGAGTGGTTAGTTTCTGATACTTGTCCCTGACGACGGGCGGAGGCCCGAAACGTAGGAATTCAATAAAGGACTTTTTAACTACTTGCAAGTCTGGTGAGTGCCGCCTTGCTTCACACACATATATAATTTTATTTTATTTATTTTTTATTACCCCAGGGTGACATTATCTCCAGCCATTGGAGAGTAGAAATAGCAGAGATGTGCCTATATCTTCTCCCTAGCAGGCAGGCTCCTGGTCCATCTAATCCCCTATGCTAGAAAGACCCTATAAGCTTTGTCTGTATCAACATGATGATACTTTTAATAGTGAAATAAAACAGGACTACAAATCTTTAACATGACAGGGGACCTCAAGATGGACAGAGATGGGAGTTTACTCTGGACATGAATGTGTATGGGGAGGTTGAGAGACCATGAAACACAACACTGGGCTGGGAAATGGGTTTCCTCTGGCTGATGGCATTGTATGGAGATGTACACTGGGACAAGATTCTGTATTGAGAGGCAGAGATAAGCTAGGACATGAGAACCATATTGGAGATGATCCTCATCCACAGGCGGATACAGTGCCTTTGCACTACACAACTTGGGAAGGTTTATGCCACCAATAATATGTCTACCTCCAGTCCCAGAAACATATTGTGTAATATGGACTCTTGGGTAGCATGTGAAGTATGGGGATAAATTAAATACACAGGACAAGAAACCTTTACCTTAATTTACCCACGAAGGCCCTGTTTGTGTAGTAGATCAAAAGGTGTGTCTCATTTAATAAACAGCAGCAGTACAATATTCTGTATCGCTTTGGTATGTGGCAATATAGAATGTTAAGTACTACAAAAAAAACCGACAGGAAAATGGCAAAAAGATCCCTATATAGCTTGAATAATAGGATATTAACAAAAAAGTATGTTCAGTGTGAGACATATTTTAAAAAAAATGGTAAGCAAACAACGCGTCTAACCAGCACTCCAATTTTCTAACAAAATTCTAATTCTTAAAATACGATTAGTTTTTCTTTATTTTGCATCGGTCAATAGAGTGTTGAACTGGGAAAGGAGGAGGAAATGATGGTCTGAAAGAATTAGGAAGTGAAGATATGGGGGCATAGGCATCTGAAGGAACAACAAGGGAGAATGAACTGCCGCCCTGGTACAACAGGGATATAATAATATGTGCTCATGCAGAGGCATGTAAAAGTTAATATCTGATGCCATAAAACATATTCGGGTCTAAGAGGTGACATTTCACAAGCCTTCTACTACCTGTTGCACTGTGACTAGTTTGCAATATTTGTCAATTTGACTTTTTCACAGACCTACATATTCTGTTTCTGTAAAAAAGCATGACATCTAAAGGGTAAACTCAATAATGGTTCTATGTCCTCCCTGTAAACTGAACATGCCCCCTGTTACTTAACATGACTTTGGTGGTTGGCCACTCCCCCACTGCCATATACTACAGAGCGCATTAGTGACCGCCATATACTACAGACAGCATTAATACTGCCATATACCACAAAAAGCATTAAACTGTTATATAAGCTTCAGTGTCATTTAAAAAAAAAAACCCTTAATCCTAATTAATCATTAACGCCTTACCACTACTTATTCTTAATATACTACCATAAACTATACCCAGACCCCATACCCTAACTTACCTGTTGGAGATCTCTTCGGTTGAAGCTGTCCCTCTCCTGTTGCCGCCACACAGCAGTCCCCATGAAGCAGCAGTATCTCAGGCAGGTCCTGCTGAGGCTGCTGCTGTCTGTGAGGAGGAGGTGAGGCCATGCACAGAGAGACAGGGGAGACAGGGAGGGAATAACTGTGTGCTGACCCACCCCCTCTCTGCCTTTTCATCTCTCCTCTATCGCTGCTTAGGAAACTACAGCTAGATACCAATGCTTGTGCACCCCTCCCTCAATCACACCCCCCCACCTCAACTCATCTATACGGACACAAAAACTTCCTGTCAGTGCATGCTGGTATCTGTAGTTCTATGAAAAGGTTGCCTATGCCAGAAGGCGGGGCCATGTACAAAGTTTACATATACTGAATTTGTTACAGTATATCTAAAGATGATGGAACCTGACTTTCTGGGATTAGATTTGCAGATTGAATAGTTTATTGCAGTTAACTGTGCAACACAGTACAGGAAACATTTTACAATTACCTTGCATATTCAGAGCTAAACATAGATAAGCTAATTACAGCTGTATCACAGGATCGCACACATATTTCACTTAATCTTTAGCTATGATGCAATGTCCACTGCAATAAATTCAACTTCATCTGTTGTTAATATACCCAGCTTTAGTTCCCAGCCATCTTTATAAAATACTTTACGTTCATAGCAGGAATTAGTCCAGTAATGGTAGCAGGGAAGAGATTAAAACTGCCTATATTGACAGGTACATACTTGAAAATAATTATAATGGTATTGCACCTTTACATCTGAATCATAATCTTATACCACATGCAGTACTGCATTGATTTTAAATTACCAATATTACTCACAGTATTAAATAATCAGTAGCGGATCTTGCCACGGGCAAGCAGGACTTTTGCCCGGGGCGCCGCCTTCCGGAGGGCGCCGTCGCCATCCGGAGGGCGCCGCACCATGGCAAGATCCGCTGCTGCTGTGGTGCCCCCCGCTGCCGCTGCCCGTTGTGAAGGGAAACTAGACGCTACGCGTCTAGTTTCCCTTCGTGGGCTGCCCGCTGTGAAGGGAAACTAGGCGCTACGCGTCTAATTTCCCTTCCTGGAGAGGACCTTCACTGTAATGATGTGCGGTGCGCGTTGACGTCATCGCGCACCGCACAGCAAAGGTCCTCTCCACGAAGGGAACTAGACGCTTAGCGTCTAGTTTACCTTCGTGGAGAGGACCTTTGCTGTGCGGTGCGCGATGACGTCATCGCGCACCGCACATCCTAAAACAGTACAGGGGGCGTAACTGACCACGCCCCCTGTATGAAGCCACGCCCCCTAATGCCACCCGGGGTGCCAGAAGCCCCGGAACCGGCCCTGTAAATAATACATCTATAAGAACATTCAAGATTACACATTGGAATAAGTACTGCAACTCTTTGCAAAGCTATAGATAGTTGTTATATTTATTCAACTTTTAACATCCGTGGTATGATCTAAACTATATCAGGATGGTAGGTCGACATGGATTAGGTCGACAGTCAATAGGTCAACCATTATTGGTCAACACTGACACAGGAAAAAGGTTGACACATTAAAATGGTCAACACAGGACAGGTCGACACATGAAAATGTCATTATACTTTAACATCCACATGGACCGCTTGCAAGGCTTGTGAGACATGCAAGTGGACACGGTGCACTAGTTGGGGTTCCTGGTCATGTTTCGCAAAAAAGAGACACCCAAAAAGTAAAAAAAAAGTCAGGTCGACCTTTTCATGTGTCGACCTGTCCCAAGCCGACCTTTTTCCTGTGTTGACCATGTCAATGTTGACCCATAGTGGTCGACACAATGATCCATAAGAGTCTATTTCTACTCTTTCGAATGGCCATAAATTACTGCAACATGAAATTTCTATCTGCCTCAAAATAAAATAAAATATTTGTTTGGGCAAAAAAATTTAATAAAATAAATATATTGTGAAAAATTATGGTGGCCTCTTGAGGTATCAGTTTAAAGTAATAAATACACATATATGTATATAAAAATAAAAAAGTGATTTTAACATTTATTTTCGCTAAATAATGATGGAATAAACTATTAATTACACAAAAACAATATTGCTTATTCCAATACAGTTCTTATTTATTAACAATTTCTGATATTGCGCTTTACAATTGGAAGCAGTGAGAAAACAAAACTCCGTAATAACAGACATAGCAGTAGAAAGGCCCTGCTCACAAGCTTACAATCTATAGGGAAATAGGCATTGATACATAAGGATAGATGCAATCTATTGAATAATGGTCCACTAGATTGCACAGGTTCACACAAAAATGTTGGCCTGGGGTCAGGAGGATGGGTACGTTAAGAAAGACAATATGTGAGTGTACATGTGGAAGGTACAGTAGGAATGCCATTGGATAGGAAAGTTTATGAAAGTTATGTGGGCGGTTTCGCAATTTGCTAAGCTTTCCTGAAGAGGTGCGTTTTCAGGGAATGCTTGAAGGTTTGGAGACTCGAGGAGAGTCTTATTTTGTGTGGAAGGGCATTCCATAAACTGAGTGCAGCCAATGAAAGTCCTCCAATCGTGAATGGGAGCAAATAAAGAGTGTAGATGAGAAATGTAGATTTTATTAAGAGCTAAGAGGCCAGGGTGGGAGATTTTTGAGATAAGCAAAGAGATGTACGGTGGTGCAGTTTGGTTAAATGCCTTGTGTGTGAGTAAAAGTATTTTACATTGAATACGGTAGAATACAGTGGAGGCACTGAGAGTGGATCTGCATACGATGAATATCTAGCCTCAAAGATGCATTCAGAATGAATTGTAGTCATGAGAGTATATTGCAATAATCAATTTAGGAGATAATGACAGCAATGATTTGAGTTTTTGCGGTGTCTTGTGTAAGGTATGGTTGTATTTTGGATATGTTTTTTAGATGCATGTAACATGATTTTGAGACAGATTGTATGTGAGGAATAAAGGACAGTTTAGAGCCAAGGAGGATGCCTAGACAGTGAGCTTGTAGGTAGGATTGATTGCAGAATTCTCAACAGTGCTTAAGACATTAAGCTGACAACCACAATTGCTTGGTGGCTGTCACGTCTGAGGATTCTTGTGGATCCGGATTTGGGGAAGATGATTCTGGTGCACTTGGATCCCTGAGTAACAAACGAGCGGGACGGATGAAGGTCTTGCACATTTATTACTTGAAATAGTTTAACAGAGTTCGCCAAAGACAGTTGAATAGAGAAACTACTGTAGGTTAGCGGGTGGCTGAGGATACCGGAACCGTGACCGAGTACTTTAAGGAGAAATTCCGAGGGCTGGTTACTGCAGCATCCAGAACAGGTAGCTGGGTAGGACACGGGAACAGAGTCGGCAGTCTGCGTAAGGCTATATCAGGAGGCTTGGGTAATTTGCTGTAACAAGAACCTGACACTGGAGATGCTGCGGGAGCACAGAGAACTAGCTTCAAAGATACTGTGAAAGATGTTGCACTGGCAATTTCCCTCCTCCAGGCCTTCCTGTCTTATAGCAGCTGCTCAGAGCTAATTGCTCACAGGGAAGTGATAAATTGGTGAAGTGTGGGCAAGACGGGCTTTTTGCCCACATCCAAGATGGCCACCGGGAGCACAGCCCAGCCTGTTCACAGAAGCCCTGGCTCCACAGCAGCACTGCTAACCCCTGCCGGAGGAACATGCTGCCAGTCTGCTGAGCTGCCAACCAGTGCCCCTGCCTGTCCTCCCAGCACACCCTGCCCGATGCCAGCAGCCTGCACCTCCGCCAGCTGGACCTCTCCAAAGGGACCGGACAGGTAAGAGCCGGCTCCTCTGCACAGTCTCCCGCCGGACCGTGACAGTGGCAATATAATTAATTCTGTTTTGGAAATATTAAGTTTGAGGATGGGAGTTGACATCCAAGATGAAATGGCAGAAAGGCATTCAATGACACGGACCAATACAGATGGCGACAAATCAGGGGAGTATAGGTAGATTTGAGTATCATCTGCTTACAGATGATATTGAAATCCAAAAGTGCTGATTAGTTTCCCAAGAGATTCAGAAAAGCGGACACTGAAAGATGTAGCAGTGACCAGATCATTCACTACTTTAGTCATTGCTGTCTCAGTGCAGTGTTGGGAATGAAGGCCTGATTGTGTTGGGAATGAAGGCCTGATTGTGTTGGGAATGAAAGCCTGATTGAATTGGGTCTAATAAGTTGTGAGAGTTAAGAAAGTGTGTGAGGCGAGTGTAGGCAAGTCTCTCAAATAGCTTGGAGGGGAATGGGAGCTGACAGACAGGACAGTAGTTGAGAGAGTGTTTGGGTTAGATTTTTTTTTCCAGCATGGGAGTAATCACTGCATATCTGTAGAGAGAAAGTAAGATTACAGATTTTAGTTAATCTAGGGATGTGCACAGGAGACAGAGGTTTACTTATTTGTGAGGGTGAAGGATCAAGGAGAGGTAGTAGAGTAGGAGGAAGAGTAGAGTGTTGAAACTTTCATCTTCATTTGTGGGATCAAATGAAGTGAAGGAACCAGAGCATTCAGGTAGAGAATTGAACAGGTCACTGGCTGTGGATGAGCATACCATTTCATCTTGGATCTTATCCATCTTGTCTTTGAAGTAGGAAGCGAGATCTTATGTATTGATAGTGGCCGGTGGGTTGGGTGAGGGAGGATTAAGAAGTGATTAAAATGTAATAAAAAAGTCACTTGGGGTTAGAGGCTTGAGCAGAGATGAGAGGTTGGAAAGGTTTGTTTGTCAGTGTCCAGGGCATTATGACAGGAGTGGTAGATAGGTAGATACACGAGGATGTCACTTGGAGTATAAGATTTATGCCACTGACATTCAACTTTATGTAATAGTTTTTGTAGGTGTCTTGTGAATTTAGAGTGCCACGGTTGACATATACAGTGAGGCAAAAAAGTATTTGGACAGCCACCGATTGTGCAAGTTGACCCACTTAAAAAGATGAGAGAGGTCTGTAATTTCCATCATAGGTACACTTCAACTGTGAGAGACAGAATCTGAAAAAAACCTAGGAAATCACATTGTATGATTTTTAAACAATTTATCTGTATATTCTTGAAGAAAATAAATATTTGGACAATCAAAAAGTTTAACTCAATACTTTGTAATATAACCTCGGTTGGCAATTACAGAGGTCAAACGTTTCCTGTAGTTCTTGACCAGGTTTGCACACACTGTAGCAGGTATATTGGCCCACTCTTCCATGCAGATCTTCTCTAGATCTGTCATGTTTTGGGGCGGTTGCCAGGCAAAACGGACTTTCAACTCCCTCCACAGATTTTCTATTGGGTTGAGGTCTGGAGAATGGCTAGTCCACTCCAGGACCTTGAATGGCTTCTTACGGAGCCACTCCTTAGTTGCCAGGGCGGTGTGTTTGGGGTCATTGTCATGCTGGAAGACCCAGCCACGTTCCATCTTCAATGCTCTTACTGAGGGAAGGAGGTTTTTGCCCAAAATCTCACGATACATGGCCCCATTCATCCTCTCCTTAATACGGATCAATTGTCCTGTCCCCTTTGCAGTAAAGCAGCCCCAAAGCATGATGTTTCCACCCCCATGCTTCACAGTGGGTAGGGTGTTCTTGGGATGCCAGTCATCATTCTTCTCCCTCCAAACATGGCGAGTGGAGTTTATGCCAGAAAGTTTGATTTTGCTCTCATCTGACCACATTACATTCTCCCAATCCTCCTCTGGATCATCAAGATGGTCACTGGTAAACTTTAGACGGGCCTGGACATGTGCTGGCTTAAGCAGGGGGACCTTTTGGGCATGACCGGATTTCAATCCATGACAACGTAGTGCGTTACTAATGGTAACCTTTGTGACTGTGGTCCCAGCTTTCTTGAGGTAATTGACCAGGTCTCCCCATGTAGTCCTGGGCTGATTCCACACCGTTCTCAAGATCATTGATACCCCACGAGGTGAGATCTTGCATGAAGCCCCAGGTCGAGGGAGATTGTCAGTGATCTTGTATTTATTCCACTTTTTAATTGCGCCAACAGTTGATCTCTTCTCACCAAGCTGCTTGCATATTGTCGAGTAGCTCATCACAGCCTTTTGCAGCTCTACAATTTTGTCCCTGGTGTCCTTAGACAGCTCTCTGGTCTTGGCCATGGTGGAGAGGTAGCAGTCTGACTGTTTGAGGATGTGGACAGTTGTCTTTTATACAGATAACCTGTTCAAACAGGTGCCATTAATACAGGTAACAAGTGGAGGATAGAAGAGCTTCTTAAAGGAGAAGTAACAGGTCTATGAGAGCCAGAAATCTTGCTGCTTGGTAGGTGTCCAAATATTTATTTTCCACAAGAATATATAAGTAAATTGTTTAAAAATCATACAATGTGATTTCCTGGTTTTGTTTTTTTTAGATTCTGTCTCTCACAGTTGAAGTGTACCTGTGATGGAAATTACAGACCTCTCTCATCTTTTTAAGTGGGTCAACTTGCATAATCTGTGTCTGTCCAAATACTTTTTTGTCCCACTGTATGTGGAGTCTGATGGGTAGCTGGAGACACTTCATCAAGGGCTATTTCTAGAGTCTGGTTCAGGTGTGAAACAGCCATCTCAGGGGAAGTGAATGCTGAAATAGGTGACAGCAGTTGGTGCAGAGAGGTGGAAAGTTCTTGAATATTAATTGTGTTAATATTTCTGTGGGTTTTTGAGGAGGATTGGAGGACTTCAGCAACATTGAGTTTGAAGTAATGGAGGAGAGCAGGCAGGTAATAAGGTTGTGATCTGAGAGAGGGAAAAGAGTGTTGGTGAATTCCGAAACTGAACATAGTCCGGTGAATACAAGATCAAGGCAGTGGCCCTCCTGATGAGGAGAGGACTCAGACCATTAGATAAAGCCGAAAGAGTAGTTTGGAGGCAGCAGATTTTGGACTATCAATAGCGATATTGAAATCACCCATGATGATGGTGGAGATGTTAGAGGATAGGAAGTGAGGAAACCAGTTAGAAAATCTTCCAAAAATTGTTTGGGTTGCCCAGGTGGGTGATATATAGCTGCAACATGCATAAAGAGAGCAGTGTAAATCCTGAAAGAATGTACTTCAAACGATGTGAATGTGAGTGATGGAACGTGAGATAGAACTGTGTATGTGAAAGATTGGGATTGTAATATTCCAACTGCACCTCCTTTAATGTTACCAGGCCTGGAGGTGTTTGTGAAGTGACGTCCATGGTGTAACATTGCTGCAGGGGAGGCTGTGTCTGATTGCCTGAGCCATGTTTCTCTTATCACCAGCAGGTTGAAGTAGTTAGTTGTGAAGAGGTCATGGATGGATATTAATTTGCTACTAACAGAGCAAGCATTCCATAAGGCACATTTTACATCAAATAAATCTATTCTTTACCATTAATGCTTGAAACAATGATCAACTGAAACAATGTCAAGATCAAGAGCATGTCCATTTATTTGGAAAATGTAACTCAAACATTATAAAAACAAAGTGTGCACCTTTCTGTCAAAACAACATTTAGGTTCAATGCTAAACTTCAAATATTGATTTTTCCTTATTTACTGTATCTCACATTTGCTGCCTTTCAATAAACAGAACGAAAAATAACTCAAAATTTCCCTGATGCTCTCAATTTCTAAGATATTTAAAATCAACAAGTCCCAGAAGTGCTGCTGACCAATAAAGTTTACGGTTTACTTCCATATAAAAAAATAAAACATAATAATAATACGCTTAATTTGGTCGCTAAAATATATCACAAAATTTAGTGATGAAACGAATGGCGATATTCAATTAGCCACGGTAATTTACCCTGGCTAATTACCTAACCCGGGGCTATCCAAATACCAGAAGAGGTCTTTTTTCCCTGATCGTGGCAGTGAGAACACATATGTTTATCGATGAGTTTTCACAGATCCTATGTGTTTTCACACGAAAATTGAGAATTTTTTGGATGGAAAAAATGGGTGCTAATTGAATAGCCCAAAAGAAAAGGCAATAAAAAAATTAAAAGTTGCAAAAAACCCTATTTTTTGCACCTGAACATTTTTTGAGTCTAATTGGATATCCCCTAAATATATGAAAGAAGGTTGATATGTGGCTGATGACAACGCCATTACACTTGCTTGGCTCTATGCTTACTAGGGACTAGCAGAAATGTTTGGTCGAGTTTTTAACAGAGCATTTAATTTTAGCATTAGAACCTTAAGGGTCTATTTCTCAACATCAAGCAAAAAAGCTGCTTTTCTAACTTTGTAAAATCATCTATCATCGTAATGTATCAATAAAATATCCCCAAGGCAGCCATAACCAATCTGTCTCAGAAATACTGGCCCAGATTGATAAGAGGTAATGCTTGCGAGCAGGGCCTTCCTACCTCTATGACTGTCTGTTATACCCCTATGAGCACGGGTCGCAGCCGGGAGCCTGACACAGGTGCTACCCGGCTGCGGGCCATGCTCAGCCCCCTTTCCCATCAGCAGTCACCAACCCGGCATATTGCCGGGTTGGTGACGCTGCTAGTGACGCGGCAGGGGTGGCGCTGGGAGATCACATGATCTCCCAGCACCACCCTTCCATACAGTGTAAACGAGAGCTGTGTCGCATCGACACGGCTCCCGTTTACACTACAACCCTCCCCGGATCATTCCCGTGTCCTACCCAGGTAGATACCCGGGTAGGATTCACGGGTCACTTGATCTGGGTTTTTGCGGGGGGACCCTTTTCCACTCGCAAAAAACACTGGTAAATGCACGCCCCCGTGCATTTACCAGTTTTTTAAGCTAGTGGAAAAGGGGTATTAATTCACTACCCCCCCCCCCCCTAAGTTGGTGAAAACAGAACAAGGAATGCTTGTTAAAAGCACCCAGCAAATCTTACTGAATCTTACCACTTTAGGTGGGTACTATTCCTGTTCCCTAGTGGCCACTCCATGAAATCTAAATCAAATATTGATTTGATTTAGATTTTTCTTCTGTTCATTCACTTTGCACTTTGTTAATTGATCAAAATAAACTATTAACGCTTCTATTTTACTACATTATATATAATATGTATATAGACTTTTGTATTTTTTATTTTCATACGCACATACATACATTGATTCAGTATACAAGTTTTTAACTGGTGAAAGCCTATTATTTCATCTTACTGTAGTACAAACATGCAGACACAACTGTGATAAATCTTGAGGACTCATTTGCATACTGGTGAACTTTCCAGAGAGCACCTCATCCTCCTTAAACACTCAATGGTAACATGATCTCACTAATGCTAATCTTGCAGGAACAGCGCAGATTCTAGGGTAAAAGATTAATCATTGACAAAAGCAAAGGAAATGAATAAAAACAAAACCAGACAGCTTTTAAGGTGTTTTTAGATAGGAATGCTGTTTTCTTGCCAAGATGTGTACTAAAAGTATGCTCAGTTCATTTGCCGAGAAGGAAAAACATAGTACAGTATTACTATAGAATACAGAGGGCATTGCTGCAACAATAACAAAACTCATTTTGTCCAATTCTTTAAATAAAAAAAAAAATGTGGAAAAAAAGAAGAAGATAATAAGGTCTCATTCACATCCTTATCTCTGGCATCTATCAATCTGAAAGCCCTTTATGGGTGACCAAACCTGCCATATTCCCAGAGAGCTGTGACAGGTTAATTGTCTGATTTCACTACACACATACTGGACACAATGCAGTGTTTGGTGCTTAGGTAAAGCTGGTAGAGGATTTCCAACTGGCACAAAGTCTCATTAGTGCCAAAAGAGGATGACCATGCATACAGGTCACAGATCAGTCTTTTATATACCTAAAATAGTTACCATAATCATGCATCACACTTAGTTTGGATCAAGCCACACTATAATAATAATATTATTATTATTATTATTATTATTATTAATACTCTTTCTTCCATAGGACTCAAGGATGTCAGACCAAATACCCAACATCACCAGTAAGACTGCAGAGTGCATAGCTGGATAAAGACCAAGGGGGTTATTCAGGTTTTATTCAGGTTTGTTATACCCCGTTCACACTGCACAAATAACCTGGTATCGACGCAGTATTTTGCCGGGCCGACACGGGTTGCTGTGCGGTGTGAACAGGTCACTGCCAAATTCCCGGGTTGCCTGACTGGATAATTCAACCCGGGAGAGCCGGTGCAGTGATGATCTCATCTCCAGCGCCGCCTCCGCCTCCGTCCCCAATGCAGCCACAGTCCCCGCCCCCGGATGGCAACATGACCAGGCATATTGCTGGGCCAGGAAGCATGTTCTCATGGTCACATGCTGGGTCACACCCGGGAAGGACTTGTATCCAATTCCCGGGTGCGACCTGGCAATTGCAATCTGAAGGGGGTGTTACAAAACCAAAAGTTAGCAATTGGGCAAAACCATGTTGCACTGCAGGTGGGGTAGATGGAACATGTGCAGAGAGAGTTAGATTTGGGTGGGTTATATTGTTTCTGTGCATGGTAAATACTGGCTGCTTTACTTTTAAACTGCAATTTAGGTTTCAGTTTGAACACACCCAACCCAAATCTAAAGGTGCATACACACGGTGCTATGTAACATTACGATTTTGACTATATAGTCAAAATCATAAGGAAAGTTAGTGCAAATCGCAGTGTGTGTACACAGCTTGTGATACCGATGCGCGACCCTGTGGGGTTGGTATTGCAAGAAAAAACAGACTGTGCAGGCAAGTCAATCTTGACTATCTAGCTCAAAGTATGCCATAGCCGAAATCGCACTGTATGTATAGATAATATCGGTGCTTCTGGGCTCTGGGGGAGTTCAAGGGAAATCACATAGTCAAAATCGGGCATAGGACATATCTCATCGTGTGTATGCACCTAAACTCTCTGTACACATGTTACATATGCCCCACCTGCAGTGCAGTGCAGCATGGTTTTGCCCAACTGCAAACTTTTTTAGTTTGCTGACAAACCTGACTAAGGGGGTAATTCAGATCTGATCGCAGCAGCAAATGTGTTAGCTAAGTGGCAAAACCATGTGCACTGTAGGTGGGGCAGATATAACATTTGCAGAGAGAGTTAGATTTGGGTTATTTTGCTTCTGTGCAGGGTAGTTGTTTGTTATTTTGTCTCTGTGCAGGAGAGTTATTTTGTTTCTGTGCAGGGTAAATACTGGCTGCTTTATTTTTAAGGGGGTACTCTCTGACTAGATTGCTTAGATTTTAAGCAGCGATCACTCCGTTTGTACCCCTCACAGCGATAGCGATGCACAGCTCCGCGCATCGCTATCGCTGGTGCTAGATTGGCCTGCATGCAGGCCAATCTAGCAGGTCGCTCACTTCACCCGCTGGGTGAAATATGAGCGCCCCCCCCCCCCCATCTCCCCGCGCACGCTCAGCACACATCGCGCTGTGCTGAGCGGCGGGAGAGATGTGCGCTGAGCGGTTCGCTCAGCACACATCTCTCCCCACATCTGCCGGTGAGTACTGGCCTTAACACAGCAATTTAGATTTCAGTTTGAACACACACCACCCAAATCTTACTCTTTCTGCACATCTTAGTAATTTTTGCAGTTGGATCGCCAATTGCGATCCAACCTGAATAGGGTCCTAAGGGTCCAAATCCTTACAATTACAAAAGAATTTGCCATACCGTATATATTGAATGTGTGGAATTCTGGAGATCTTTAGTTTAGGAGATATGAAACAGAGATGGGGTTGGCATAGGGATCACGGCGGTTGGAAAACAGCGGCACCTTAACGCACAGAATCCAGACACCTTTTTGGTAATTATACTGACACTAACCCCCTAACCCTCCCCCCACAGCCCGATCCTAACCCCCCCCATCCCCCCACAGCCTATCCCTAACCCTCCCAGATGGTGCCTAACCATAACCCCCCACCCACAACCCAGCATGATCCTAACCCAGGTCAGCATACGTACTTATGGTCAGGATGCCAGCAGTCGGGATTCCAGCTCTGGTATTTTGATCTATGTCGGAGATCCGGTGCTGGTCTTCTGAGCAGTGTTGGGATTCCAGCATTGGCATGCCGACTGATGGCATCCCGATCACAGGTATGGTGACCGGACCCCTAAAGATGCATAACTGTACATCTCATTCATGTACAGTTTGCCAATTTTTAAAAACATATTTTCTATACTTTATTTTAACTACTCACACAGTTCAATTTTTTTGATAGGATAATTTGAAAAAAACAACAATGAAACAAAAGAAAAAAAAATAACTTTTTGCCTCAGTGGGTTCACCAGTTTAATTTATATAGGTGACAGATACAACTTAATATTAATTTGTGTGTATTATTAATCCAGGGTGGGTGTATATATTAATACTGAATATTGACATTTGTTTGGGGGTGCATACAAATTGCATTCATCAGGGAAGGCAAAATTGTGACATCTTTCTTTTGGTGGGTAGCAAGTTTAGTCATTTTATACCACAAGAACATAAAGGCCAGTGCTGCCCATGTGTGTTTATGAACAGAATAGCACTTGCATTATAATAGTACATTCATAAGCATAACTGCCAACTTTGGCTGGGGGGAGGGGGGGTGGCAGCTGCCAGAAATGAGGCTGCATAACCTCACAGATAGGGAATGCCGTCTCACTGGAAGGGCCGTGAGCACAAGCCACACCCACGCCCCCAGTCCTTCTTTCCAGGTGAATAGACGTTGTGAACACAGTCTCTATTCACCGCTGTTCTACTATGCAGAGCAGCAAGTGAGAGGGGGGCTCTTAATCTACCCCTTCCCCATAGGACACTGCAGCCTGTGGGTTGGACAGCAGGACAGTGCCCAAAAAAATGGAACTGTACCGCCAAAACCAGGACAGTTGTGAGGTATCTTATAAGCCTTAACCCATAATACAAAATAAATCCAAAAAAAAAATTGGCACTTCAGATGGGTCATCAAAATGTCTTGGGCCACGACAACGCTAGTTAAGTATTCCTGCTTTAGGCTTCACTATGATGTCAGCAGAGGCTTAAATTCTACACTAGAGCACATAAATTACACCTCTGTATTTATGGCACTGTATGGGTTAAATCAACTTGTAGCGCAAGCTCTCTGATTTAGTCCAGCAGTTATTTAATGATGCCGTCTATTTAATGATTTAACTTCATCTCTCCCAGTATTTCTAAGAGCAGTGTCTCCAGCTGACAGTGCAATGCTTTATCTTTTGCCTTCCACGTCTAAACAAAATAGAGCGGAGACAAACTGAAGACGGCCTTTGGTGCATTGTCTGAGCAATACTGCTTACCAAGCAAATCCTTGCCCGTTTACTCAAACCACATGCAATGCAATGTTCTCATAACGACACTAACAAGCATCTCAGAATCAGTGTGGAACAGATCTGTGCAAATTAATGTTCCTAGAGAATAAACATGCGTTACAGACATATTTTTCTATGACACTTCCTACTGCTATCAATTATTACGCTGCACAGATGTGATAATTCACCTTTAGTATTATGAAATAAGGGGATACTCCTTACAATATAATGTACACATCCTGCCACTAAACCATCTGTCAAGCCTCATGCCTTTGGGCATTAATTATTTGGCCTTCTGATTGTGATAACTGTGACAATAATTTATCCAAACAAAATGGATTGGCAAAAATCAAACTGGTAGGGGTGGGTTATTTTTATTGCACTTAAAGTTCAGATCCATGTACCCCCCCCCCCACTGACAGGACCACCAAGACATTGAGCAGGCCTGGGAACTGGGCTGGAGGAAGAGGGAGGGGGCTAGTACACCAAAGAAGGTGCTACTATCAGAACCGTCAAGAGCCATGCCGGGCCCCGGTAATGGGGTGATGCGGTTTAATAAAGTGGGCGTTACTATGCTCATTAATATTACATTATTTTAAAAACAAAATAATTGCGGGCCGCAAATTGTCCCTGTGCTCCACAAGGAGGATGCCGTTTTAACATGGGGGAGGCGGCGCGAGTAGGACACACAATTCCTACATTACTTGATCTGAATCTCTGCTCCCTGGCCAACGCCATCTTCCCAGTGACATTTGGGAAGATGATGCTGCTCACTAGAGAGCAAAGACTCTTTTACACCATGCCATCAGACGGCCACAGTGCTGCACAGGAACACTTGGGGTAAGGGGCGGGGGGGAGGAGGAGGGGGAGTGTACCCACTCCCTCTCTCGACACCACTGGCTGCTATATTCCGTTACTGTGCATGCCAACGTTGCATGAAAGAGGCATGTTCACTTCATTGAGGGAGCATGCTTACAACTCCACTGCACTCCCGGGCCCATCACACCCTCTCAGCATTCCTGCCCTTTAATCTTGCATTCTATAACAAAATAACTGCAGTTTATTCCAAAGTAGTATTATTATGTTGGATGGTGATGATGATGTCTTCTATAATTGTTGCAGCACAATAACCTCACTTTCAGAGAGTTATTAAATTAATAAATAAAATATACCCCATTGTTCATTCCTCGCAAAAATATGTATATACACGGTCGAGTCACATTATTATGATCACCAGCTAATAGCCAGAGTAACCGCCATGTGCAGCTGCTCTACTGTAGCGTGCTGGTCAGCTCCCACACACCTTCATAGCAGACGTTCACCTCTCAAATCAATAAGATGTGGTGCTCCGCAGTTTCCACATCGGTTATTCACAATGGTGCCATTTGCCAAGTCACGATACATCTTCACCACAGCAGCACGATAACAGTTCACAAGCTGCGCTGTTTCAGAAATACTGCTACCCTTGGGCCGAAAGCCAATAATCATCCCATTTTGATTGAAATGTTGATGCTAAAAATTATTATTCATATGAATCATTCAAAGCATTAAAGAAAATAAATATTTTATGGATATTAAAAAGAGTTATGTTTTATAACACAGCCATTTTGTGGGGGTTGAACCAGTAGTTGTCAATTAGTTCCCTAGCAACTGGTGACATAACCACACTGTGGCACAAAGTGCCATATTCAGACCAGAAAATGGCTGCCTCCGATATGGGCATACATTGGAAATAGCTGTAAAGTGATAAATTGATTTACACTATACAAAATACTTTCGTATATATAAACATCTCTATCATAGGTCACAAAAAGTGCCAACAGAAAGTGCAAGAGTTTATGACCTTAACATACAGTATACAGCTTGAAGAGAATAAAAAACTTAAGGGAATTAAGACAGAACTGTGTTTTCTTTAAGAAGTCTATTGCCTTTGAAACTCTCTAGGCTGATATAAGAAGAGTACAAAATCTGAAGGTTTATAGTGAACTGTAAGGAAAAATAAAATACAGTAAGTTTTTTTTTCACCAAATGATTGATAGACTTATTGGTGGCAGCCTCCCAAAAGACATGGTAAGAAAGAAAAAGAAAAATCACATTATAAATAAAAAATTTTTTTTAAAAACACGGGCTTGTTTACGGTAAACCTTTACAGTTTGCATTTATTACCAACAATGGGGTATATTTACTAAGCTCCCGATTTTGACCGAGATGCCGTTTTTTCATCAAAGTGTCATCTCGGTAAATCTCGGTCATTTACTAAACACTAATCACGGCAGTAATGAGGGCATTCGTAATTTTTTGCTAGTTCAGGTAAAAAATTACGAATGAATACACCATCGGTCAAAACGCGGCTGTTTAAGTATGAATCTCGGTCATTTACTAAGAAGTGCAAAGCAAAAAAACACAAAACACTGCCGTGAAAAATTACAACTCGTAAAAAAGTCCTAAAAAAAACCAGACCTGCTTTTTTTATCCGTGATTTGAGATGCATGCAGGGATCCATGAGATCCGTGCATGTATATCAGTGGGAAGGGGTGTGAAAGTGCTTATTTTTGCTAAAAAAATTGCGTGGGGTCCCCCCTCCTAAGCATAACCAGCCTCGGGCTCTTTGAGCCGATCCTGGTTGCAGAAATATGGGGAAAAAAATGACAGGGGTTCCCCCATATTTAAGCAACCAGCATCGGGCTCTGCGCCTGGTCCTGGTCCCAAAAATACGGGGGACAAAAAGAGTAGGGGTCCCCCGTATTTTTAAAACCAGCACCGAGCTCCACTAGCTGGACAGATAATGCCACAGCCGGGGGTCACTTTTATACAGCGCCCTGCGGCCGTGGCATCAAAAATCCAACTAGTCACCCCTGGCCGGGGTACCCTGGGGGAGTGGGGACCCCTTCAATCAAGGGGTCCCCCCCCCCCAGCCACCCAAGGGCCAGGGGTGAAGCCCGAGGCTGTCCCCCCCCATCCAATGGGCTGCGGATGGGAGGGCTGATAGCCTTTGTTGTAAAATAAAAGATATTGTTTTTAGTAGCAGTACTACAAGTCCCAGCAAGCCTCCCCCGCATGCTGGTACTTGGAGAACCACAAGTACCAGCATGCGGCGGAAAAACGGGCCCGCTGGTACCTGTAGTACTACCACTAAAAAAATACCCAAAAAAAGACAAGACACACACACCGTGAAAGTATAATTTTATTACTTACATACACACATACATACATACTTACCTATGGCCCCACGCAGGTCGGTCCTCTTGTCCAGTAGAATCCAAGGGTACCTGTTGAATAAATTATACTCACGAGATCCAGGGGTCCAGGCTCCTCGGCAAATCCAGGGTTAATCCACGTACTTGCCAAAAATAAAAAAACGGTGTCCCGACCACGAACTGAAAGGGGACCCATGTTTGCACATGGGTCACCTTTCCCCGAATGCAAGAAACCCACTTTGCCTTCTGGCTAAGTGGGTTTCTTCAGCCAATCAGGGAGCGCCACGTTGTAGCACTCTCCTGATCAGCTGTGTGCTCCTGTCTTCACTGACAGGCAGCACACGGCAGTGTTACAATGTAGCGCCTATGCGCTACATTGTAACCAATGATGGGAACTTTCTGCTCAGCGGTGACGTCACTTTAGGTCAACCGCAGGGCAGAAAGTTCCCATCATTGGTTACAATGTAGCGCATAGGCGCTACATTGTAACACTGCCGTGTGCTGCCTGTCAGTGAAGACAGGAGCACACAGCTGATCAGGAGAGTGCTACAACGTGGCGCTCCCTGATTGGCTGAAGAAACCCACTTAGCCAGAAGGCAAAGTGGGTTTCTTGCATTCGGGGAAAGGTGACCCATGTGCAAACATGGGTCCCCTTTCAGTTCGTGGTCGGGACACCGTTTTTTTATTTTTGGCAAGTACGTGGATTAACCCTGGATTTGCCGAGGAGCCTGGACCCCTGGATCTCGTGAGTATAATTTATTCAACAGGTACCCTTGGATTCTACTGGACAAGAGGACCGACCTGCGTGGGGCCATAGGTAAGTATGTATGTATGTGTGTATGTAAGTAATAAAATTATACTTTCACGGTGTGTGTGTCTTGTCTTTTTTTGGGTATTTTTTTAGTGGTAGTACTACAGGTACCAGCGGGCCCGTTTTTCCGCCGCATGCTGGTACTTGTGGTTCTCCAAGTACCAGCATGCGGGGAGGCTTGCTGGGACTTGTAGTACTGCTACTAAAAACAATATCTTTTATTTTACAACAAAGGCTATCAGCCCTCCCATCCGCAGCCCATTGGATGGGGGGGACAGCCTCGGGCTTCACCCCTGGCCCTTGGGTGGCTGGGGGGGGGGGACCCCTTGATTGAAGGGGTCCCCACTCCCCCTGGGTACCCCGGCCAGGGGTGACTAGTTGGATTTTTGATGCCACGGCCGCAGGGCGCTGTATAAAAGTGACCCCCGGCTGTGGCATTATCTGTCCAGCTAGTGGAGCCCGGTGCTGGTTTTAAAAATACGGGGGACCCCTACTCTTTTTGTCCCCCGTATTTTTGGGACCAGGACTAGGCGCAGAGCCCGATGCTGGTTGCTTAAATATGGGGGAACCCCTGTCATTTTTTTTCCCATATTTCTGCAACCAGGATCAGCTCAAAGAGCCCGAGGCTGGTTATGCTTAGGAGGGGGGACCCCACGCATTTTTTTTTGGAATTTTACATTGTTTAATTTAAAAAAAAAAAAAATACGAACCCCAGCACGGATCACACAGATCCAGCCGAGATTGATTGTAAAAAAAAACGGCAGTGTTTTGCTAATCACTGCCGTAAAATTAGGTAAAAAAACACGAATGACATCGACATCGGAAGCAAAGAAAAACCCGAATACGACAGCTTAGTAAATCCATCGTAATCAATTCAAAAAGTTGCAGTTTTACACTGTCGATGTCATTCGTGATTGAACTTTGACCTTTTTACGGAAATTACGAATCTTAGTAAATAAACGCCAATGTTTGATGTCATTCTTAGGATTTTATTTTGTGCACTATTTTAAAAGGGTGTGGTTCATCAAATCAACAGTGTCTAGGTCGACAATGTTTAGGTCGACCACTATAGGTCGACAGTCACTAGGTCGACATGGATGGAAGGTTGACAGGGTTTCTAGGTCGACATGTGCTAGGTCGACAGGTCTAAAGGTCGACATGAGGATTTTTTTTTTTGTGTCATTTTCTTCGTAGAGTGACCGGGATCCCAAATTAGTGCACCGCGTCCCCTCGCATGGCTTGCTTCGCTCGCCATGCTTCGGGCATGGTGCCTTCGCTTCGCTCGGCACACTTTACCGTTCCAATCGTAGTCCACGTGGATCGTTAAGTATGAAAAAATTCAAAAAAAGAAAAAAAATGTGAAAAACTCATGTCGACCTTTAGACCTGTCGACCTAGCACATGTCGACCTAGAAACCCTGTCGACCTTCCATCCATGTCGACCTAGTGACTGTCGACCTATAGTGGTCGACCTAAACACTGTCGATCTTCAGACCGGATCCCATTTTAAAATACAGTTTATTGATGGTGGTCTTTTGGGAATTAATAAGGGGTCTATGTACTAAGACTTGGAGAAAAATAAAGTGTACGGAGATGAAGTACCAACCAACCAGCTCCTGTCATTTTTCAAACGCAGCTTTTAACATGGCAGTTAGGAGCTAATTGGTTGGTACTTTATCCCTCTCCAAGTCTTAGTACATAGACCCCTGAGTGCTCTATGTCAACTCTTATCTTATTGTAACCAACTTACAAAATATATATTCTCTCTTCTCAAACTGTTTTTAGAGGAAAAAAGAGAAAGTCACCATAGTATGTAGTCAGAATGCTAGTGGTCAGAATCCTGAAACATGGCCAAAATGCTGGTGTCTGATCTCTGACATCAGCTGAAATTGCAATGCCGGAATCCCTAAACCTGGCATTCTGATCGTAAGTATGCGGCCCACAGTTAGTGTTTGTCTGCAGGGGGAGGTTATGTTTAGGTACACCCGGGGATGGTTAAGGTTAGGTTGAGGGGGAGGAAGGGTTAGGTTTAGAAACCACTGGGGAGGGTTAGGGTTAGGTTGCGGGAAGGCAGAGGTGGGGTTAAGGGGGTATTGGAGGAGGGTAAGTATACTTCCTTACCCCTTGTCAGGATTTACTCCATCAGGATGCCGTGGTTGGTCTTCTGACCGCCAGCATCTTAAACACCGGTAAAGTGTATCACACCCATATTGGGTTCTAAGAATATAATACAAATACAGATGTGTCCTCTTATATCTTTACTGCAGTCACGCTAAACAGCCTTTCAAGTCGTGCCATCCAGTGATGGGACTCAACAGCACTGAGCGTCTTTTTTTTCTTCGTTTTTCATCTTGGTCACAAAGTAACGCAATAAGATGCACAAGCAGATCCTGTTGATTAAAATTATATGCAGCATGCCTATGTTCTACAGAGTCACGTGGCACCCATGAATTATGTGTAACTCGACTTGTAGGGCAACGGAGCAAAGATGTAAGAGGAGACCGTCTGGAACTTCAGAATTATTGTCACCTGTCCCTTCATGGAAATGAACTTCAGTCAAATATATATAAAATAACCCAAATATGCTACTTATTCCCCACTTATCCAGAATTTTCAAGAACCTTGCTGCGTGTGCTAAGTGTGACTGTTTTTATTCTCTTTTCTTCTCCTTTTTCCTATACTATGGGGAAGATGTATTAAATCTTCAAGCATTTAAAGAAGTTGCTCTTAACAACTAATTAGCTTCTAGCTATCAGTTATCTAGCACATTATATAAAGTAATGGGATGCAGTTAATATGGTGGCTGTCAAGATCCCGGCATTCAGGATACGGACACCAGGATTTTCCCGACAGTCTGAATCCTGACACCCCTCCCACCCCCCCCTTAGTATTCCCACTCGGTTGGTGGGTCCACGCCACCAACCATGTGAGAATAGAACCTGTAGAAAGTGAAGTTCTCCACCGAGTCAGAATCGTGGCAAGCGCAGAGAGCCCGCAAGGGGACTCACTGCCGGGATTTCAGCAGATGGGAAAGCCGGCATCTCATCTGCTGGTATTTCATACTGGACCCATAATAGCTACAAGCTACATAGCTATTGCTATCAACAACTTTGCAATTTTAGTGCTATCGAAGGTCTCATACATCTCCCCATATATCGGATAATATATGGATATGCTTTACATACCACTGTTTAAATATGTACGGATATTCATTAATGCCTGTATTTTATTTATAACCTTTATTTAAAATCACTAATGGTTACACTAATGTTAACAGTCCAATGCATATTGTGTGATTTACTATTTCATACAATTTATGTAAAACTTTTTAAAGAAAATTATATAAAATCATTTTTTGGAATAAAATAAAGTTATAGTTTGGGTGTAAGGTGCATAGTTTATATTTTCCCTCTGTGTTCTGGAAACCTTAAAAACAAAAACAAAAGAAAACATTTAAAATGAAACAAAAAAAACCCCAAATAATTAAATAAAAGTAAAAATACCCAACCCCCCTTCCCCCCCTGGCATTGTCTAAAATGTCTTTGTATGCTGTAGATTGCACTTCACTGGAGGTAAGGGGTCTAGTCCAAACCCTGAAAAACAGCCCCATACCATTATTTCTCCTCCACCAAACTTCACAGTTGGCACAATGCAGTCAGCATTCAGCAAACCTAGACTCACCCATCTGACTACCAAACTGAGAAGCGTGATTCATCTCTTCACAGAACATGTTTCCACTGCTCCACAGTCCAGTGTTGGTGTGCTTTACACTACTTCATCCGATGCTTCGCATTGGACTTGGTGATGTAAGGCTTGCATGCTTGCAAAGCTTCAACAACAGTTTTTGTGCTTACATTAACATACCTCCCAACTTTGGATTTGATGGAGTCGGGACTATCGTGCGGCAAAGTCGTGCACCAACTGAAAAGGGGGTGTGAGCTCAGTTGTAAGGGGCGTGGCCTCATCCGCGTGGGCGTTGCCTCACCAAACAGACCATTTTCCAGCCTTTTGGGGCGTGCTCCCCGAGCAGCTGGGCAGCCCCCTGCTCCCATCCTAGCACTGAATACATGCTGTGCACGTACGCACAGCATGTATTCAGAGATCACGGCTGCTTTGCAGAGCAGAGCAGTAGGTGATCAAAGGCTTCCCAACTGCCCCCCTGCAGAGGATCAGGAGTGGATCTACACACGAGCAAGCAGGGCGGGCTCCCGGGGCGCTGCGGCCCACGGGTGTGGCCGCAGTCACCCACCGCCCACCTGGCATCCGCATCCCACTCCCCGGCTACAGCAGGCCCCATGGGCTGTGTGGGCAGCCGCTGCAGCCGGCGCCATTGACAGACGCTAGAGGTCATAATTGCGTAAGTGCGGCGCTGCTATGGGAGAGACGTCATGACGTCTCTCCCATAGAGAAGAGCCGGCGGCCAGAGACGGAGCAGCAGCGGCAGCAGTCGGGAAGCAGGAGTGGGGCTGGTAAGTATTTTTTTTTTGTGTTTGTAAGCGGGACTACTACGGGGGACAGCTACAGGGGGCACAACTACAGGGGGCACAGCTACAGGGAACACAACTACTGGGGGCATAATTGTGGCCGCGACCCTTCCCTATGAAAACACAACCCTATTTTTTGCTGTGCACCGGAGTGTGTGTGGGGAAGGGGGTGGGGGGCGCGACAAAGGAAACTTTTGCCCTGGGCGCCACAAGGTCTAGAACCGGCCCTGCAGAGGATGTTCAGAACTCTTCAGCTATGGAATTATTATTATTATTATTATTATTATTATTATCCTTTATTTATATGGTGCCACAAGGGATCCACAGGGCCCATTACACAGTAAATAATCAAATGAGCAAACAAGAAAACAGCACTTACAGTTCAAGACAATATAGGACAGGTATAGAAAACCCGGGGTTAGGTGCCATCAAAGGGAGTATGGAATCAGCAGAGCATTGGTGTATTTTATGCACCATGTACCTTATCACCCTGTTTCGTGATTTTACATGGTCTTCCTCTTTGTGGCTGAGTTGCCGTTGCTCCCAAACACTTCCACTTTATAATAATATCACTTACAGTTGATCGTGGAATAACCAGCAGGGATGAAAGGTTGCATCCTATCACAGTACCACGCTTGAAGTCACTGAGCTCTTCAGAATGACCCATTTTGTATCACAGATGTTTGCAAATGGAGACCACATGGCTAGTTGCTTGATTGTAAGCTTGCGAGCAGGGCCCTCCTCCCTCTATGACTGTTTGTTTTTACCCAGTTTTGTCTTCTAATTGTGTCCAGTTGTAAAGCGCAACGGAATTTACTGTGCTATTAAGAAACTGTTATTAAATAAATAAATAAATACATTTTATACACCTGTGGCAACGAGGCAACAAGTGGTCTCTGGCGGTAAGGTGAGTAGTGTAAATAAATATCAAGTCTGTATATCAGCAGCCACCCGGAGCTGGAGATGCCAATTCCAGACGAAGGAAAACAACACAAATAGATATTCCAAGTGGTGCTTAATAATACATATAAAATATGTTTAAAAATGTTTCTGTATTTATTTTTAGTAAAAAATTATTATACAATGATATCACAAAACTCCCGGGAGTCAATAATCATGTAACAAACAATATGCACATCAATAAAAATGTATATAGAACTGGGCAACCTTAATATCCATACCACATCAATGAGCCTAATTTGGACTCAATATATCATATACCGGCTGTGCTTTTGGTAAGTACAGTAGATGCAGTCACGCACTGAGCACCGCAACTGATGTTTGATAAATGGTGCAGTCGTTCATCACGGATTTAAAATGAAGCACAGAAATTAAAATGAAAATAGGAGGTTCTAAATGTTAAATTCACTCACATATATATGTGGGATCCTTGGTTCCCAGATGATGGTGCAGCACAGCGTGTATAGCACCTGGAATGGATGGTAATAGGAGCCAGACACTGGTGTAAGGCTTGGTGTCTGGAGACCCGTGTCTCGCAGCCATCGGGACCGGGATGTGCAGTGCTGGTACGTCGGTCACTGAATGTGACTTGCTGTGGGCGCCCCAGTGGTGTACCTCCGGTGTGCCAGCAGAGGCAATGTGTGATCACGGCTGCTGGGTGCGCTCAGAGATGGTGAGCCCATATGGTGTCTGTGGCGCTGCTGTGAGCGCTGATCCCCGTGTTGGGAGCGCTCAGATGGAAAAGCCAGCTCCGTTGGTTGCAGCTCAAGCCGGGTGTTGAAGGTGGCAGCGGCTGGGTGCCCAAAAGCTGCTGCTCTCACCATGTATTGCAGATGTTATCGGCTGTGCCAAATGAGCCCCCAGTGCTGCGCTGCTGGATGCAGTGAAACAAGCAGGCTGATGCTGGGTGTGGAAGAAGGTTCTGCCGGGGAGAATTGCAAGTAGGTCCTGTGTCCTTAACGCGAAACGCGGTGTCTTTATCTAAAGGCAGGTATTTTGTGATATCATTGTAAAATAAATTTTTACTAAAAATAAATACAGAAAAAAAATGTAAACATATTTTATATGTATTACAGGTTGAGTATCCCATATCCAAATATTCCGAAATACGGAATATTCCGAAATACGGACTTTTTTCAGTGAGAGTGAGCTAGTGAAACCTTTGTTTTTTGATGGCTCAATGTACACAAACTTTGTTTAATACACAAAGTTATTAAAAATATCGTATTAAATGACCTTCAGGCTGTGTGTATAAGGTGTATATGAAACATAAATGAATTGTGTGAATGTACACACACTTTGTTTAATGCACAAAGTTACAAAAAATATTGTCTAAAATTACCTTTAGGCTGTGTGTATAAGGTGTATATGAAACATAAATGCATTCTGTGCTTAGATTTAGGTCCCATCACCATGATATCTCATTATGGTATGCAATTATTCCAAAATACGGAAAAATCCAATATCCAAAATACTTCTGGTCCCAAGCATTTTGGATAAGGGATACTCAACCTGTATTAAGTGCCACTTGTAATATCTATTTGTGTTGTTTACCTGTGGCAACGAGTCTGATTAAAACACCTGAATTCAATAATTAACAGGTGTGGCAAAATATTTTTGTGGGGGTGATGGGCAAAAAATATGTGAGGGAAGGGAGTGGTGTGCATAACTGATATAAGAAGTTAAGGGGAGGGGTTGATAGGCATAGGGAGGCAATCATGAGACTGTCTGTCGGGATCCCAGCGGTCACAATGCTGACACCAGAACCCCGACAAGTGGTGAAATTCGGCCACCAGAATACCAGCGCCACAGGCTTTTTTTCCCTCTGTGGGTGTCAACAACACTCATAGAGGGAGACTATAACCTGTGGTGAGCGCAGCGAGCCTGCATGGGGCTTTCTAGCACTCGTCTCACTGCTGGCATACTGGCGGACAGGATGCCGATGTCAGTATCTTGACAGCCGACATACTGGCCGCCGGTAGATCATATGTATTCTTTCGGCATAATATATATATTTGGTCATATAGTCAGGCCCGGCGACAGAGGTGGGACAAAGGGGACAATTGTGATGGGCCCCAAGATACTGAGGGGCCCCAGACCCTCAGCAACCTCGTGAGTCCAGTTCCTGTTGTGTCCCCCTTTCCTGTGCAGCTGCAGCACTATTCAGCGCTGACATTCGTGGCCAGAGGAGGAGCACAGCTTTTACTGCGGCTGCTGTTCCACCCTTACCTCATGCAGACGCCCCTCCTAGTATCCCTCAGAGGTGGCCTCTTCCTGATCTCCGGTGGCTGTCTGGGACCCATCCGTCCAGGCAGGACAGCTTCCCCGGTTTCAGATGCCGCTGCCTCCCTGCTCTGTATCCGGAGGTCCTGGGATGCCCTTACTGGCTTCACGTTACATGTGACCTCTGCCGCAAATTTACAGCTCAGTTTGCTGCCCTCTCTGCTGCTCAGGTCCACTGGAAGTAAGCCCTCAAACGTGAACAGTCTAGACGGCCGCAGATTCCCTTACATAGCCCTGCATGCTACCCCCGTTTGTGACTGGCAGATCGTTAAGTGTTCCACAGTTGAACACATTAAACACCTTCCTCACACCGGTTATTTAACAAGTGTGAGGAGTTTCTAGATTTTCCCTTCACTGTCTCCAGCCCTAACTCACCATGTCCAATAGCAATATTACCCCAAACACAAAATGGAGCCCCCTTACCAAAAATCACTTCAAGTACAGACATCACAAAAGATATCTAAGATATATGTAACTTTAGTATGGCTTATTCAAATATTATAGTGTAAATGCATCACCTATTTAGATAATTAAATATAATTATAGTTATTTGTTTATTAACTAGAACTCTGCCTCACTAAGGTCACTTTAACCCTTCAGGGGGTTTACTTAGTTATCAGGCTGAATCAGGCAGCACGGACGGTGTAATGGTTAGCATTGTCTTTGTGTGGAGTTTGTATATTCTCCCGTGCTTGTGTGGGTTTCCTCCCACAATCCAAAAAACCCACTGGGGCAAGGACTGATGTGAGTGGCCAAATATTCTCTGTAAAGCACTGCGGAATATGTATGCACTATATAAATAACTGGTAATAATAATAATCTTTCTGTGTGAAGGAGCTGGCACAATAAAAAAATTTTGTGCCGAGTTAGATGCAACACGCGTGATGTCATTACACCGCGCTGCTGGACAACAGAGGAGCAGAGTCACCTGCAGGTGAAGATAGAGAGAGATGGGGGGGTGTCAGCCAATGACTGACCAGTCTGTACCTACCTCGGAGGGATAGAGGGCCTGAAAAATATGAGTGTAGCGGGCCCCAAGACTTCTGTTGCCAGCCCTGCGTATAGTCACTACTTTGTAGAGACAAGAAGGAAGGTAAGAGGGTGAGCTACCTCGTGGGGCCATTCGAGAGAGGGGGCAGGGTACTTAGGATGGATCATAATGACAAAGAAGAAGAGTGGAAAAATTGAAACGGAAATAAAAAGGATAGAAAAGCAAAAAGATAAATAATGATCTGGAAACGGATACACACAGCTATGAAGTAAGATCACGGCCTGAAAATGGGAGCACTGCAAGTAGGCGGAGGAATAAGTAGAGAGGAAAGAAGTCAAGATTAATTTTGAAACTGCCACCCCTATAAGAAAAATCTAGATTCGAAGCTGCCCATGCAGTAATGGGTCTGGGACTCCAGGTCGACAACAAAAAGGTCGACACACCTTAGGTCGACACCAATTTGTCAACACACCATGTCGACCTTGTCCATGTCAACCTTTTGTTCAAGTGGACCTTTTTGGTGTCGACCTGGAGTTCGGATACCGCAGTAATAACAGCACTAAGATGCATTTTATAATGCTGAAAAAGGTTGGAGAATACTTGTAGAGACATCAACTACTCCTTCATGCAGAACATTTCCAGATCCTTGATGTTCTTGGATCATCCCTTGTAGGTTGTCTGTCCTTTTTTAATACACACTACATATTTTCAGCTGGGTAAAAATCTGGAGACTGAGAAGGACATTGAAACACTATGAATTATCTAGCTGATATGTCCAATATCGACCTAGTTTCCAACTTCTGTCAAAAGCAGACAGATTTTGGACTAAAATCTCTTGTTATAGACTGGAATTTAGGAGCACTTTCTCCACTAGACGCAAGCCAACCACAAAACATCAATGATCGAACACCAACGGCAGGATATAATGCTGCCCAAGTCTGGCGGCTGTGCGGGATGCCGGCCGAACTCAGAATTTCTTTTTAAAGGGGTAATCACTTACAAGGCATGGTTTTGCCTTGTAAGTGATTGCCCCTTTAACAAAAAATTCTGAGTTCGGCCAGCATCCCACAAGGCCGCTGGAATCGGACGGCATTACATCCCGCCGTGTGTTTGACAGTGGGTATCAGGTGATTTTCTTTTCTCCAAACATGACAATGGTTTTCATGGCTAAAAAATAAAAGTAAAATTATTATCTAATATGACCACATCACATGATTTAATCTGCAGTTCCAATGACATTTTGCAAAGTTCAGGCTCTGCATGGTGTCTTACTGTTAGGAAAAACTTCTTTCGTAAATCTCTTCCAAAAAGCAGACAGTGGATTTTGACATTTTAAAACCCCAAGATACATCAAAACAGTGGCGTTCTGTGATCCTTGGGTTTATCTTTGACTCTCTTACCACCCTCTTTACTGAATGTGGGGGCAGAATGTTCATGCAGCCTCTTCCTGACAAATTTGTAAGTGTTCAATGCATATTTAGCATTTTTTTTATTATCACCCTGATTGCGCTTGATGTTAATAGGCATTATAGGCCCCGGGCAAAGCAATGCACTGTGGCCCCTACTCTTCACTCACAAGGAAAAAAAATAAAAATCATAACTTACCCCACTTGCGGTCCTGTTTCTATACAGTGAATGGCTGCCAGCACTTTGATAGGTTAATATCTTAAGCCATCCACCAATCAGCATGTTGGCATCCATTCACTGTCTGGCTGCAGGGTGGGAGGTAGAACGCTGACTGGCTGAATGCTTTCTGACCACTCTGTGTGTTATTCACAATCAGAGTGGCTGAGCAGCATTCTTTACCTGCCTCCCAAGAAGTTCAAATGCCCCCCAAGCTTAGTCCCACCCCTGCTTGAGGCCCTAGACTCGTGGAGCCCTGGGCAGCTGCCCAGTGCGCCCATACATGAAGATTGCCCTGAAAAAAAAAAATTATACACACACATATATATATGTGTGTGTGTGTGTGTGTGTGTGTGTGTGTGTGTGTGTGTGTGTGTGTGTGTGTGTGTGTGTATCATTTTAGTGGTGGCCAGGATCTCGTCGGTCAGCATCCCAGCTGCAGAATGCCAGCAGGGGGGGGGGGGCAAGTGCAAGAAGCCCCTTGTGGGCTCGGTGGTGGCCTGCGTTTGCCATGGGTTCTAGTCCCACTCCATGGGTTTCATGGACTAGTCCCTGTTGGTCGGCATGCCGACAGTGAGGATTGTGAAGGGGCGGGAATATAGTGGCTGGTTACATAACATTATATATATATATATATATACACACACACACACACACACACACACACACACACACACACACACAGTGCATATATATATAGCTATACACAGTTGTGATATTATTTATTATTATTTATTTATTTATTACCAGTTATTTATATAGTGCACACATATTCTGCAGCGCTTTACAAAGAATATTTGGCCATTCACATCAGTCCCTGCCCCAGTGGAGCTTACAATCTATATTTCATATCACATGTACACACAGACACATTCACACTAGGGTCAATTTTTGTTGGAAGCCAATTAACCTACCAGTATATTTTTGGATTGTGGGAGGAAACCGGAGCACCCGGAGGAAACCCACGCAAGTACGGGGAGAATATACAAACTCCACACAGTTAGGGCCATGGTGGGAAGCGAACCCATGACCTCAGTGCTGTGAGGCAGTAATGCTAACCATTCCACCACCCGTATATACACAAACACACACAAATTTTATATATATATATATATATATATATACACACATACACACACACAAACACACACACACACACACTAGGAATGGTTATTTCAATAGGTACATACTGTATTGCAAGACTAACAACTGAAACATTTATACCATGGTGAATAGGTTTGCTCCCATTATCTCTAAAGATGCCATTTTACATAAGAATGCTTTAATGATTCACAGCAACAAAAAAAATGTCATTATTATTGACAATCCAGCAACATCTAGAATAAAATGGCTGTTTTAGTAAACCTTAATCTAGAACATTTTCTATTCAATACCTCTAAAGCTTTCAATAAAATAGTCAACCTGTAAAAGCTTACTTCCTTGGCTTAAACAACAACCCAAAGAATATAAATGTAGTCAGCCTGTAATGACATATTTATAGGGCAATAAAGCTCACACTGCAGCTTTCGGGCTTCACTTAAAGGAACATAGTAAAAGCAGCAGTTATAGAAAATAATTTTAATTTTGTTAAAAACTGTTACCAGATGAATAACAAAATGATTTTGTTAAACTGATAATGTTTACACTACAGTACTTTGTTAAAGCTCTATAAAAACAAAATGCGGGAAAAAAATTATTAATTCAGCTTTTTTTTTCTATTTGCCAACTTTGCATGTTTTGTGATCACAGATGCTACCCCCTTCTATACAAAACGTGCATATACAGAGATTTCTGGTAAGCAAATGCATTAATCAGCCTGACACACATTATGCTACTGTTGCGGTGGCTTGTAAAAAAAAAAAAAAAATACAAAGAAAAAAACCAAAGAAAAAAACACACGCTAAAACATTAAACATTTCATTTAACAGCTTTTACAAACTGAATTTCTGATATTTTAAATACATCTTCAATACAACCTCAGCTCAACAGATGATTCATGTAAAGAGGCAATAGTAATTTTAACATGTTTAAAAACTCATCTCTGTTTTAATGCACTTTTCAAGCAAAAAAAAAAACATTAAAAAAAATTGTAATACATAAGCTGCTGTAGCTAATTGTGTCATGGCTGCTGTGATTGAAGCAAGATTTAGCCACAATTGTCATAAAATATAAACAAAAAATAAATAAATTATTTAATATTATATATATATATATATATATATATATATATATATACACACACACACATACATACATACATACATACATACATACATACATACATACATACACACCTATCCACATACTAGCTGGAGTACCCAGCGGTGCCCGGGATTTTAAGAATGTCTGTTTACAAAAATAAATGTAAATATTAAACACACAGTATAAATAACATTGTAGATAGCTGAATACCCGTGCTTCGCTACGGGATGAGGATGGTAAATTAGAATGTTAGTTGTTCGTTAATTTACGCTGGTTGGAGATCTAGTATATAGGCATATCTTGCTTCCCTGACTCACTTTGTGTAGTGGCCGGACCCCTTTTTGTTCCCCAAAGGGACCCTGCTCTTCCCACTATACAACTCTCAGTCTGTGGCTTCCTGCTGCCTCCATTCCCTTCTTCACATCATGTCAGTGCCCCTGTGAAATTATCAATTTATTTACAGTTTCTTATATAGTGTAGCATGTAGCTCCTGATATACTCTGTGCTGCTGGGGGACCATGCTACTTCCACTATATAACTGTCAGTGTGTGGGTTCGTGCTACCTCCATTCCCCTCCTCACATCATGTCACTGGCCCTGTCACATGCAGCCCTGTCATCACTGACATATCATGCATGTCCTCATATAGTCTGTGCTGCTGGCCCACCCCTAGGGGTGCTAGTGGTGTGTTACCCCCACAGTGTTTGTTCCTAGAGTGTAAGTCATATGTGTAGCAGGTTTGGTGTAAATTGCTCCAGGCATTCCAGAGTTGTGCTGTTTGCTGAAAAAACTCTGTGCTGCTGCATCACCCCTAGGGGAGCTAGGGGTGTCTTACCTACACAGTGTTTGTTCCCAGCTTGTAAGTCATATGTGTAGCAAGTTTGTTGTAAATTGGTCCAGGCATGCGGGAGTTATGCTGTCTTCTGAAATACTCTGTGCTGCTGTCCCACCCCTAGGGGTGCTAGGGATGTCCAACCCCCACAAAGTTTGTTTCCAGATTGTAAATCAGATGTGTACCAAGTTTGGTGTAAATGGCTTCAGGCATTCAGAATTATGCTGTGTGCTGACATACTCTGTGCTGCTGTCCCACCCCTAGGGGTGCTAGGTGTGTCTGACCCCACAGTGTTTGTTCCCAGATTGTTAGGCATACGTGTACCAATTTTTCAGTACAGTACTACAGCAATTCCGGAGTTATGCTGTCTGCTGATATACTCTGTGCTGCTGTCTCCCCCATAGGGGTGCTAGGGATTTCTAATTGTTTTAGTTGCATCAGCCGTGTTTTAATATGCTCCTATGTAAAATTTCATGATCATAGCTTGTAAATTGTGGATTTGTATAGAAGGCCAAATTTTCGCTTTTATATAGTAGATTTATATAGATCAGGTCCGGCACTCCAGTATATTAGATGATTACTGCCCCCGATGCCCTCACTTTCCAAAAGGTATAAACAGTGTGTCCTTTGTGTGGCACTCAGGTAAAAGGAGTTTAACGCAACCACGGTCAGGAGGTCAACGTTTCAATTTTACTTTGAAATTGTCGTCAGGATAAAATGACTGACAACAATTTCTAAACAAAAATTGAAACGTTGATCTCCTGACTGTGGTTGCGATAAACTCCTACCTGAGTGCCACACATAGGACACACTAATATAATATATATTTAAATATAGGAATATTAGAAAATTTTTACAATTTTTATTCACCACAGTATTAAGTATATGTCCATAAATGGAAAATTTAAACTTTAAAATTTAAATAGATGTCTATAATACAAAAATCAAAACAGATATTCAGTGGCACTTTCCAAAGATATATTCTATCACAGTGGTTTGAAAAATGAGTCCTCAGGAACTCCCAATGTTTTGCTTCTTTTCTCACACAGATAAGACAAAACAAAATGGCTGCCTTCAGGTAACCGGTACAATCCTATTATTAATGTATGCATTGCACCATCACCATATAATTAGGATAGCATAGCAAACTACAAGACGTTTTTGGATATTTTCAGAAATTAATATAGCATAGTTACCCAGTTCAGTCTTTTCCTTGAATACATCCTTGAAATTGAGCCCGCTATTTAACGTGGATTGTCTGTATTTCAATATGCAATCTTTTTGACCATTTTTCCCCAGATCTTTCAGCTTTAAGGGTAATGCTCGGAGTCCACACTTCCATTTTGAAAAATCCGACTGAGCCCATTTTACTAGATCTTCAAGTTTGACAATGACTTTTTCTGAAACTGCAATCACTTCATCCTTTAACAAAAGAAGATGTTTATTAAAACAGATTCAAAGCATAACAACATACATAGATTCAAAACATAACTGCCTATATCAATAATTTAAAATAAATATTGTACATTTGTACACTGTGGGAAAGGGGGGTGGGAGGAGGAGAGGAAACGAGTACTGCCAACATATGCTTCAAAAATGTTTTTAGTGAAAATATATTAACTGGATCAAAAACAAAATAGACTTTTTCAGTTGTTGTTTTTGTAGGGTATTTTATCAACCACCTCTCATATTATCATATATTATCCTGCAGTGGCATATTCATTATTATTACAATTAACAGCGCTGACCCTCATATATTTATGTGTGTGTGTGTGTGTGTGTGTGTGTGTGTGTGTGTGTGATTAAGTGTACTCACGCACACGTATATATATATATATATATATATATATATATATATATATATATATATATATATATATATATATACATACACACACACACATAGGTTGAGTATCCCTTATCCAAAATGCTTGGGACCAGAGGTATTTTGGATATGGGATTTTTCCGTAGTTTGGAATAATTGCATACCATAATGAGATATCATGGTGATGGGACCTAAGTCTAAGCACAGAATGCATTTATGTTTCATATACACCTTATACACAAAGCCTGAAGGTCATTTTAGCCAATTTTTTTTATAATTTTGTGCATTAAACAAAGTGTGTGTACATTCACACAATTCATTTATGTTCCATATACACCTTATACACACAGCCTGAAGGTCATTTAATACAATATTTTTAATAACTTTGTGTATTAAACAAAGTTTGTGTACATTGAGCCATCAAAAAACAAAGTTTTCACTATCTCATTCTCACTCAAAAAAGTCCGTATTTCGGAATATTCTGTATTTCAGAATATGTGGATATGGGATACTCAACCTGTATATATATATATATATATATATATATATATATATATATATATGTGTGTGTGTGTGTGTGTGTGTGTGTGTGTGTGTGTGTGTGTGTGTGTGTGTGTGTGTGTGTGTTTTAGATTCCTGACAAACAGACTTATGTGGATTTATCTTTGAAGTGCCAAAATAATTTTTAGACTTTTTCTCTATATTACTTATAAGAAGTCTAAAATTGCCCATGCTACAGTAGATCAGGTCAGTCACTGAACCTGTACAGCACTGAGGTGTACCTTCCACCATGCTAAAGCATATGTAATAATGGTCACACAATTGGTTGGCCATTCCCCCTTCTTAGGCACTGTCATATCACTTTGCCTCCTACTCTTCCAAGTGAATAAGTACCACGTGCATGTACATGGCATCTAAGCAGAATAAAGAGGCTAAGGGCAGGAGTTTTGAAGTAGAAAGGGCGGTGAGATAAGGCCATGATCTCAACGTGGTACTTTTTTTATTTGCATGACATGATCTCAACGTGGTATGTTGTTTTTTATTTGCATGCACATAGATCCCTCGCCCCCCCAAAAGTTGGGAGGTATGCAATAGCCAACTCCACCATGCTTTCAGCTGCCAAGTGGTAAACACTTATTCCAAATATTTACTGCTGGATACAATGCCAATAGTAACAGTCCCCAATAGAAGGGATAGACTTACCCTTTAACTGAATAATAAAAATTATTAAACCATCCTAAAACAATTTTTTTAAAACATTATTTTTATTTTTATTTCATTTTAGAAAGAGAAAAAGTCAATAAAAAGGTCTAATGTAAAATATGACTAACACAATATCAGTGAGCGACAAAGAGTACACAAAAACAGGGAATATACAACAAAATAACTATTCAATGCACAACAAGTAAAAAAACGGGGGGACATGATGGTCTGAAGGCACAGGGGCGGTGGGGGTAGGGGTGTGTGTGGGGAGAATGGAAAAGGTTCCAAGGGGACAATATTTTGTGGAAGGTAGGTACGGTGTTATTTTGTAAAACTGGTGATGTATTCCATTGAAACAACAAAGTGAATACGGTTAAAAAGGGCAGTAGTTGAAGGTGCCATCCCGGACTTCCATTGTTTGGCTATGAGGGATTTAGCTGCATTACATACATGAATTATAAGCTTATTTTGAGGCTTGCTAACCAATGGGACCAATATTGCCCAATACTGGAGACTCCAAAACCTGCGATAGAATCACCCACACTTGTTCCCAGAATATCCGAATTGCCAGGCAAAACCACCAGACATGAGGGAATGTACCAACCTCTCCACAATTCCTCCAGCAAATATTCGAGTTCAATGGATAAATATCGTGGAGCTTAGAGGGTACCAGATACCACCTAGTATACACTTTGTAACACATCGCTCTGATAGTTACACTGATAGAGGCTTTAGCAATTCTAGTCCTAGTAGTGGGCCAATCCTCACTGTCAAAATTGGACGGAAGATCTGACTTCCAAGCTAATTCATGAGGTTCACTGTCAGGAGGGTCTGGGGCCAGGACGGAATGGTAAACAACAGAAATATTACCTTTGCAGCCTATTGAGTAGGAGCAAAGGTGTTCAAAGTGGGTCAGCATACGAAGTTTACTAGAGAGGAATTGCGAGTTGACGAAGCTCATAAATTTTATTGTATTGAAAGTGGTGAGAGGCAGGGATTGAGTGTGCAGCTTGGAGGTCAGTAAACAAGGATGGAGTAAATTGACCCTTTGCATGTTTAAATCTGATCCCGGAGGGAATCTGGGATGGTCCCAGATAGGGGACATAGGTGATGGAAATTGAGCCAGATCCAATGAAACGAGGGACGAAGTTTATCTCATATATTAAGAGTAAATCATATGGTCGGAGTCACACAGGCCGAGGCTGGTCTAAGTGGTCTGGGTAGCCAAACTATGTTGTCGTCAACTTGTCCCACCTGCAACATTGAATTTTTTAAATCCACCCATCATTTACAGCCGGGTTCAGAGTGCCATGATACAAAAGGATTCAGCTGGGCAGCATGATAATAAGAGCAGAGTATTGTTAGACCCAATCCACCATCAGGGATAGGCTTAGCCAAAATGGCTCTACGAATGTTAGGTTTACCTAGTGCCCAGAAAAAACAGTTGCAGGGGGCTTGCATGGAGTCCAAAGCAGAGATCAGAATGGGTATGGGTAAGGTCTGGAAAAGGTACAGCAGTCTAGGAAGGAGATTCATGTTAACCGTAGTAATTCTATCAAACCATGAGATAAGGAGGGACTGCCAACGTGATAAGTCTTTCGGCAGTGTTTGAAATATGGGGAAGTAGTTTGCTTGGTATAATGAAGAGTATGACTTAGTGATGGTAATGCCAAGGTATTTAATCGCTGAAGAATGACAAATAAAAGAAAAGGAGGTAGTGAGCATAGGGAGTTGTTGTGAGGGGACACAGAGAGCCATGGCTTCAGTCTTAGAGCTACTGACTTTGTACCCAGAAAGGGAGCCATATGTTCGTAGTTAAAATTGAAGAGTGGGGAGCGACAGTAAGGGATTAGTCAAAGTGAGAAGAATATCATCTGCAAAGAGACACCTAGTATTGTTCATCCCCCACGTTGACGCCCTTAATATCAGGGTTAGCTCTAATTCTAGCCACCAATGGCTCAATGCAAATGCAAAGAGAAGAGGGGAGAGTGGGCACCCCTGCCTTGTCCCATTTCCCAGAGCAAAACGTGATAAGTGCAAACCATTAATCAGAACTGTAGAAGAAGGAAAAGAATAGAGAGATTTTGCGGCCTGCATAAATTTACCCATTATACCCACTGAAGCTAGCGTACTAAACATAAAAGGCCATAACAGGCAGTCAATCAACTTTGCTGCGTCCAGGGCCAAAACTACTGATGGAATCCTATGGGTGGTGGAGTAATGTATTGAATCTATAATACGTCTAGTGTTATCTGAGGCCTGGTGTTGAGGGATGAAGCCTACTTGGCCAGGGTGCATTAAAGAGGGTAGCACTTCGTTCAACCTAGTGGGCAAAATTTTGGAAAATAGTTTAAGGTCCGTGTTGATCATGGAAATAGGACAATAGGGAGGGGTCTTTCCCAGGTTTGAGAATCACAATAATTCTAGAAGCAGTAGAATCAGGATGAAAGGAGGCACCACGTAGAATGGAATTGAACAGAGGAATCAACTGGGGAGAGAGTTGCTGTATAAACGATTTATAGTAGGACACAGTAAGACCATCAGGGTCGGGGGCCTTAAACGGTTTCTGTGACTTAAGGGCCGAAGCAAGTTCCTCCTCAGTGTTGTTTACACCCAGGGCCCGGGCCGCAGATTCAGAAAGACTAGGAAGCGCACACGAGTCCAGATATTGTTGAATACCTTGCACATGAGATTCAGTGTCAGACGGGGTAGATAAATTATATAAAGCTTTATAGTAGTGAGCAAACGCACCATTAATATCTTTAGGATTATAAAACATAGCACCGGGGGGACCCTTGATCACAGAGATAATCTGTGATGCCCATCTATGGGCTAGTAAGGTGTGTGCTTTATTACTTTATAGTAAAACATTTGATTGGCCCATCTGAGACTCCTCTCAACTCATTCAGCTAGAAGCACTTGTAATTCTGCCCGTTTTTGAGAGAGTTTTTTTTGCATTGTTCTCTTATGCTCACGGACTAGAGAAGTGATAGTTGAGTTAAGAGATGATATCAATGCATCCTGAGACTTTTTGCAGTGGGAGGCAAATAGGATCATATGGCCACTAATCACTGACTTACACGCTTCCCAAACCGTGGGGACAGGGGTATCCTCAGAGTAGTTAAGGAGGAAGTATTACTGCAAGCGATCCTTACCATATCCTGAAACTGAGGAAGTTTTAGGAGGGTTTCATTTAGTCTCCAGGAGGGCCTTCATGAGGTGGACTCCAAGATCCCAAAAGAAGCTTCTAGGATGGAGTGATCAGACCATGAATTAGGAGAAATGGAGGAGTGAATCACTGTTTGAGAAAGGGAAGCACTACCAAGAAAGATCAATATGGGAGTAGGTGTTGTGGGGGGTTAGAATAGAAAAGTATAGTCCCTAACTGAGAGATTGAGGGCTCTACATATGTCAAATAGACCAACTTCGGCCATGTGTTTACGTAGAGCGGTGGTGCCTGGGATTTGGGACCTGTCATTATGAGTACCAGATTTGTCTAGCAAGGAAAGTTGGACTGTATTTAAATCCCTTCCCAAGAGTGTTTTACCGCTTCTAAAGTCAGAGATGAAATGAAAAAAAACTTAATGAAAAACTGGGAATAGCCCAAATTGGGGGCATAGATGTTAGCAAGGTCACCTCCTCATGTCCCAACTTACTCTTAAGAATAAGAAATCAACCCTCGGGGTCACATTTGGAGCCAGAGAATAAAAAAGGAAATGTGGAACAGAGCAGTATGGCCACTCCATTTTGTTTAGAGACATTGTTAGATTAGTATACGTTCGGGTAGTGTTTGGAGGCTAATGAGGGATGATTCCCAGATTTGAGGTGGTTTTCCTGAAGAAAAACACAATCGCCTCGAAGGTGCTTTAATGAACAAGTGAGAGCACTTCTGTAGAGTATTAAGGCCCTTAGTGTTAACGGTGAGGCATGTAAGCAGCATGGTTATGGGAGAGAGAGAGAGAGAGAGAAAAAATAAAAAAAGGTGGGGTGGTCTGGACTCTACTAGAAAAATATAATCACAGCAAAAAAAACAAAAGTAAGGCGAGGGTAGGAGGGCAGTAGTTAGTACAGCCAAAAAGTAAGGCTGACAACTACAACAAATGAGCTCTTACAAAAAGGGGAGAGCTTGAGGGTGGGATTCAGAAGTCGGGGCTAAACCCGAGTCACAAGGTCAAATATACAACTATAAATGCAATAATCCCTAAAATAAAATAAAAATCGGGGGTGGGGAGGCTTGGCAGAGTGCCAACATTTCCCACCCAGAGCAATTTTGCTACATTGCACTTAAGAAAAATATGGGTATTGTCAGTAACCAATTTAAGCATCAACAGAAAGCGAAGCTAGTGGTAAGTAACTTAAACGATTCAGAACATAGGTGGTCATTCCGAGTTGATCGCAGCCAGCAACATTTTGCTGCTGCGATCAACTAGTCCACGCCTATGGGGAAGTGTATTTTAGTTTAGCAGGGCTGCAATCGCTAGTGCAGCCCTGCTAAGCTAAAAAAAATTCACACAAAACAAGACATGCCCTATACCTACTTACCCTGTGCGAAGGATCCAGCGATGATGGGCTCGGCTTTGATGTCACTCCTCCACCCTCCGTTCTCCTGGGCACGCCTGCGTTTCACTCACCACTCCCCGAAAACGGCTCCAAACGGTCCGGATCCGCCCTGCACCGCCCTCTTCCTGTCAATCTTCTTTGCGGTCCGTCCTGCGACCGCTTCCTTCTCAAGACGCGACGTAACCTGGTGACCCCTGTCGCCGGGCAACGTCGCGCATGCGCACTGCGCCCGCCACGCATGCTCATTCCGCACCCGTTCGCACCACAGCAATAAACCGCTGCGTGCGAACGAGTCGGAATGACCCCCATAATGCGTGAATAAACTTAGTACATACATACCAGAGATTCAATATCAATTATTATTATTATCCTTTATTTATATGGCGCCACAAGGGTTCCGCAGCGCCCAATTAGAGTACATAAACAAATAATCAAACAGGAAAACAGCAACTTAGTTGATGACAGTATAGGACAAGTACAGGGTAAATAAACATAGTTACATCAGCAGATGACACTGGAATAAGTATCAGATGGCAGAAGACTGCTGGATTTGGTGCAGTTGAAGATTATTAAAGAAAGGATAAGCACATGAGGGAAGAGGGCCCTGCTAGTGAGAGCTTACATTCTAAAGGGGAGGGGTAGACAGACAGGGGTGACACAGACGGGGTACATAGAGAGCGTGGAACAGAGGGTTAGGGTGAGATTTGGCTGGGTTTGGTGAAGAAGTGGGTCTTGAGAGCCCGTTTGAAGTTTTGTAGAGAGGTGGAGAGTCTGAAGGGGAGAGGGAGAGGTAGGGAATTCCAGAGAAGTGGTGCAGCACGTGAAAAATCTTGGAGGTAGGAGTGGGAGGAAGTAATCCGTAGGCAGGAGAGTCGGCGTGCATTAGCAGAGCGAAGAGGACGGGTGGGAGTGTAAAGGGAGATAAGGTCAGAGATGTAGAGGGGAGAGGAGTGGGTGAGGGCTTTGTAAGCGAGTGTGAGAAGCTTGAAATGGATTCTGAAAGGGAAGGGGAGCCAGTGAAGGTCTAGTAAGAGAGGAGAGGTGGACGTAGTGCGTTTGGTGAGGAAGATGAGCCGGGCAGCAGCATTGAGGATAGATTGGAGTGGAGTCAGGAGGAGATTACAGTAGTCCAGTCTGGAGATGATTAGTGAGTGGATAAGAGTCTTAGTAGCATCCTGGGTCAGAAAGGGTCTGATCCTGGAAATATTTTTTAGATGAAAACGGCAATCTATGGTTCATAACAAGACTTACAACCTACAACAGGAAATAACAGAACAAACAAGTACATCTGCATAGAGAATGTTTCAGGACAGAGTCCTGACTGCAAGTATCTTGGCGGGATAGACCAGAGGAAAAGTTGAGGTTCAGTTTGCAAAGAAGATCCTTTCCTTCATCGGGGGTCTTTATGCGATAGGGTTTCCCCTTAATCTCCACTTGAAGGCGTAAAGGAAATCCCCATTCATATTTATATTCGTATTCTCTCAGCAGTGCAGTCACCGAGCGCAGGTACTTGCATTTCGCTATAGTGGAAGGGGCTAGGTCCTGAAATATTATAATACAAAACATAAAACATATGAAAAAAAAAGAAAGGATCTACTGACTGTAGTGATCAAGGTATTGATCTTGATGGAAAGCAATTTAAGGATTACGTCCCTGAGAGGCTCAGTATCCTTCGGTTTAGGCCATAGGGCTCTGTGGGCAATCTCAATTTGGAAAGCAGAGGCATCCTCAGACAGGAGAAGGTAAGTAAACAATCAAAGGAGGTAGGGTTCAAGATCACTGGGGGCCACTGTTTCCGGAATGTTGTGAACACAAAAGGTTGTTACATCTCTCCCAATTTTACAGATCTTTGTTTTTGTCCCTGAGGAGATCCAATTTGGTGTAGAAATAGTTAATATCATTGCCAATATGTTCTTGGACCTCCTGATCCTTTTCCTCTCGGGTTTCAAGAAAAGTGGTATGGGATGCAAATTCCGTCATGTCTGCTTTGAGTTCACCCACAGCTTTTTGTAGAGCAAAGGTAAAAGATTCTTTAAGGTCCATTACATGATCTTGAAGGTTCTGAATATCTCTCCTAGTAGCAGGTGATGATGATTGGTCCATCTCAGGAGGCTGGGATGGGCTGTTAGGAGATTGAGGTGAGAGCTTCATTTCTTAATGAAGAAAGTGGTGAGAATTCCAGAGGCCCTTTTTTCTTACCTTTCAGTGGAATATGGCTCAAAATACCACAATATATTTTCTGCATTTGGTAGTTATAGGTAGTTGACACAGATTCAGGGTCCTCAGTATAGCGCCCAACTGGAGGCAATAAGAGGCCAAAACCATGAGGAGGGTAGAAGGGGTGAGAGGATGGATGCACCTCAATGTGGCTACGGACCAGCCAGCAGCCATTTATGCCCCTTACACTAACTGCAGTCACACACTGAGTCCCAAGTATCCAAGATGGCGGGTGGTACTGGCGCCTCCAGAACTGTTCCGTGATGTGTCTCAGCAGCGTCCAGCGAGAGGTGAGAGCGTTAGGAGAGGGTCACCAGAGGCATGGTGAGTGCGGCATACAGGTTGGAGCCGCTCTGTAAGGAGAGACCCGGTGACATGGCTCCTCCATGATCCGACTTCCACCGAGGGCAGGGGGCACCCGAAATCTAGTCCCCGGCGCAATGCTGGGGGAGTAGGCAGCAACCTTCAGAGGTGCTAGCAGTCTCTCCAGCTCCACGGACTCAATCCCCCGACGGTGAACCATTGCCGGACCGGCTGTAGAGGCTGCGGGACCAGGAAGGAACGTGTCGGTAGAGACAGGCAAATTAATTCAGTTTGCAGGAGCCCTGAGTCCCACGTCTGCTCCTAATGGCCGCCAAGCCATGCCCCACCTTAAAACAATTTTTGTCCGCAAACAGCATTCATAAAGCACATCAACTCTTTACTGCCTCCCACATGTACAGTAGGTAGATCTATAATATTTGGGCTCACACAATATGCCCCTTAACTATGCCCTATGTATCAAATATAATGCTCACCCATAAGCCCTATACTGCAACATAAAGACAAAAAAAAGAAAAAAAACTGAAAAGAAAATGCTTACAGCTCCCTGTAAATCCCTTTATTATATGGCATCATAATCTGCAGATAAAGAACTGTAACATGGAATTACTGAGAAAGAATAAAGGGAAAAAAAGGAGGCTGAATAAAAAGCATCTATGGAAAAAAATAAAATTCCGCAGTGTAACAGTTCAGCTATTTCACATCACCGACTCTGACAGGGATGCATGGTAAATGAAGACTTTTAGGTCCATTTAGAAGCAAATGTAACTTGTCACGCTGAGATGACTAATGGTTTGCTGATCTTTACAGAAATGAAGTAAAGTTAATAGAAATTTTTTGAAACTCTGACTCATCGAAGAACATGCTTTAGTACAGAATTTGTGTTCCTGGTTTTTGGATCCAAAATATTGATTTAAGCTTCTGTATTTAAAATACAAAGAAACAAAAAATAAAGTAAAACCGTGAGGTAATTGTACAGAAACCATCATAGTCTGATACCCATTTTCTTGTTTCCCAACAAACACATTGGAGATGTAAGCGAAGAGCAGCTTATTTTTCTATTCCAGATGTCCAAATAGATGACACTGGCACAATTTCGGAGGTAGAGCTGCCAACTGGAAGCTCTCACAGAAGCTAAATAAATAACTTCTTAAAATAGTTATGTTTGTGGTTCTGTATTTTTGGGAATTGGAGGATCTTCCTGTAGTAGATTACATAAATCAAAAGCTAAACTGTGTGTCCTGCTGGCACATAATGGACAGCTTAGGTTGCAGTATCTGACTATCTTAGCGAATGTGGACATAACCATGCATTTTTTTTAATTTTTTTTTTTTTTGGGGGGGGGGCTGGATTTGGGAAATAGCAATGAAACATGAAATCGGAACAGGTCATATATAAAAATAAACAAACCTCACAATTGCATTAGGTTCAATGCAATGGATAGCACCCGTGGCAGGGTGCTTTTTTATGACAAATGATCAAGTAGCTAAAAGACAAATTAAAATCAATAACACAAAGTATAACAACATTGGTTTCTTTTATTGTGGCATTCATTCTCTGATTTTGTGGGTTGGTACAGTTTTGAATGGAGGGCAATACATTTTTATTTTATTTACTGCTGATACAGCCCAAGGACCCCCCCAAAAAATCTGTGAAAACACTAGACATAATTCTGTTTATATTCAAAATACACAAAATGCAATAAAATCTATCAAATGGAAACAAGTGGAATTTTATATATATATATATATATATATATACACACATACATACATATATATACATACATACATATATATATATACATACATATATATATACACCCCAAACTCCAAAAGCCGGCACTCCATGGAAAGCTTTGCAATAACCTGCCAGGGTGCACTCGAGGGGCCTGCCAACCCCCTCCAATACTCTCCAAGAAACAGAGGCACTCCCGGACTTCAAACTGAATAAAAAATCGTGGTGATTTATTCAACGTTTCGGGGTACTGCCCCCCGTGTGTCCTGATGACGGGGGGCAGTACCCCCAAATGTTGAATAAATCACCACAATTTTTTATTCAGTTTGAAGTCCGGGAGTGCCTCTGTTTCTTGGAGAGTGTGTAATGTAATATACACACCTCAGATGAATGGAGGTGCACCATACCATTTATAAACAACTGTGAGTGCCGGGTTTCTACATTGCATATATTCAATTGGTGTGTGTGTGTATATATATCAGCTGTGCTCGCCACATGATCTATGCCCACTCTATGGGTGTTGTTGACACAAACGAGTTGGAATAGTCCTGCAGCGCCAGTATTTTGGCTGGCAGCAATGCCAGCTGGCGGGATACCAGCTTCCGTATCCTGACTGCCAGCAAATTAAACGGATCCCATGTAAGTAAATATAAAAATCAGTTTTAAAAACATCTGTAACCTGCTGCTGGACATCTAGAATAAAGTAATCTTGAAATAAAATATCTGATATGACCAATAAAAAGAGTGTGCAGTCAGGCTGTATCAGTACACAAAAATATTGTATGGAACCGTAAGACTACAAAATCAACCAGACTTAGGGGGTCATTCCGAGTTGATCGCACGCTGACGATTTTCGCAGCTCAGTGATCAGGTGAAAAAACAGCATTTATGCGCACGTGCAACATACGGGTACAAAGCCCTTTGTAGTTGTGCTCAGGTTCTAGCAAAGTTTTCAGTTGCACTGACAGCCGCAAGAAGATTGAAAGGAAGGGGGTGTTTCTGGGTGTCAACTGACCATTTTCAGGGAGTGTTTGCAAAAACGTAGGCGTGTCTGAAAAAACGCAGGCGTGGCTGGGCGGGTGTAAGACATCAAATCCGAACACGAATAGGCTGAAGTGATCGCAAGCGCTGAGTAGGTTCAGAGCTACTCTGAAACTGCACAAACTGTTTTTGCAGAGCTCGGCTGCACATGCGTTCGCACTTCTGCTAAGCTAAAATACACTCCCCAGTGGGCGGCGGCATAGCATTTGCACGGCTGCTAAAAACTGCTAGCGAGCGATCAACTCTGAATGACCCCCTTAGTTGCCATCAAATTACTGATAAAGTATGAGATTAGTTCTTGCTTTACAATGTTTTGATAGCTGCACAAATAATGTACCATAGATAGAACTAATGGCAGTGGTTGTGCATTTAATGAGTTTTAAAACTATCAATGTGCATTTGAAAACAACAGAAATAACAGCACTCACCCACAGCCACTAGCCCCAAATGATAGCCAACTTCCAAAATGTATACAAAATGTAGGGTACGTGGATAACAGACTTGTAAGCGACTTCGAAGGCTGATTGTTTCATTTTCAAAATCAAAGTTAAAATCAAATTGTATGGCTTTGAGTACCATAGAAAGATAACTTGAAGCTAAAAACAATCATATGGCTTTTACAGGGAATTTCTATATAGATTTTCCCTCCTGCCACCTGTTGTAATTTAAGCAGAGTACAAAGTGTTTAGAAACACACTATAGGAATAATTGGCAGTTGACCTTTACTCTGAATTCAAAGCTCATGAACACAGTTGGATAGTGCAAAATTTCATTAGCATGATTTAAAGGAACAGTTTCAAGTAACAGATTTAAAATGACAAATAATTTGAGCTGCTTAAAAAAACAAAAAGCACATGTTGAAATGAAAATCCTAATTTTATTATTTGCTCAAAATTTTAAAAAATGATCCCACTTCTCAATGCATTTTTTCTTTTGCTGGTCATGCTGACGGAAAGCTTCATTTGTAAATAAGGTGTTCAAAGTAAGCGGTACACCTGGGGCCGGATGTAATGACTTGCGAGACAGCCGGAGCTCAGAGACTCTGGCTGAACTCGTATGTTTTTTTTAAAGCAGAAAATGTTTAAAAGGCAAAACCAACCAGGTTTTGCCTTGTAAACGCTTGCTGCTTTAAAAAAAACATATGAGTTTGGCCGGAGTCTCGGAGCTACGGCTATATCGCAAGCCATTACATAAGGCCCAAGGTGTTGTCCCCACTGAAGCGTGGTCAATAGATCCTCAACTGTGTCAAAAAGTATAAAGTACAGTATTGTTGTGGTACCATATATGCCTCAGAGAGCTTCTATCATTTTATATACTGCACCAAATAAATGACTATTAGAAGTAGGTTGGGTGCAATGGGCAACTTCTCCACTTCTCTCTTGAAAATGTGATACATCACCCTCGTATTCTGTATTGCACCTCAAATAGCCTGAACAACAGATCATTACATAGATTAGGATTATGACAATTAAGTAAAGGATTTAATTTATTATATGGGGATGATGGCATATTTTTCACCCACGTTACATAAATAAGACACCAAACTACCTATCCATCTTAATGCAAATTACACCTAAACAGTATGTGGAAATTTGCAGAGTGTGTAATCATCACAATATTCACACATTTGTACTTGTGTAAAGGGCCAGGACCAGCATACAGCAGTCCACACAAAGGCATGAGGGGGCTTGGATTGAAGCATATCAATTTTGTGCATAGCCCTCCAGTACTTCCTCCGGAGCTGGAGTGAGGTGCAGGGGGCGTGGTGCAATGATTTGCATCACCTCAACCCCACCCACAATTATTCAAGACTGCGGACTAACTAGAGAAGTAGGAGCATCAAGTTGGCCTACTCTCTTGGAAGTTCAAAGAGTTCCCTGAAATGTGGCAGTCTCCTGCATACCTTTGCTCTGGGAAGCAGTGGTCAATCTATAATGGGTGCACTCCACATCTATAAATTTGTCCACACCACAAACCCTGCACTAATGCATTATACTTACTACTGCAGAGTCTCATGGCAGTGACACTGCACAAATCACCAGGAAAAGGGCACTGTGGCCATTTGACTAAAGATCTGTGCATGAATACAAAGCCAGAGTCTACTAGGCTGTCCTGCCGGAGAGAAGTGAAGGGGACTGCAAGGAGACTGCACGCAGATCAGCTCCTCTCTTAAACCGTCCTTCACGGGAGGATTATAGAAAGACCAAAATAAAGGTGTGCAGCAATCTAAGGCATAACATATGAATTGCATGACGCCATAACAGAAAATGAGACTTTCTATATGTACCATGCTCCAGCATGCAATGCATTCCGGAACTCTTATCCGATTGGTAAAGCCATCTTTGGGTGCGTTACCAAAAAAGAAGCTGCCTATGGGGTTGTGTTCACGATTTTCCCTGAGAGGAATCCAATCAGATCCCTCACAGCACCCCCATGGCTGCAGCGACCCTCTGCGGTCTTAAACCCAGAAGTACAAATGGCAGCTCTTTATTGGGAGAGCTGTCCTTTACTATACTAATATATATGCGATTAGTATGTAGACGGCAAGTGAGATGGTATACCGTCTTCAGGTCGACAACACTTATGTAAACACTCATTATGTCGACCACTAATGGTCGACATGCACTAGGTCAACATCATCACTGTTGATGTGGCAAATGTCGACATGAGTTTTTCACATTTTTCCCTCATTTTTGAACTTTTACATTCTTTACGTTCCACGTGGATTATGAATGGGAATAGTGACCTGAGTGAGCCATGTGAGGGGACATGGTGCACTAATTGGGGTTCACAGTCACTTTGCGATGAAAACTACACATTTTTTTTAAAAAAAAAGAAAAAACCCATGTCGACATTTTCCATGTCGACCTAATGATTGCGTCGACCTATTTCATGTGTCGACCTAGTCACTGTCGACAAATAGTGGTCAACCAAATGACTGTCGACTCAAAGAACCACACCCAGTGAGATGTACCGCATTGCGGATGTGATGCTTAGTACATCCCGCCCTAAAAGAGATGCAGCAAACAACAAGCAGCAAGTTTCTCTACCCACTAAAACTAACAAATCAGATATCACATCTATCAATATTTCCATCTCTATCAGATTTTCACTTTTCAAAACAAGTGACCTGTTTGTAGTAAAAACAGTAACCGAGGGTCATTAACAAAAACAAAAATACAGATAACAGTCTTTGTTCACCTTGCTTGGAGCGACAGAGGATTATTTCAGGTCAAGTCTATTCTTAAAAGCTCATGAAAACAGCTGCAATCTTCAGAACTACCTTCTCTTGTAGGGATCATTATCACATGCCACTCACATTATTAAAAAAAAAAAAAAAACTAAAATAATGCTCCATCAATTTAGGCTTTTTATCTAAGTGAGATAGGCCTAAATTAAACGTAATAAAAAATAAAAAAATAATTGAAGATGTCCATGCAAAGTAAACCTGGGAATGTCATTAAAGATGACTGCATTAGTGTTTATATGGAGCCAAAGTATTTATGCAGAAAGATCATGAGCTGCTGAAATAGACTCAAACAAACCTGCACAGCCATGCAATTTTACACATCCAATCTCTGATAATGGGCCTAATTCAGAGTTGATCGCAGCAACAAATTTGTTAGCAGTTGGGCAAAACCATGTGCAATGCAGGGGGGGTGGGGGGTAGCAGATATAACGTGCAGAGAGAGAGTTAGATTTGGGTGGGGTGTGTTTAAACTGAAATCTAAATTGCAGTGTAAAAACAAAGCAGCCATTATTTGCCCTGCACAGGAACAAAATAACCCGCCCAAATCTAATGCCCCATGAAACCACACTTAGACTGCCACGTCTAATTGTCCTAGGACACACCTGGAAAATAAAATGCTATACACAGTTTCTAGTATATAATGTGTAAATGTTGTACTATATTTATATATTATACTAAATTGTCTGAAAATTCATAAAATTAAGTTTGCTCTGGCTTAGGTCAACAAAGCTATCACAAATGAAGATTTTCATATATGTACAGATGTGTCCTCAAACATCTAGCCTCAATACACCATACAGCGCCAGTGGGGGTAATTCAGAGTTGATCGCAGCAGCAAATTTGTTAGCATTTGGGCAAAACCATGTGCACTGCAGGTGTGGCAGATATAACATGTGCAGAGAGAGTAAAGGGGGGTACTCACGGAGAGATCCATGCTTAAAATCTAAGCAATCTGACTAGATTGCTTAGATTTTAAGCACAGATCACTCGTGTGTAGCCCCCTCAGCGATAGCGATGCGCGGCCCCGCACATCGCTATCGCCGCTGCTAGATTGAGCCTGCATGCAGGCCAATCTAGCAGGTCGCTCATTTCACCCGCTGGGTGAAATGAGCGGCCCCGTCCTCCCCCCTCATCGCTCAGCACACATCGCGCTGTGCTGAGTGGCGGGAGAGATGTGTGCGGAGCGGTTCGCTCAGCACACATCTCTCCCGTGTATACCCCCCTTTAGATTTGGGTGGGTTATATTGTTTCTGTGCAGGGAAAATACTGGCTGCTTTATTTTTACACTGCAATTTAGATTTCAGTTTGAACACACCCCACCCAAATCTAACTCTCTCTGCACATGTTATATCTGCCCCCCCCCCCCCCCCTTCAGTGCACATGGTTTCACCCAACTGCTAACATATTTGCTGCTGCGATCAACTCTGAATTAGGCCCAGTGTGTGAGTGAACTAACAGGTCCCATGCAACTCCATTAGTGATTGGTATTTTTTTTTTTTTTGCCAAAAAAGCATCTTATTCATATTGCATTGTGACTCACAAGCAGACCTTGCTGATTAAAATAATATATATGGCATGCCTATATTGTGTGCGCCTGCATACAAAATGTTACCTTAGTGTTTTCTCAGAAACACCACAACATAGCATGTCATATGTAGAGATGAGCGGGTTCGGTTTCTCTGAAACCGAACCCGCACGAACTTCATGTTTTTTTCACGGGTCCGAGCAGACTCGGATCCTCCCGCCTTGCTCGGTTAACCCGAGCGCGCCCGAACGTCATCATGACGCTGTCGGATTCTCGCGAGACTCGGATTCTATATAAGGAGCCGCGCGTCGCCGCCATTTTCACACGTGCATTGAGATTGATAGGGAGAGGACGTGGCTGGCGTCCTCTCCATTAGAAATTAGATTAGAAGAGAGAGAGAGATTGTGCAGAGTCAGACAGAGTTTACCACAGTGACCAGTGCAGTTGTTGTTAGTTAACTTTTATTTATTTTAATATAATATATCCGTTCTCTGCTATATCCGTTCTCTGCCTGAAAAAAAACGATACACAGCAGCAGCCAGTCACACAGTGTGACTCAGTCTGTGTGCACTCAGCTCAGCCCAGTGTGCTGCACATCAATGTATAAAAGGCAAAGCTTATAATAATTGTGGGGGAGACTGGGGAGCACTGCAGGTTGTTATAGCAGGAGCCCCCAGGAGTACATAATATTATATTAATTTAAAATTAAACAGTGCACACTTTTGCTGCAGGAGTGCCACTGCCAGTGTGACTAGTGGTGACCAGTGCCTGACCACCAGTATAGTAGTATATTCATTGTTGTATGTATTGTATACTATCTCTTTATCAACCAGTCTATATTAGCAGCAGACACAGTACAGTGCGGTAGTTCACGGCTGTGGCTACCTCTGTGTCGGCAGTCGGAACTCGGCAGGCAGTCCGTCCATCCATAATTGTATTACAATATATACCACCTAACCGTGGTATTTTTTTTCCATTCTTTATACCGTCGTCATAGTGTCATACTAGTTGTTACGAGTATACTACTATCTCTTTATCAACCAGTGTACAGTGCGGTAGTTCACGGCTGTGGCTACCTCTGTGTCGGCAGTCGGCAGGCAGTCCGTCCATCCATAATTGTATTATTATTATAATATATACCACCTAACCGTGGTTTTTTTTCCATTCTTTATACCGTCGTCATAGTGTCATACTAGTTGTTACGAGTATACTACTATCTCTTTATCAACCAGTGTACAGTGCGGTAGTTCACGGCTGTGGCTACCTCTGTGTCGGCAGTCGGCAGGCAGTCCGTCCATCCATAATTGTATTATTATTATAATATATACCACCTAACCGTGGTTTTTTTTCCATTCTTTATACCGTCGTCATAGTGTCATACTAGTTGTTACGAGTATACTACTATCTCTTTATCAACCAGTGTACAGTGCGGTAGTTCACGGCTGTGGCTACCTCTGTGTCGGCAGGCAGTCCGTCCATCCATAATTGTATTATTATTATAATATATACCACCTAACCGTGGTTTTTTTTCCATTCTTTATACCGTCGTCATAGTGTCATACTAGTTGTTACGAGTATACTACTATCTCTTTATCAACCAGTGTACAGTGCGGTAGTTCACGGCTGTGGCTACCTCTGTGTCGGCAGGCAGTCCGTCCATCCATAATTGTATTATTATTATAATATATACCACCTAACCGTGGTTTTTTTTCCATTCTTTATACCGTCGTCATAGTGTCATACTAGTTGTTACGAGTATACTACTATCTCTTTATCAACCAGTGTACAGTGCGGTAGTTCACGGCTGTGGCTACCTCTGTGTCGGCAGTCGGCAGGCAGTCCGTCCATCCATAATTGTATTATTATTATAATATATACCACCTAACCGTGGTTTTTTTTCCATTCTTTATACCGTCGTCATAGTGTCATACTAGTTGTTACGAGTATACTACTATCTCTTTATCAACCAGTGTACAGTGCGGTAGTTCACGGCTGTGGCTACCTCTGTGTCGGCAGTCGGCAGGCAGTCCGTCCATCCATAATTGTATTATTATTATAATATATACCACCTAACCGTGGTTTTTTTTCCATTCTTTATACCGTCGTCATAGTGTCATACTAGTTGTTACGAGTATACTACTATCTCTTTATCAACCAGTGTACAGTGCGGTAGTTCACGGCTGTGGCTACCTCTGTGTCGGCAGTCGGCAGGCAGTCCGTCCATCCATAATTGTATTATTATTATAATATATACCACCTAACCGTGGTTTTTTTTCCATTCTTTATACCGTCGTCATAGTGTCATACTAGTTGTTACGAGTATACTACTATCTCTTTATCAACCAGTGTACAGTGCGGTAGTTCACGGCTGTGGCTACCTCTGTGTCGGCAGTCGGCAGGCAGTCCGTCCATCCATAATTGTATTATTATTATAATATATACCACCTAACCGTGGTTTTTTTTCCATTCTTTATACCGTCGTCATAGTGTCATACTAGTTGTTACGAGTATACTACTATCTCTTTATCAACCAGTGTACAGTGCGGTAGTTCACGGCTGTGGCTACCTCTGTGTCGGCAGTCGGCAGGCAGTCCGTCCATCCATAATTGTATTATTATTATAATATATACCACCTAACCGTGGTTTTTTTTCCATTCTTTATACCGTCGTCATAGTGTCATACTAGTTGTTACGAGTATACTACTATCTCTTTATCAACCAGTGTACAGTGCGGTAGTTCACGGCTGTGGCTACCTCTGTGTCGGCAGTCGGCAGGCAGTCCGTCCATCCATAATTGTATTATTATTATAATATATACCACCTAACCGTGGTTTTTTTTCCATTCTTTATACCGTCGTCATAGTGTCATACTAGTTGTTACGAGTATACTACTATCTCTTTATCAACCAGTGTACAGTGCGGTAGTTCACGGCTGTGGCTACCTCTGTGTCGGCAGTCGGCAGGCAGTCCGTCCATCCATAATTGTATTATTATTATAATATATACCACCTAACCGTGGTTTTTTTATACCACCTAACCGTGGCAGTCCGTCCATAATTGTATACTAGTAAACTATCCAATCCATCCATCTCCATTGTTTACCTGAGGTGCCTTTTAGTTCTGCCTATAAAATATGGAGAACAAAAAAGTTGAGGTTCCAAAATTAGGGAAAGATCAAGATCCACTTCCACCTCGTGCTGAAGCTGCTGCCACTAGTCATGGCCGAGACGATGAAATGCCAGCAACGTCGTCTGCCAAGGCCGATGCCCAATGTCATAGTACAGAGCATGTCAAATCCAAAACACCAAATATCAGAAAAAAAAGGACTCCAAAACCTAAAATAAAATTGTCGGAGGAGAAGCGTAAACTTGCCAATATGCCATTTACCACACGGAGTGGCAAGGAACGGCTGAGGCCCTGGCCTATGTTCATGGCTAGTGGTTCAGCTTCACATGAGGATGGAAGCACTCAGCCTCTCGCTAGAAAACTGAAAAGACTCAAGCTGGCAAAAGCACCGCAAAGAACTGTGCGTTCTTTGAAATCCCAAATCCACAAGGAGAGTCCAATTGTGTCGTTTGCGATGCCTGACCTTCCCAACACTGGACGTGAAGAGCATGCGCCTTCCACTATTTGCATGCCCCCTGCAAGTGCTGGAAGGAGCACCCGCAGTCCAGTTCCTGATAGTCAGATTGAAGATGTCAGTGTTGAAGTACACCAGGATGAGGAGGATATGGGTGTTGCTGGCGCTGGGGAGGAAATTGACCAGGAGGATTCTGATGGTGAGGTGGTTTGTTTAAGTCAGGCACCCGGGGAGACACCTGTTGTCCGTGGGAGGAATATGGCCGTTGACATGCCAGGTGAAAATACCAAAAAAATCAGCTCTTCGGTGTGGAGGTATTTCACCAGAAATGCGGACAACAGGTGTCAAGCCGTGTGTTCCCTTTGTCAAGCTGTAATAAGTAGGGGTAAGGACGTTAACCACCTCGGAACATCCTCCCTTATACGTCACCTGCAGCGCATTCATAATAAGTCAGTGACAAGTTCAAAAACTTTGGGTGACAGCGGAAGCAGTCCACTGACCAGTAAATCCCTTCCTCTTGTAACCAAGCTCACGCAAACCACCCCACCAACTCCCTCAGTGTCAATTTCCTCCTTCCCCAGGAATGCCAATAGTCCTGCAGGCCATGTCACTGGCAAGTCTGACGAGTCCTTTCCTGCCTGGGATTCCTCCGATGCATCCTTGCGTGTAACGCCTACTGCTGCTGGCGCTGCTGTTGTTGCCGCTGGGAGTCGATGGTCATCCCAGAGGGGAAGTCGTAAGCCCACTTGTACTACTTCCAGTAAGCAATTGACTGTTCAACAGTCCTTTGCGAGGAAGATGAAATATCACAGCAGTCATCCTACTGCAAAGCGGATAACTGAGTCCTTGACAACTATGTTGGTGTTAGACGTGCGTCCGGTATCCGCCGTTAGTTCACAGGGAACTAGACAATTTATTGAGGCAGTGTGCCCCCGTTACCAAATACCATCTAGGTTCCACTTCTCTAGGCAGGCGATACCGAGAATGTACACGGACGTCAGAAAAAGACTCACCAGTGTCCTAAAAAATGCAGTTGTACCCAATGTCCACTTAACCACGGACATGTGGACAAGTGGAGCAGGGCAGGGTCAGGACTATATGACTGTGACAGCCCACTGGGTAGATGTATGGACTCCCGCCGCAAGAACAGCAGCGGCGGCACCAGTAGCAGCATCTCGCAAACGCCAACTCTTTCCTAGGCAGGCTACGCTTTGTATCACCGCTTTCCAGAATACGCACACAGCTGAAAACCTCTTACGGCAACTGAGGAAGATCATCGCGGAATGGCTTACCCCAATTGGACTCTCCTGTGGATTTGTGGCATCGGACAACGCCAGCAATATTGTGTGTGCATTAAATATGGGCAAATTCCAGCACGTCCCATGTTTTGCACATACCTTGAATTTGGTGGTGCAGAATTTTTTAAAATACGACAGGGGCGTGCAAGAGATGCTGTCGGTGGCCAGAAAAATTGCGGGACACTTTCGGCGTACAGGCACCACGTACAGAAGACTGGAGCACCACCAAAAACTACTGAACCTGCCCTGCCATCATCTGAAGCAAGAAGTGGTAACGAGGTGGAATTCAACCCTCTATATGCTTCAGAGGTTGGAGGAGCAGCAAAAGGCCATTCAAGCCTATACAACTGAGCACGATATAGGAGATGGAATGCACCTGTCTCAAGTGCAGTGGAGAATGATTTCAACGTTGTGCAAGGTTCTGATGCCCTTTGAACTTGCCACACGTGAAGTCAGTTCAGACACTGCCAGCCTGAGTCAGGTCATTCCCCTCATCAGGCTTTTGCAGAAGAAGCTGGAGGCATTGAAGAAGGAGCTAACACGGAGCGATTCCGCTAGGCATGTGGGACTTGTGGATGCAGCCCTTAATTCGCTTAACAAGGATTCACGGGTGGTCAATCTGTTGAAATCAGAGCACTACATTTTGGCCACCGTGCTCGATCCTAGATTTAAAGCCTACCTTGGATCTCTCTTTCCGGCAGACACAGGTCTGCTGGGGTTGAAAGACCTGCTGGTGACAAAATTGTCAAGTCAAGCGGAACGCGACCTGTCAACATCTCCTCCTTCACATTCTCCCGCAACTGGGGGTGCGAGGAAAAGGCTCAGAATTCCGAGCCCACCCGCTGGCGGTGATGCAGGGCAGTCTGGAGCGACTGCTGATGCTGACATCTGGTCCGGACTGAAGGACCTGACAACGATTACGGACATGTCGTCTACTGTCACTGCATATGATTCTCTCAACATTGATAGAATGGTGGAGGATTATATGAGTGACCGCATCCAAGTAGGCACGTCACACAGTCCGTACTTATACTGGCAGGAAAAAGAGGCAATTTGGAGGCCCTTGCACAAACTGGCTTTATTCTACCTAAGTTGCCCTCCCACAAGTGTGTACTCCGAAAGAGTGTTTAGTGCCGCCGCTCACCTTGTCAGCAATCGGCGTACGAGGTTACATCCAGAAAATGTGGAGAAGATGATGTTCATTAAAATGAATTATAATCAATTCCTCCGCGGAGACATTGACCAGCAGCAATTGCCTCCACAAAGTACACAGGGAGCTGAGATGGTGGATTCCAGTGGGGACGAATTGATAATCTGTGAGGAGGGGGATGTACACGGTGATATATCGGAGGGTGAAGATGAGGTGGACATCTTGCCTCTGTAGAGCCAGTTTGTGCAAGGAGAGATTAATTGCTTCTTTTTTGGGGGGGGTCCAAACCAACCCGTCATATCAGTCACAGTCGTGTGGCAGACCCTGTCACTGAAATGATGGGTTGGTTAAAGTGTGCATGTCCTGTTTTGTTTATACAACATAAGGGTAGGTGGGAGGGCCCAAGGATAATTCCATCTTGCACCTCTTTTTTCTTTTCTTTTTCTTTGCATCATGTGCTGATTGGGGAGGGTTTTTTGGAAGGGACATCCTGCGTGACACTGCAGTGCCACTCCTAGATGGGCCCGGTGTTTGTGTCGGCCACTAGGGTCGCTAATCTTACTCACACAGCTACCTCATTGCGCCTCTTTTTTTCTTTGCGTCATGTGCTGTTTGGGGAGGGTTTTTTGGAAGGGACATCCTGCGTGACACTGCAGTGCCACTCCTAGATGTGCCCGGTGTTTGTGTCGGCCACTAGGGTCGCTAATCTTACTCACACAGTCAGCTACCTCATTGCGCCTCTTTTTTTCTTTGCGTCATGTGCTGTTTGGGGAGGGTTTTTTGGAAGGGCCATCCTGCATGACACTGCAGTGCCACTCCTAGATGGGCCCGGTGTTTGTGTCGGCCACTAGGGTCGCTAATCTTACTCACACAGCTACCTCATTGCGCCTCTTTTTTTCTTTGCGTCATGTGCTGTTTGGGGAGGGTTTTTTGGAAGGGACATCCTGCGTGACACTGCAGTGCCACTCCTAGATGGGCCCGGTGTTTGTGTCGGCCACTAGGGTCGCTTATCTTACTCACACAGCGACCTCGGTGCAAATTTTAGGACTAAAAATAATATTGTGAGGTGTGATGTGTTCAGAATAGGCTGAAAATGAGTGTAAATTATGTTTTTTGAGGTTAATAATACTTTGGGATCAAAATTACCCCCAAATTCTATGATTTAAGCTGTTTTTTAGGGTTTTTTGAAAAAAACACCCGAATCCAAAACACACCCGAATCCGACAAAAATAATTCGGTGAGGTTTTGCCAAAACGCGTTCGAACCCAAAACACGGCCGCGGAACCGAACCCAAAACCAAAACACAAAACCCGAAAAATTTCAGGCGCTCATCTCTAGTCATATGCAGATGCAGCCATGGTCGCAGACAGAATATAGGCATGCCACATATCATTTTAATAAGCAGAGTCTGCTTGTGCATCCTATTCACATAATTTGGGGATTAAGAAACAATTAAATGGAAAGCTACATGCAAAGATGCCCATGCTACTGATGCACACCACGGCATGGCATGCGTGACTAGATTGGTTGTTTAACATGCCAGGAAGCTACAATGTATGTGGACACATCTATATGGTACATTTGAGTGTCAAAACAATGAATAAGAGAAATTTCTGCTCTCACTGTTATGTATATATTTAACCATTTTTCCCCCATTGTTCTTAAATGGAAAGAAAAGGTTACGACCCCGTTTGATCCCGGTGTTACCATTTGGGAATAAGCTTTTTTTTTTATTGAAATGGCTCTCAATAGTAAAGAATTGGTTTGTTTTGTATCATATACTTAGCACATCCTTACCTACCTTCCTGTAAGCAGCAGGAAACGAATGATTTTTAGGGTAGTCCTCCGCAGCCCCGGAAGGATATGTGGCTCTCCCGCATCCCTCCCACATCCTGCCCGCTTCATAGTGAAGTGGGCAGAATAAGGATAAAAGGCTTGAAAAAGCAGCGATGGTCTGAAGGAGGCATGAATGCTGTTATTTAACCCCAACCCCTACCTGTAGACCCGCAAAGTACAGACATTTCCCGGTCATGGGGGTGTGGCCTGATGATATGACAGTCTGACCCTGCTCCTTAAAGTGACCTGCTGCATCTCCTCTCCAGGCTTCTCTCGGAGAGGAGAAAGAAGAAGTAGGCAACTATGACATAGCAATGACGATTCTAAACCTGGATACTAACTTCCCAGATTTGCCTGCTAAGAAATTGGGTCTGATCCACTGTCCAGTCAGAATTACGTGATATTACATTTTCACTGAAAGGAATGTGGAGTGGAGTGGATGTTATGATGGTAAGGGGGCACTGTAATGTGTCATAATTTGAACTGCTCATTTCAATGTGTAGGGCACTATAATGTTATATAATAAGAACTGGGGTACTTTAAGGTGGCACAATATGAAATGGAGGCACTATAGTATGTCATAATATGAAATGGGGCACTGTAACATGGCATAATTTTAACTGGAGGGCATTCTAATGTTGCACAGTATGAACAACGGGCATAATATTAATTAGGGTACTACTACGGTTCCGAAAATGAACTAGGGCACTAGTATAGGGAATAAAATGAATACCTGCTGTAGAGAGTTGTCTCTCAAGAAGCATTGGGGCAGGGGCCCTTTCCATATGTTGCTATGGGGCCCACAAAGTTCTGGTTGGGCACCGGCTTATGGCACATTTCCTATTTATTTAATACAGGTTGAGTATCCCTTATCCAAAATGCTTGGGACCAGAGGTATTTTGGATATCGGATTTTTCCGTATTTTGGAATAATTGCATACCATAGTGAGATATCATGGTGATGGGACCTAAATCTAAGCACAGAATTAATTTATGTTACATATACACCTTATACACACAGCCTGAAAGTAATTTTAGCCAATATTTTTTATAACTTTGTGTATTAAACAAAGTGTGTGTACATTCATACAATTCATTTATGTTTCATATACACCTTATACACACAGCTTGAAGGTCATTTAATACAATATTTTTAATAACTGTATTAAACAAAGTTTGTGTACATTGAGCCATCAAAAAACAAAGGTTTCATTATTTCACTCTCACTCAAAAAAGTCCGTATTTCGGAATATTTGGATATGGGATACTCAACCTGTACTTTAAAAAAATGAGGCATGAAAAAATGAAGTTTGTTAATAGGGGAAATATACCAGTTCCTTAATACATGCATCAAGTACAATATTGCTAAATATTTATTTTTAAAACTCAATATATACCCTTGACTTCCTTAACATGAAACTCCGATTAAGGGGTATATGCAATTGCCGAAATTCCCGAAAATGTCGAAAAACGGGGCATATTCGACACAAAAAAAAAAAATCGACAATGCAATGCAGTACTTTTCGACAAAAAAAATTACTTTTCAGATTCGACTTTTTGCAATTCGACATTTTGAAAATTCGACATGTCTGCAGTGGTAAAAATACGGCAATTCAACAAAAGTATATTCAATTGAAGAATGTCGATTCGACTTTAGTGCTTTTCGACAGTAATATCGTCAATTTCCTTCCGCCTCACTTTGCTGGCGGAATCTAATAAAAAAAAATGAAAACATGTTTTTTTTGTTGCTAATAGCATATCTATTTATCATAGAAGGGATTATGTACTTGGTTTGTCTATTAGAGGGACACAAGTATTATTTATATATTTTTTAAAAGAATATTTTTTTTTTTAACTGACTAAAATAGAGAGAGCATGGTTTTTAGTGGGAAGGGGTGGGAATGGGTTAAAATCAATAAAAAAAAATGCAAATTTTTTTCTGTGTTTTTTAACCATTTTTGCGCCGTCGGAAAAGTTGAATCCAGGACGCACACTATCCGTCAATTCATCCATTTTTCGACAGCGGGACTGTCTAATCTGTTTTTTATTGAATATGTCGAAATCCGGCACCCGTCGGCCGGAATTCGACGGTCGAATTGTGTCGAATTTTAAAACGGGCGAAAAAAAGCCTCAATTCTCCCAGAATTGCATATACCCCTAAACATCTACAATAACTTATTCAGTGGAGTAGCAGGCAGGCTTATACTTATAAGTACTCCTTTTAAGTGTTTTCCCCCCTCTTACCAGATCTTAAAAGGCATTGCAACACCAGAGCAAACAAATGAAACCATGTCATAATTATTAATTATTTTCTTTTCTATCTGATTCAATTCAAGCTCTTGGTAAACAGTTTCGAAGCAGAAAGCATTGCTCAACTTCCTAAAAATGCACAATCTAATCTTTCAGAATAACCATTGCAGCCGTTTCCTCAGTTCCTTTTCATCTAACCATCAGGTACCTTCTGATATTAGGTAGCAATTCTTGGATCCTGACCCAGAGCCACTGACATCATGTGTAGTAGAATTCACAAACTTCAAGTGTCTCTGTGAATGAATTTGCCCATTCAAGTGCTGATTCAGCACACTAAATGCCTGCCTCCCATGGGTGTAATCTAAGAGTATGCACTTAAATGAAAGCAGTGAGGACTGTATTTCATCCAAATTACAACCTATACATTACAACAGCCACACCACACAAATCTAGATTAAAACATTTAATGGTAAATAAGTAATAATCATTAAAATAATACTATACTACTACTTTTATCTATACAGGTTGAGTCTCCCTTATCCAAAATGCTTGGGACCAGAGGTACTTTGGATATGGGATTTTTCCGTATTTTGGAATAATTGCATACCATAGTGAGATATCATGGTGATGGGACCTAAATATAAGCACAGAATGCATTTAAGTTTCATATACACCTTATACACACAGCCTGAAGGTCATTTTAGACAATATTTTTTATAACTTTGTGCATTAAACAAAGTGTGTCTACATTCACACAATTCATTTATGTTTCATATACACCTTATACACACAGCCTGAAGGTAATTTAATACAATATTTTTAATAACTTTGTGTATTAAACAAAGTTTGTGTACTTGCGCTGTGCGGCGCTTGAAGACTAATTGCTGTCCCAGGCTGTGAGGCGGCTTTAAGGAGAAACCAGCGGCATGTTGGTGAAGAAAAAAGGAGTGGATAAAAGTCTTTTTTTTGTGGAGTCCGTGAGATCAGCGCTGATCTCACGGACTCCACAAAAAAAAAAGACTTTTATCCACTCCTTTTTTCTTCACCAACATGCCGCTGGTTTCTCCTTAAAGCCGCCTCACAGCCTGGGACAGCAATTAGTCTTCAAGCGCCGCACAGCGCACGAGTCGAGCGGCCAGAGAAAGCAGGAAGACGGAGCGGGGGAACCAGCCGGAGGAGGACGGAAGCGGACGGGCTTCACCACCTTGTTAAGTTTGGTAGCATAGGGAAAGTTAGGTGACCGGGACTGTACCTATATCTACCCTCCATTAAACGGCATATTTGGAACCTCAGCAATTACATCTGGAGACCGCAGCACATTTTTAATAATAAGGGCTGTAAACATTTATCTAACCCCCTTTTTTTATTTCAGGTATTGCACTACTCTTTACATTTTAACGGTCACAACTTACACACATTTATTATACATATTCTCAAGCGCTTTGTTTCACAATTTTTACCATTTACCTTCTAATACAGAGCAGCTAAAGCACATAAATCCCAGTTGCAGCGCGGTTATTTTTCATTTATTTAATTTGTCAACTCCACTGAGACTGATGAGAATGCAAAAAAATATTCTTGGTAAAGCTCTGCATAAAATGTGCTGATATGTGCGCCTTCAGCGGCGTATTTATAATGGGTGCAAGGTGTGCAGTGCACACGGCCCCCAGGGTCCAGCGTTGCCCACACCGGCCAACCTGCACCCATTTCTTGAATACTTACTTACCTTAACGGAGTACTGCATCTGCAGCAGCACTGCACAAATCACCAGGAAGATTAAGCAGCTGCCATTTTCCCAGCATGTTGCACATGCACAATAAAGAAAACTAAAAAATAATAAAATCACCAAAAAAATGTCCACTGCACCATTTCCTCAGAGACCTGTGCACGTGCACTAGAGTCTGGCACTGTGCTAGAGTCTTCTAGTGACCCTAATGCTGACACAGTCTACTGTACTGCCAGCGAGAATGGAGGGTGCCCAGACGGAGATTACACACAAGCCCCCTCCTCTTTTAATACGCCCCTGTGCTATGTAAATAACTTACATAAAATAAATATCTTAAGGTATTTCAATGATGAAACAAAAACTGACCTCTGTAAGACAACTAGGATGTCAATGATCAGAATATAGATATGTATTACCCTGGTATCAATATGGTGTTAGTAACAAAAAGTCAATAAATATTAATTGTAGCTCTGGAAATGATTAGCTGTCCAATAACCTTGACATGTACAGATGTAGACTTCATTGCTTTAGCATATAATACAACGCTAATGCCAATTTAAAACTATTTTCTAAAACAGTCAAACTGATCTCAAAGCAATGAATGGTGTGAATAAGGGTACAGTTTTTAGGAGCTTACGGTTTCTGAGAAACGAAAAAATGGATTTATACAGTATACAATTGCCACTAGCCAAAATACAACTTTGGATAGGACACCAAAGATTCAATTAATATTTAAGGATGCCAAAATGTATTACCTTCTCAATTGGGGTGGATATTGTGTAACAATGTACCTACATATTCTTCAAATGTTAAAGCAAGCTATCAGTTTTGAATTTAGATAGCGGTATATGCCCATAACTTGCAGGCATCAGCAAGATCCTGGTAAGTCTGGCCAATGTTTTAAGCTAGGTGCGCACTATACAATTTTTGGGTCAATTAAAGGGTGCATTCAGGAGTAGTGAGGAAAAATCTACATTAAATTCAACCTCTAATTGAATAGTGTTTGGTTAAACTCAAAGTTTTACTGCCACAGTAAACACCACGGGCCACTGAATGTACACCCTAAAAGGAGACCAAAGTTATTTAAAGAGTTTCACAAAACACATTTTATGGATCCCTAAATGTTACAGTTATTAATAAATCTATAACAAGTTACAGACAAGATTTAGGTAGCAAAAATCTGACAGCATGTGGCCGTTACTTCAATTATTATAAGTAATGAAAACATCACCTCCATGTGTACAGCACCGCATTGTTGCAATGTTTTATTAAGAAGAACATGGACAGGCTTAGGGGCTGGCTCAGCAAATGCATTACTTTCTTATAAAGGGTTGTCACTTGGCAACCAAGTTAATAGTTTGGTTTCTCCCATGCTGGAAACACTCTACAGGATTATAATATCTCTATTTTTATTGGCATCCTGTTCCCTTTTTCAGAAGAACAATGAAGCTATATTGTTCAGTATACAGTGTAAATGATGGTGTCTAAATACATATATGAAGGTACAAGTTACAGGTTAATAAGACATCAGAAGGACAAATACAGTGTTTATTCTCTAGAGAAATACTCCTATTTGTTGAAGAATTATTATAATAATTTTTTTTTTTTACTAAATATGCTATTATACTAAGCCACAGAGTGTGGGAGGTTTCGGGTTAAACTCCCAAAATGACTATATTAGCTAAATGTTCACAACTAAACTTTCATTTATCAATAGAGCATAAAGACACTGAAGCTATTTCAAAGTGATTCAATCATAGCACACAATCCCTTGAATGGAGAGACACATAATATCCCTAACACCCACCCTTCCCTCCACTATATAGATACAACATATTAGGGATGGCCATCAGTGGGTTAGCCATCGATGGTCACCATCAATAGTAACATTGATGGGTAACCTCCATGGCGCGAAACCATCTGCAAGGGAATCATCAAGGGTTTCATCCACCAATAATCACACCTGCTTTACAATTCAGTAAGCTGCAGGCCAATGAGAGCACAGGGGTGCAGCTTCGTGGGAGTGTTGGGGCGGAGCTAAGCTCTGTTTCCTGGCACTTTGTAAAAAAATTATATTATTCATTTGCATCATTGATGGTGGGAAACCACCTGGTTGTCCCCCATTGATGGCAAAAGTATTCATCACTGGCCATGGACCATCAATGATTTTGTATCATCAATGGTGGATGGCCATCCCTACAACAAATATAATTGCTTTCTGCTGATAACAATGATACTTCAGATCATAGATGACGCATCATTTGATCATCCTACATTATACTGTAGTTTAATACCTAAAGGTTGTTGTAGCCATTTTATATATTATTATTATTATTATTTTTGGGGAGGGGGAAACAGGATCTTTTAGTCAGTGAATAATGAATAGATTTAATAAAGTGTGAGTTTACAAAAGTGAAGTTTATAATAAATACTGTAGCAACCAATCCAATAGTGCGCTAACATTTACCTGGTACCACTAGAATTTGGTTGTTGTGGATAACACTTCCACTTTTGTCATTTGCACTTTAGTAAATTTACTATTAAGCTGTTTAAAATTACTTTTTAAAAGATAAAAAGGAGTATTATAACAAAAAAACAACAACCCCCAAACATAGTCATACAATAATAAAGGCCAAATATAGTATGATTATTTAAAGACATGAGTTTCATACATCACTTATGACCAGAGGCATTGGAACGGGGACAGGGGGGTGGGACAAGGGAGCAGCATGCCCAACCCCCCAAACATATCAGAGGTGCAGGTGCTGGGGAGCAATTACCTCCGGATCCCTGCGGAGACTCCTACTTTAAAAAGTCTGCTGCCGGTGCTGCAGCTTGCTGCCCCATTCCTATCCTTCACAGATGCATTACTGGAAGGAGGCGGGGATATCCCAGCAGGCTCAGCATGACCACGCCTTCTCTCTCAGTAATGCATCTCTGAAGAGTGAAGAGCCAGCTAGGACAGGACATGAGGCAGCAGTTTGCGGCGCCGGCAGCAGCCTTTTTACAGTCGGAGTCTCCGCAGGGATCTGGAGGTAAGTGCTCCATGTACAGGGGGGTGGGGGGTAAATCAGGAGGAGCGCCAAATTGTATATTTTACTATCCCCCCAGCCACAAAACATTCTGGCGCCCCTGCTTACGACATATGCAAAAGGCTGCAACTAAAAGAAATACAGACACTAAGTAGCAAGAATGAGAAATATGTGACTGCTGATAATATCAAAGTATTTCTTCAATGGTCTTTTTAATAAAATATGTGCCAATAACATAGGAAAAAATTGTTTAAAACATGGTTTAACGTAATGTATTGGTTCACATAAAGAAACGTTACTTACTGTACTGTTACTGTACATTTAATTTTCAGTTTAGTAATGTATTTCTCTATTGATGATTGTTGTTTTTTTGCTTTTGTAAAATGGAACAGTAATTTAATAAGACTTAATATCAAGGCACACAATTATTGGTATTTTATAACTTTGTAAGTGGTTGCTGTGACAACCACATTTTGACATTTCTAGCTGGGCAGACTTACTGTGTCAGTATTGTGCTAGCTAAAAGGAAAATTCTCAAAATGTAGAAGAAATATCATCTAGAAAAAATTGCATCTCTTAAAATGTTACAAGGCTAAATTAATAAAAAAAATCTAAAAATAGACATAAACCAAACAACTTGACTATGGATGCAACATTTTTGTGATATAAGCATATTGTGGTGACTAAAGACAATTGCATGGAGGATTACAAGCAGCACTGAAATGTCAAAAAGGCAACTCTGAAAACAATGGGGGTAATTCCAAGTTGATCGCAGCAGGATTTTTTTTAGCAGTTGGGCAAAACCATGTGCACTGCAGGGGAGGCAGATTTAACATGTGCAGAGAGAGTTAGATTTGGGTGTGGTGTGTTCAATCTGCAATCTAATTTGCAGTGTTAAAATAAAGCAGCCAGTATTTACCCTGCACAGAAATAAAATAACCCACCCAAATCAAACTCTTTCTGCACATGTTATATCTGCCTCCCCTGCAGTGCACATGGTTTTGCCCAACTGCTAAAAAATCCTGCTGCGATCAACTTGGAATTACCCCCAATGTAAATAACGACCAATTCCCCAACACAGGTTGTTATCAGTACCAAGAGTGTAAAGTTCTAAGTGATAACTAGTTTACAACCCTAACTAATCAAGGTATATATTCACAGTAAACAGGTGAGATCTTGAGTAATAAACAGTTAAGGTGACATATTCTAAAGCAGTTGAAGTACTAAAGGGACAGATTCAAATACCTGCAGTTTAACGCCTGGCACTATTACATTTTTAGTCAAATTTCCTTGCCTGGTAAACACACAGGTAACATGCGTTAGCCCATAGATTCCACTTTAATTGCCGGAATCTACGGCTCACCCTGCGCCTTAAGTCTCAGAGGTGCATTTAACGCAGATTTTTCCTTGCATCTCCAGAGGCCACGAGGAAAAATCTGTGCTAAGTGCAACCTCTGGGGCTTATCGTCCAGGAATTGCTATGGGCTGACAATTGGCAGCTAATTGTGGCTAACTAACTGAATCTGCCCTGAAAGTTGGTATGAAAAATCAAAAAACACCTATTAAAAAAAATACAATACAATTCATAAAGTGGAATATTTCACATTAATGATATTTCCAAAAGTGCTTTTTTTTAAAGTTTTGATTTCAACATATGTAAACATAACATTAATAATATGAATAATAAGCTTATGGGCGTGGTGTACGAATACTGAAATGCGATCAGTTTTCAAAGGTGTGTCGCAATGCTCATATGTATCAAGCTCTGGAAAGCATAACTTTGTGGAGCTCCTGCCCAACAGGCAATGCCATCTTGAGATGCCTTTCAGCAACAAGTCCCTATAGAGCAGGGGTGGGCAATTATTTCAGCTGAGGGGCCACTTGACATTTCCTGTCAGTATCCGAGGGCCACATACAAAATAGCAGCTCGCCCCACTTGCCAAAAATATAGGGACGTGGCTTCATGTGGAAGGGGTGTGGGCAAAAAATAATACAGATTCCTATTAGGCCCACATTACACCAGGTAGAGAGCCTTTTTACACATTAACATTTTATTTAGGATAATTATTGTGCAGCAAGCAAATTATCCAGTGTCTTATGGCCCCTGGGGAAAGGTGTGACACGGTGACAGAACACGGTGGGGGTGACACAGTGACAGAACACGGTGGGGGTGACACAGTGACAGAACACGGTGGGGGTGACACAGTGACAGAACACGGTGGGGGTGACAGAACACGGGGGGTGTGACACAGTGACAGAACACGGTGGGGGTGACAGAACATGGGGGGTGTGACACAGTGACAGAACACGGGGAGGGTGACAGTGACAGAACACGGGTGTGTGACACGGTGACAGAACACGGTGGGGGTGACACGGTGACAGAACACGGGGAGGGGGGCTGACAGTGACAGAACACGGGTGTGTGACACAGTGACAGAAACCGGTGGGGGTGACACAGTGACAGAACATGGGGAGGGGGGTGACAGTGACAGAACACGGATGTGTGACACGGTGACAGAACACGGGGGGTGTGACACAGTGAAAGATCACGGGGAGGGGGGGTGACAGTGACAGAACATGGTGGGGGTGACACGGTGACAGAACACGGGGAGGGGGGTGACAGTGACAGAACACGGGGAGGGGGTGACAGTGACAGAACACGGGGGGTGTGACACAGTGACAGAACACGGTGGGGGTGACAGTGACAGAACACGGATGTGTGACACTGTGACAGAACATGGGGGGTGTGACACAGTGAAAGAACACGGGGAGGGGGGGTGACAGTGACAGAACACGGGGTGTGTGACATGGTGACAGAACATGGTGGGGTTGACAGCGACAGAACACGGGGAGGTGACAGTGACAGAACACGGGGGGTGTGACACAGTGACAGAACACGGGGAGGTGACAGTGACAGAACACGGGGGGGGTGACATAGTGACAGATCACGGGGAGGTGACGGTGACAGAACACGGGGAGGTGACACAGTGACAGAACACAAGGGGTGTGACATAGTGACAGAACATGGGGGGGGTGACAGTGACAGAACACGGGGAGGTGACAGTGACAGAACACGGGGAGGTGACACAGTGACAGAACACAAGGGGTGTGACATAGTGACAGAACACGGGGGGGTGACAGTGACAGAACACGGGGAGGAGACACAGTGACAGAACACGGGGCTTGTGACATAGTGACAGAACACGGGGGGGTGACAGTGACAGAACACGGGGGGGTGACATAGTGACAACACGGGGGGGGGTGACATAGTGACAGAACATGGGGGTGACATGGTGATAGAACACGGGAGGGGTTGGTGCAGCGAGAGCTAAAGATCTCTCCCCCAAACCTAAAAACAGTCTGACGCCACTGCCCGCACACACAAATATATGCACACTATCACTCTCTCTCACACACACACACACACACACACACTTTCTTTTACTTTTCCCATTAACTTACTGATCTGGCTGGTAGTGGCAGGAAGGATGGATCTGTAGCAGTCTGGCTCTTGTCCCGTGTAGCTCCGCCCCCTGAGGTCCCGTGTAGCCCCGCCCCCTCATCGGCACCTAGCCCCGCCCCCTTCTCGGCTGAACACAGCCGTTGTCACTGGGGACTCTGGAGGAGGCTGCTACAACGCAGCAGCAGGGGAGAGAGGCACCGCTGGCAGCTTGGAGGTACTGCAGTGCAGAGCAATGACAAGCAGCTCAGCCGGTCGGGCCGCTTGTCATTGCTCGCTGGTGGGAGGCAGTGGGCCGGGCAGGATCGGTTTGCGGGCCGCATCCGGCCCGCGGGCCGTATTTTGCCCACCCCTACTATAGAGGGATCCCTAACTGCCCCCTGTGGTGAGGGCCGGTTCTAGACCTTGTAGCAGTATGGACGGTGTAATGGTTACCATTACTGCCTCACAGCACTGAGGTCATGGGTTCAATACCCACCATGGCCCTAACTGTGTGGAGTTTGTATATTCTCCCCGTACTTGCGTGGGTTTCCTCCGGGTACTCCGGTTTCCTCCCACAATCCAAAAAATATACTGGTAAGTTAATTGGATCCCAACACAAAAATTAACCCTAGTGTGAATGTGTGTGCGTGTACATGCGATAGGGAATATAGATTGTAAGCTCCATTGGGGCAGGGACTGATGTGAATGGCCAAATATTCTTTGTAAAGCACTGCGGAATATGTGTGCGCTATATAAATAACTGGTAATAAATAAATAATAAATAATTGTGGCGCCCAGGGCGAAAGTTGTCATTGGCAAAAAAAACAACAACTCACATGTAAAATAGGGTTAGTGCTTGCCTAAGGGGCACAGCAAAAATAGGTGCGGCCACAGAATAGTATCAATTCACTTGACACCACACAGTAGTGTCCATCAGTCACATTACACCACACAGTAGTGTCCATCAGTCACATTACACCACACAGTAGTGTCCATCAGTCACATTACACCACACAGTAGTACATTACGACAGGTAGAGCTCCTTGTGCAACACAGGAAAAACAAAAACACTGGAGGAAAAAAACCCTGATTCTTGCCCTTCACATTATTTCTCATTTTTCCTGCTTATAGTAATGCCCGTTACACATTATTCCAAATACAGTAATGCCCATTACGCATTATGCCACACATTGTAATGCCCATTCCACATTATGCTACACACTATAAAGCCCGTTACGTATTATTCCACACATCGTAATGCCAATTACACGTTATGCCACACACCGTAATGCCATTTCATATTATGTCACACACCGCAATGCCCATTACACATTATTCTTCACACCATAAAGCCCATTCCAGATTTTGCCACACACCTTAATGCCCATTACATGTCATGCCACGCACTGTAATGCCCATTCCACATTATGCCGCACACCGTAAAGCCCATTATGTATTATTACACACATTGTAATGCCAATTACACGTTATGCCACACACCGTAATGTCATTTCATATTATGCTGAACACTGCCATGCCCATTATTCCTCATACCGTAAAGCCCGTTCCAGATTATGCCACACACCACAATGCCCATTACAAGTTATGCCACACACTACTGCCCATTCCACATTATTCCTCACACCGTAAAACCCATTCCAGATTATGCCACATACCTTAATGCCCATTACACATTATTGCATCCCTGCAGCACATATGTATTAGGTGGATATACACCGAGTCTCCAATGTAGCCAGGGTCACCCTCTGGACAGGATATAAGCTGCTTGGTGACATCATGAATGGCAGTACAGGGATGACATTATACAGAGGGGTGACAGCAAGCATGACAATACAAGAGTAGTGATGTCATGCATGGCAGCACAGGAGGAATGGCACAATACAGGGGCTAGGAAACTATGGGCATATAACACTGATTATGCACAGGGGCACTGGCAGTGACAATACATATGCACCTTGTATGTTAGGTGACCAGTTATGCACACTCCCTGGGCCCCAAGTCCCCGGCCAGCACGCTCACCAACTCCACGGCCTGCTGCAGGAAAACTCCCAGGCAGTTTCACAAAAAGGAGCCCAGGCTGCAGTGACAGCAACCCCTTCAGCCCGGGAAAGCCTCCAGATCTGTGTGGTCACTCTTCTCATCTTACTTTCGCCTGAATACCGTGCTGCTACAGAGCTACTGGTGCTTTTACTTTCCGCCTGCGCTCAGTGAGTGGCACAGTCCCTTTGACATCCCTTCAGGGGCCTGCAGTGTCCAGGAGCGGCCTCATCAGCAGTAAATCAGCCTGCTTCCAGTGGGACCTCTAGCATCTGACAGTCTCCGTCAATGGTGTCAGCTGCAGCTGGCTCCAACGCAGCTCACGGCACCTGCTGCAGCCAGGGTCAAGGTAGGAGGCAGGTGCCTGCGGGGTGGCTGTGGCCATGCCCTCAGGCTGCAGAGCCCTGGGCGCCCGCCCTGCTTGCCCGCACCTAAAATCGCTCCTGCTGTGGTTTGCACACTTGCTGGATGATGTCTGTACATGCTCAGTAGGACTCCTGGGTCATAATCCAGAAGTCTCTTTAAGTCTAAAATTTAAAAAGGCAATGCATTAATTACAAAACACCCCGTTTTGCTATTAAAAGCATTGCCCTTTTAAATTAGTAAACAACCCCCCAGATATATATTTAGCATTAATAGTTGCTTACAGTATAAGCGCCAGTATATTTCATTGTGCTTTATGATTAGGAATAAAATAGTAATAAAACAAGATTGCATAATGACAGACAGATAAGTAGGCCTGCAAGCCATAAGCAAAAGTAGCAACATAAAAATATAATAAGAGGGTCACAATCCTTTTTAGGGACATACATGCCACAATTAGAGGGTCACAATCCTTTTTAGGGACATATATACCCCAATTAGAGGGTCACAATCCTTTTTAGGGACATACATACCACTAAATATGGTCAGAATACAACTAAAATGTCTACTTCATTGTACATTAATCTAAAAAGTATATAGAATAATTCTTACTACGTATAGATCTGCTGTAACAGCCAACTGGCCAATGTGTGGTAGTGATTTTAGTGAAATTCATAGGATTACTGTATGGCATGTTTGTAAATGCAAGGGGAAGAATAATGATGTTGGCATGTGCCTTCCAATTGTGCTAGAATATGGCTCATGTAGCTCATGTATGCAGTGAAATCGACATTGATTTTTCAGTGGGGGGAGCGGTGTGGAGGAGAGGGGGAACACTGGCAGAGCAGCAAATTCAGCCCACTAGTGGCTCCTACAAGACTGGTGAGGATGCCGTTCTGCAATCAGAACAAAATGTACAGTACTGTGAAGTTTGTCTTGCATAAGCAAACCTGAAATTCAGACACAGTTGGTGACTCTTTATTGTGAACACAGGTTAGTATCGCCACACTAATGGAAATCCTAAGTAACAGGGTAAACGCGCATTAATTGAAAAATATAAATGAATGTAACTTGATTGTCTATTTCATGTAGAAAGTATTACATAAAAAAAAAAAAAACACATAGTACGGAAGTCTAAATACAGTAGTAGCCATTAATTTTTTCACCATGTAGGAGAGAGGCTTCACACGTATTACTTTGAATGTAACAGTTCAATATAAAGCTTGGTTAAGGAAATGCAATCAGTTCTGATTTGCATAATGTATATATTCCGCAGGATCAAGGAAAGAAAAATTTCAATAACCCACATTCATATTTGTCTTCAGCTGGCTAACGGTGAAGGTGATTCATCTTATGCTAAAAGCTTCAACGCAACAAAAAAAAAAAAAAACTAAATATTCTCTTTTATGCAAACTTTACCTTCCGACAAACATATGATTTAGATAGGCTTCCATTGCGCACACATTTATTTTTTAACCTTGCTTTCAGTAATTTGTATAATTATCCATGTGTCTGCAATACTCAATATCAGATTAAAATTTCTTTTAATATCTTTCAGAATGACTTGTCTCAAAGTGGTTTGTGCACTGATTTCTATTAGGAATTAACCACCATATGTGCTGGATGTGCAATATATTATTCATAGGCACTATATTTAACACCATAAAATGTCACAATAAATTAAATAAAAAGTGAATCGCTTGGTATGAATAACAGTTCATGGTAATTAGACTGTGCAAATGAAATAAAATTCCAGAATGTGCTTCTAAACACTTTGAAATATACATAAAATATACATAATATATAAAATGGCAAGAACCACATTATTAGTCAGACGTTAGTATTATGGGAACTAAGACATCAGTACTGCTAGCATCTCAGTACCCGACAAAGCGACACAGTAGCTCTAGTAGCATCACAAAGGTCCAGCATTATTATAATCATTTATTATATAGCACCACCAACTTACACAACATTATATATCTATATATATTTTACACAATTGCTACTGTATGGAAAGTATGAGAGTATTTTGAAATGTGTGCCTTAAATAAAGGTGTGTGTGACTGAAGGTGCTTAGGGACATGAGGGGGATATGGGGGTGGCCAGGTGACCCCAGGCATTAAAGAGGAATAAGTTGCAAGCAAGATTGATCACATCAGAAAATTGACAGGTGTTGCAGAACAGCACCCCCTTCCTTGTGGTGCCCTGTGCAGTGGCATGTTGCACCACCCTAGTTACAGCCCTGAGTTTTAGACATTTAAAAGTGGACTAAAACAATTAACATAAACAGATCTTTCTGTTTCATTTTTAAAAGATAATAATAAATCATCAAAAATAAATAAGTCAACAAATGACATGATAAGGCTACCTGCCCACGTCGCCCTTCCATACCTCCTCAAATAAAAAAACAGAAGCTAACTGCGCAAGTGAGGGGGCTTAACAAGACCACCCAAACAGCAATTTAAGCAGGAAAGATCAAATATAATGACAAAGAAAATGATATAATCCATTATACTGGATACTTTAGACTCACAAGGCTTTTAATGAATCACTCAGTTAAACTACTGCATTAGCTAAAGTACACTGTGGCCTTACAGTAAGGTGTACATTAACATGGAACGCCATATATGGGAGAACTCTGCATGCCTGCACCTTTGTTGTAGTTATTTTCCACTACAGTTATTTACTACTGCAACAAATACTGGAAGTAATATCGCCAATTAAATTCCAAACAGGATTAATGATGCTCATAAAGGTAATTAGTTTTAGTGGTCGCTGGTAAACTGTTAGGAATGTCATATGAAAAAGGTGTATATCAGAAACTTTACTCAGGCAGTGACAACGTACAGAAGAGTTGCCATGGCTTCCAAATGACAGTCAATTTAAAGTTTACCTACAGTACGACTCAGAAGCATGTAATAATAAAAAAAAAAAAAAAAAATTTACACTGGCAAACCTGAAGAAAAAAAAAAAAACCTCTTTACTATGGCCTGGAGCAAAAAAAGGACAGAACATGATTAAGATGCAGAGTAAGACATTGGCTTTTAAAAACAATTCTTAATCAACTGTATGCAAAGTATATTTACTAATGCAGATAAAACCTTACAAAAAGTATTAAACGGTCTTCTACAAGCAATTGTATTCAATATTAAATTAGGACACCACATCAGCAGAAAAACAAGATGACCCCCATAAACTATCAATGAAACTCTGTACATCATCATCTATACAGGTCTTCAAAACAGCTACAATGCCAATATGTCAATATAAAGATAATTAGAACTGAATAGGTTTATTCAGATATTGATTTGGGAACATATAGGACCCAAATTATCATATCCAACATTTGTAATGTGGATGGCTTGTGATATTATTGTCTAAATTTGAAAAGTGAAAATTTTCATGCAAATTTAGGACAGTGGTCCCGATATGAGCCCATCCTGGCAAATAGCTGGAAGCAGAGTGATAGCTTCCACCATATGCCCACAAATGCATAGGCAAACGCAGGGGGGTTCCGGCTGCACAGAAACCCCCTCCTCTTGGCAAGTAGCTCACATTATGACAATAGCAATGGTATATAATATGATTACTAGAGCTGCCGCCACATCATGCAGTGTAGGGGACAGAGCAGAGCTGCTGCACATGCCCACTGGTAGCAGCTTCTTCTACCAACTTTGCTGTGTGTGGATCTGAATCCTCAATCAGTGCTCTGGACCGGGCAGTAGCTACCAGGAAGAAGAGACAGGAGCCTTACCATGAGGTGGTAATGAGAATGTAATGGTAATGAGAATGTGTGCTTAGAACGTGCAGTACTGGTTCTATAATGTTTGTGTATTTATTTATTTATTTATTTATTATGGGATGTTTAGCCTTTCCGGACAACTTATTTATATTTAAATATGTTTGAAACAGCTTATACTATAGATCATCTATAGTGTTAAATATTAATACTGTATTCAGTGTATAAAAAGACCAATGTTTACATTAATGTCCAGGGTCGTTACTAGGTTCTTCTATAGCTTCCCCAGACTCCAGCACTTGCTCCAACATTCCACAGTGTAGGTGTGTAGGAGACTGTGGACGGACATTTGGAAACCCCTCTCTAGAAATCCTGCGTTTGCCACTGACATGTCAGTGGGGACAACGGCAGACATTGGAGATCTCTGCTGTTGCCTCGCCTTGTTACATCCTATGGATGCTTACATTCTGCAGGAATCCCAGCTCAAATTTAACTTTGGGAGATTTCCTGCAATTTAGCCTTAATAAAAAGTCCTAAAAATAAATCAAAACCGTTAAAATGAAAAAAGAAAAAAATTAAGATAACCTCCGAAAGATCTTATCCAGAAGATTGTGGGAAGTGCAGGAAGTGTAGATCTGTGAATCGAGATCCTTCATTAAAAACCCACAGCACAAATTTTCTTCAGTCGGTTAGTAAAAGGAACGGTTAAATGATTAATATTGTGATGGCCAAGTATTCTTTTTGTACATTTTATGATGCATGGCTTACTGGGAGAGGCTGCACTCTATGGACACAGGGCCTGATTCAGATGTGGATGGAAGTGCTATCACGTGCAGCTTACAATAGTGCTATATGGTGATGCAGCAGGCGTCTCTTACAAACATACTCCTCCTGCTGCAGTAGTGATCGGACCTGCATCCTAGTATGTAGCATCAGATCACTCACTATCGGTTGGCTTGTGGCACCCACGGTGCCCCGCAAACCTTCCGTTGTAGGGGCCAGGAAATCTGCATCCAAAGATGGCGATTCCTGGCCTCCTAAATGGGAGGGAATTATAAAATGATGTGCTTAACTATATAGCCTTGGTTCAGCACAGTATAACAATTACCAAATCTGCATATTTGTTAAACTTTTTTTTATATATACTGAATTAGTATTAAATACAGATATAGCCATGCTCATTGTGGGTGAGACTAGTCTTTTGCAGTACGTGTGCATGTTCGCACCCATAATCCAATCACTTTACATTGATCAAGGGTGCGAATAAGCGCAGCGCTGGCGCACTGAGTTGTGTCCGTGATGTGTGCATGCAGAGTCGGACTGGTCGACAGGGGTACAGGGAACCCCCCTGGTGGGCCACACTGCCTGAGGGCCCCACCACCCTCTTCTAGAGATCAGGTTCGAGACTGTGCAGTTGAATTATACATGTTACATTATACTGCACAGGTCTGTGGTGTATTTATTCTGGTCCCTCATCATACATGTACTAGTAGTATTTTCTCTCTCTCTCTCTCTTTTATACCTACAGTAAATATATATATATATATATATATATATATATATGTATATTTTCATACATACATACACACATACATATACACTGTATGTCAAGAGGCATAGACCATGCATACTCTAATGGTTAGCCAAGCCCCTATGTTGGCCGTCACACCCCTAAGCATGGGCTCCTACCACTGCATTTCCCTGGTGGGCCCTTCATGTCACAATCAGGTGTGCGCGCATTGCGGGAAAGATGCACAATGTTTCATCTATAACTATTATTTAAACTAAACTATTTTTAAAAAAAAATAATTAAAAAGGACAATTTGGGAAAATTTTGGGAAAAAATATTAGGTAAGTGGTTAAAATTAGACTAGCTGCGTAAATAGCAACGTGGATGTGCCTTGGCAGCCATTGAGATTTTAAAAACATATAAAATAGCCTCAGTAGTGTGCTGTTCTAAGCACAATATAGATGTAGCAAAGTTACTCTGTTTTGAGGCACAATTCACTGATGGAACAAAAGAACACTTGCAGAACTGTGTTTTCAGCGGTCATGACTTTACAATAAAACATTTCTCAGAACGATGAGTACCAGTCTTTTTAATCAGCAAGACGTGTAATAGTGCACATAAAATGCCAAAAGCTTAAAATGCTGCTTTGACCACTGAATAAAGTTATATAGAGTCGTCTATATACTGTTGGGTTGTTAATATTTTGCCCAGTATGGCACACTTATGTGAGCAAATGCACATTGCGGATTTTAATCCCCTTGAAATGTCATATTAGACACTGAGAGAAACTGGAATAAAAGGAGACTTTCTGTAAGGACATTAACGCCTTTTAGGAGAAACACCAAAGTTGGCTTATAGTGGACTAGTAGATGCAACACCCACACCTATATATATATATATATATATATATATATATATATATATATATATATATAATGAAGGCAGGATAACACTTACAGAAATTGATTGTACACAGTGTGAGTTTAGCAACACCTAAGCAATGTTTCCGATCTATTTAGTCTTTTTTTCAAGCTGTGCAAGATACAAGTTACAAACAGTGCATTAAATACTACAAAAGTAGAGTTAAAACACTCACAATGATGTCATGATGCACAGTTGTTGCTGGGCAAAAGAAAACACCATTGGAAGTTTTCAATTAGTCAGTAGTTACTCACCTTCCGCAGCACTGTCTTCTTCATTCAGGCTGTTAGGACCCTGTCTTCTGCAGCGGTATGTGTGCCACGGAGACCACCGACCGGTATCTTTTTTTTTTTTTTTTTAATTCCTTACTCCGCAGGGCTTTAAGTTGAAAACCTTGCTTTTTTACAAAAAGATATTAGATCCCGCAGGTATTGAGACAGCACATACTCGCAGTAATCCAATATTGGGCATGATGCCTGCAAGGTCTTTTTGCATCAAATCCTTACGCCCAATTGGTTACCCATTTAAATGTGCCCGCAACTTAGATAAAGAAAAAAAAGGAAATCTGCTTAGAAATAAGTTTAAATTTCTATCTTAGTATATAATATAATAGAGATCTAGATATAGTGTCATTATAAAGTATTTCTTTTTATTATACAGTAGCTGTACAGTAAAGAATATCATGTATCCATCTTCAGTTGTAGAGACATCTGAGAATGAATACATGATTACCAAAACATGCAGAGATTTTATAAAATGGAAACATTCTTCAATTTAAAAACAAAACAAAAACACAAGCAAAATAAAGCTATTGTAAGATACAAGGAAGCAGAATACAAAGTATATGTATAGAAGTAGTAAAATACTTGAACTATTTTCACACACAACAAGGCGTGGCACTATAAAATGTCCTGTGGCTAAATAGCTATAATTTAGTTGAAGCAATACAAAATATCCATTGTTGAAAGATGCCTTTAGAAATGAAATGTTAGAAATATGTTAGAAAATACATGTTGTTCTCTCTAGGTTTTCTTCCCATTTCATGTTTCAATTACGAGTAGTACATCTCTCATTTTGAAGGAGGATTACACTGCTGATAGAAAGTAAAGAAATAGTAAAGTAAATGTTTTTTTAGTAGGTGATAATATATATAGCTATTATATACCGTATTTGCCGGCGTATAAGGCGACTGGGCGTATAAGACGACCCCCAACATTTCCACTCAAAATATAGAGTTTGTTATATACTCGCTGTATAAGACTACCCCCTTCCACACCAAATAAAACGTAAAAGAACATCAGATTTGTGACATACTGTATATTATGACCTGATAAGAGATTTGGATAGGGAGTATTTATCAATGTATGCATAAGAAGGGGGGAGGGGGCGAGGAGAAAGTTGTAAAATGTATAAAAGTATACCCCTGTGTGCATTTATTGTTACCGGTTTCACATGAGTGCCATTAGTATTACAGTACCTGTCATTGTCACCATTGTACGGTCACGACGCGACCGCAGCGCCTCCGGCCAGTCCCTGCATCTCCCTGTAATTGGCACTAGTGACCCGCCGCAGCCGCACTGGATGCCGCGCGATACTGGATGGTATGTAGAATGAGGTGGGCGGGCATCAGGAGGCCACTATGGGTACCGGGCGAGTATCGGAAGGCCACTATGACAGCTATGTCTATCCCAAATGAAGTGCACCCGGCGTATAAGACGACCCCCCCACTTGGAGGCATATTTTTCAGAGCAAAAAAGTAGTCTTATACGCCAGCAAATACTGTATATATATATATATATATATATATATATATATATATATATATATATATATATATATATATATATATATATATATATATATATACACACAGGGGGGTGGGGGATATAGCGACCGTCGGTGTCTTAAAAATAGTTCAGAAATTGTGGATTTAAAATCGTATCTAAAATGAGTAACCAGATCTAGAAATTGTTTAAAAAAGGGGGGTGATGTTTATTTTAAACACTAAAACAAACAAATTGATTACATAAAATCTATAAAATTTAAGCAGCAACAATTCTTAAAAAATGGGATAAAAACAATAAACACAATGCTATAAATACCAGTTAAAAGATATAAAACAATTTAACTTAACTTGGTATGAGGTCACTGCCAGGTAGCCCAACGCGTTTCGTCACTTAGACTTCATCAAGGGTACCCTTGATGAAGTCTAAGTGACGAAACGCGTTGGGCTACCTGGCAGTGACCTCATACCAAGTTAAGTTAAATTGTTTTATATCTTTTAACTGGTATTTATAGCATTGTGTTTATTGTTTTTATCCCATTTTTTAAGAATTGTTGCTGCTTAAATTTTATAGATTTTATGTAATCAATTTGTTTGTTTTAGTGTTTAAAATAAACATCACCCCCCTTTTTTAAACAATTTCTAGATCTGGTTACTCATTTTAGATACGATTTTAAATCCACAATTTCTGAACTATTTTTAAGACACCGACGGTCGCTATATCCCCCACCCCCCTGTGTGCATTACTCGCTGTTTCAGGGAACTACCATCCCTGTGTTTTCTGGGGGACAGCTGACGCCCTGTGCTAATTCCTAGGGAGTGTCGTTAATTCTTAAGTGGATTTTAGATTATTTGGTGTTGTACACAAGTGGCGCAATAAACTCTCCCCTATTTTTTGATATATATATATATATATATATATATATATATATATATATATATATATATATATATATATATATTTTTTTTTTTTTAATTATTATTTTTTTTACAAAAAGATATTAGATCCCGCAGGTATTGAGACAGCACATACTCGCAGTAATCCAATATATTTTTTCTACACACACACACACACACACACACACACACACACACACACACACACACACACACACACATATATATTTGGGGAAGCTTTGCAAGTTTTGTAGGTACTCCCTATATTTATTGGGTGTGCTGTTTTCCATACCATTACAGCATTAACCAAATCCTTACACACACCAGATACTCTAATTAAACAAATGTGTTTAACTCAAGAAAAATTCTTACCCTAACAGCAGAAGCAGAGGCTATGGGTCAGTGCACACCGGCAAAGATAAGACCACCCTGGGGGAAATGTAATGGGGTGTGAGAATCAGAAAGTGAGAGATTTTGGTAAAATTATCCTGTGGTTTTTTTTTTAAGTGGCAATTATTTACATGGCAAAACCAGGTCGATTTTGCCATGTAAATGATTGCCACTTTAAAAAACCAGGAACATTTTCCAAAAACTCTCACTTTCTTATTCTCACAACCTATTACATTTCCCCCCCCTGTGTCTGATCATGAGCCACTGTCTCTCTTTATTGTCAGGGTTCCCACAAGGGGGGGAGGGGGGAATAATGAGAATCATCAGCACTGACTCCTGGGCAGCTACAGCAAATCACTATTCTTGCAAAGAAACTCCTTAGTGTCACCCCATGCAGAACCTGAAAAATCCGAGAATTAACTAACAAAGCAGGGCAGCAGGAGTTGTATACCAGGAGCCTCCTGCAGGACGCAGGAGGGTAGGCAACTATGATACATACATACACATATACAGTATTCTAACGTATTCAATATAAAATACTTTTTCTTACATATAAGGTTATTAACCAAACTATACCAATGTACATCTCTTCACTCATCTCAAAATATTTCCCTACCCAACCTCTCCGCACAAGATCTATGTCTCTCATCTACATGCATTACTTGCTCCCACTCAAAATAACAGGACTTTATCTGGGCTGCGCCCACTCTGTGGAATGCCCTCCCATGCACAATAAGACTCACCTCTAGTCTCCAAACATTCCCTGAAAAGTCACCTCTTCAAGCAAGCTTGTCAAATTCTGCATCCACACACATAACTTCCAATGTCTTCCTATCTAATTACATTCCCTCTGTACAGTCCACACATAACCTCACATATTTTGTCTTTCTTCACTTTCACACCCTCCTGACCCTTGGCCAACATTGCAGGGTGACCATATCATACAGCCCATTAAGAACCTAGCAATCTGGTGAACCATTATGCAATAGGTAGCATCTATTCTTGTGTATTACTGTAGTTCCAATTTCAAAGCACAACAGAATATGCTGAGCTATATATGAAACTGTCAATAAGGCTATTACCGCTTTTGTGTAACTTCCTTTCATCTCCTGAGTGCCGTTCTCATCTGGTCAGTATTGCACATAGGGGCACCATCAGGCGTCACTTTGGAGCAGGCAATGGGGGTCAGTACATTTTCTTATAGTTTTATGGCAGAGTGCCGGATACCTTGGCAATATATATATATATATATATATATATATATATATATATATACACACACACACACACACACACACACACACACACACACACACACACACACACACACACACACATTATGGTGTATTTATCATGTACAAATACACCAGAAGCGGTGCTTTGCAATTTGGCAAATATTTCCCAATATAGGAGTACTTGTTAACAGTTATAAAAAGGTTATGCTGGTCTAGTCCAAGATACTCGCATCTATAGCTATAATAGTCCTAATCTTGTAAAGTAGCCTATGCTATACATTTTATATACTACAGTACATCATATTTAAAATAAATACCTTACAGAGAGGGCCAGGGCAGTTTTGAGCAGCCACTATTAAGTCAGTGGCACAGGAGGCAGGCATAATGAGCTCCCACTGGCTGAGGCCCGGGCAGTATCACTTTCAAATGAAAACAATCCCTATGTGGGAGAAGTCAGAACACAGTGGTTGCGGTATGTCGGAGAAAGATGAGGCTCCCCTTTGTCACCACACTCCTTTAAGAATGCCAGCCGATGCCTGGTGGGTGTGATAATGTCACACGGCATGACATCATCATGTCTGGCATTATGGGAAGAGAAAGAAGGTGTCTGGACTGGACTTACATCCTGGCGGCGGCAGGCGTGAGCTAATGAGTGGAGTTATGCCCCTGGGGGGTTGAACCATTATTCATAAGAATGAAGCCTACCAATAGGCCATGGACTACAAGAATCCAGTACTTCATACTTATTGGTCATGACCAGGGGCAGATACAGGAAAAGTGACAGGGGGGAAAACAGTGATTGGGGGGAGAGTTATTGCAGGGGTGTGGCCTCACACATCCGCTGTGAATACATAGTATCTACCTAAAGTTGTTGTGTCTTGAGTCCTATGGGAGAAAGTATGCTACAGTATATAAATAAATTATTAGATGTTATAGCAAATGAACTTCCCACTTACATTTTGAGCAGCTCAGCGAATGATGTACGTAAGCAGAAGTGCTGGTATGTAAATGTTAAGCAGATGGTCAGGGGCCGGCTGGGCTCCCAGACGCTTTATGGATATTGATAGGGAGAAATTAAGTATAGATGTATTTTCTGCACTTCCGCCACCAACCAAGACCAAAATGTTAGGCCACTTAAAAAGAAATATAGCTACCTACTTGTATTAGTCTATCACACTCTTCAATAGACAAAGTGAGCTGATCTTATCGAGGACCTCTGTAAGATAATATAGTGCAAACTTTTTAACCCCAACTGTGCTGTGAATTCAGCATGTTTATGACTGATACTTATCTGGACAAGTTATTCTCTATCCTGCAAAACAAATTGGAAACTCCGACCAAACAGATAAGGGAAGTAAGAGCAAACACTGCATTTCATGTTGTTTTCCAATAATATAACACCATCAAAGAGACACCTGAGCGGAGATATAACATCTCCATTATAGCATAAGCAGTATTAGCTTAGTAAATGAATGTCATTCCTGTAATGGCTCACCTATAAGAACCCACCGAATTATAGTATATCCTGTATACATTGCCAGGCAATTACTAAATATACAATATAGCATCCTCCATTTAATGTAGAGAACAGTCTAGTGACTGCAATATCACGCAGTGCACATGTTATATTACACTATACAAAACAACCCATCCTAGTCACTGTTATACAACACAGAGAACATTCCAATGAATGATATAGAATACTGAGATTTTCAAATGCTGGATTTTGCCATAAACCAGGAGTTCCCAAATCCTGTCCTCAAGTACCACCAACAGATCATGTTTTGTGGATGTCTTCAATCATGCACAGGTGAATTAATCTATTTTGTTTGGTCAGTAATTATCCCACCTACTTCCACAGACAGAAATCCTGAAAACATGAACTGGCTTGGAAACTTAACGGTTGAGGCTTCCGTAAAGCAATTAACAAAGGAAAAAAAAGAAAAAAAGAAAGAAGAACCACCATATAAATAGGAAAATGTACATACTGTATACTGAACAAGGCCTATCTTCAGATATCAGGCAAATCTTTGCTAAGACAAACCATTAACTCAAGGTGTGTCTCGACAAAACAATTTATATAAATCTAGCAATAGTAGCATTGCGATGTGCTCTGATAATCTGTGGTATATTTCAAAGACAAATGACATGATTCAATTTTAAGAAAGTTGAATAGTGCCGGGAATTAGCTCCCCGGGCTATTTAATACATCGCTGTGATACCAGACGAAGGGAAATCCGACAAAAGTGCCGGTGCGATGCTGATTTCTGCCCTTAGCGTGGTGAAAACAGCATCGCGCCGGGCACTTAAGTTGGAGAATGCCAGTTCTTCTGACAAAACACCCTGTTCAGTCCGGGACAACGGGCATTCTCCGACTTACCAATGTGTTGTACTGAATAGCCCTGGAAGCTAATTCCCAGTGCTATTCAGCTCTCTTAGAATTGAATTGCGCCAAAAGCACTAAAAAACAAACCAACCTAAAAACAAAAAAATAAGGCCCCATAATATCTACTCTCATCCTCACCTCTCCTAGTCATTGCACCTCACTCCTTTAGGCTTTCTGACTGCTTCACCTGTGCACCATGTTTGGCAGCTCCTCTTCATGTAGCTATGCAGTGGCGTAAGATCATACCAGGTGCCTGGAGGCAAGATAATGGTTGGTGCCTTCCTACCAACAAGCCAACCCCAACAGCACACAGACACATTCCTCCCACCACCAATACTCCAACCTCAGCAGTACTCATACTTACTCTCACCTCAATCTAAGCAGTAACGAAAGTTACACTCACCCCCCAACCAACACCCCAGTAACAACCACAGATGGTGTAATGGCTAGTATTGCTACCTTGTATATTCTCCCCGTACTTGTGTGGATATTCTCTGGGTACTCTAGTTTCCTCCCACAATCCCAAATTATACTGTTAATTTTTGTTGAGAGCCAATCAAGCTAACTGTAGTGTGCAAGTGTGTGCTTGCACATGGGCAGTCAGACTATATGGATCAAGTGGTTCTGGTCCATCATCAAAACCAGGGCCCCCACCCCCCCGGCTAAACACCCCAACATGCCTTGGTGCCCCCCCCCCACCACTTCCTGAATCCGCATATAGTCATGCCTTATGAATATGAACTAAGTGCCTTAGCAAAGTAGCTAGTTCCTTTAAAATAGGCAGTGTGTTGCCATGGATACTGGTCATTCAGCACTCAAAATGGCTGCCTCCCTCCTGTGTGTAGGTTACCAGAACTTTATTTCTAGTCTGAGCCTATGCTCCCAAAATGGTTTCAGATTTTATTTTTTTGCTACTGGGAGCTAACATTTGCCAGATACCCCAATATCCAAATATCCTCACTTTACTGAATGGAGAATAAAAAACAAGCCTTGTTTTGTTATTTTCTGATCATAACAGTAAATCTAAAACGTTAATACAGAATAAACAAAAACACCTTTATTTATAACAAAATCACAGCAAGTACTATAACTGGAAAACTATGTCATGCTCAGATGACTTTCGCAACATTGTCTCCTGGGGTCATGTGCAGCATTTTTATAGTCCTAACAGAGATGTACGCATGCTTTTTCTTGTCTACATTAAACATGTAGCCTTGGAGTACAACAGCATATTAGCAATATTATATAAAAAAGCAATGAAAGATCTGCTTGGTACATTGTACGACAGTAAAACACAGTTATCCTGCCATAGAACTGTTACACATATAAACACTGCAGTGCTGTCTTGGTCAAATTACAATCAATTGCTGTCTTGCAGTATACTGTAACATTGTAAATATTTTACTCCTAAGCAGGGAAAAGTGCGTAGCTGCTTATCATTAAAGCATTCACAAAACTTTTTTTTTTTGTAAACTGTAAATAGTATGGGTCATGTACTTTTACCTTTGCATTACTCTGAATTCAGACTGACGTGTCAAGTGATAAGAGTGAAAATAATATTTCCTTGCTGTTGGTAGTGGAAGGAAAAACATTATGCTCTCAGACTTATGCAGTCTTTAATACAGCATATATTTATAAATGGCATAATGTACATATAAGGACATTAGAATCTCTAGAGGATTTAAAATTTCCATAACAAGGCACAAAGCCACAGAGGAATATATTTATTATATTTACATTATTTATATAAGTTTCAGCAGACTTTTTGTGACCTTAAAACTTTCCTAAGAATTTCCAAATGTGTTTTTTTGGGATACCTACAAAAGGAAAATATTATATGTTATACAACATACAGTATAAAAGGCCCTTCCCATGTTAGAAAAAAAAAAAAAAAAAAAATCAGGATTTTCGCCAACAACATTGATGCCTACTGATCAACCATTAGCAGTGTCTAAATGGATTTGTGTCAATAAATGTCGACTATTCAACCATTAAGATCTTCGTGTTTGATTTCATCCTTCCCGGCTGTGGATCACACAGCATTTTACACGTTATCAATGCAACAGTCATAAGATCAAACCATAAAGAATGTTTCAGCCAGAAGGTTTTCCTATCAGATACCTTAGAAATAGTGCAGATCTCGGCAGCCAATATTACTTGTGTCAAGCAGAGAAGCAATTTACTAGGATATACCAATCTGAGGCAGTATGCATGCTTCAACTCCATACAGTAATTACTTTTTTTCTTCAACAGATAACACATATTTATAGCCTTTTTAAATAAGGTATACATATTCTGTGCTATCATATTTAGAGATATAGCATACAATTCACAAATATACATGGGTATAAACTCACACCCTGCAATAGCACATAACACTATGAAAATAAACACATGTAATCAATAGATAATACTGTACAAATCACCAGAACTTTTTTTTTTAATAGTTCAAATAACCAATACACAGTCTGTATATTGCCCTTACAATACTGATCCCATAAGTACACGCTCATTATTAATATATATATATATATATATATATATATATATATATATATATATATACATACATATAATACATATACACATATTATATATGTATATATATATATATATATATATATAATCATCCAAAAGGGAGGACACTCCTTCCAAGCACGTACCAGCACAACTGCCAGGATGCACAACCCTATATATTTAGAAAATGAGTGGCTAACAGTGGCACCGATCCGGGCTTGTATGAAAAGTCACAGTACACCAGTATAGATATCAACGTTTTGGATGTTTAACCCCTCATCAGGATAGAGACAGTCTTTGTCTATGTCCGAATTATGGATTAAACATTCAAATGAGAATAGCTATACTGGCATTCCATGACTTTTTATACAAGCCACTATTCTCCACTGAGATATATATTCTAAATTAAAATATATAACAACATATTTTTATCTATAATTTGTTTAATGGTGCACCACTACCATATACTACTGTTGCTTCGATTGGTGCCAAAAGCATTGCCACTCGCGGTTTAAATAAAATGAATCCAAACAAGGCAGAATAAACTCTTTTTTCAATACCTTTATTCTATGGCATTGTCATCAGGGAAAATATGCACACATATACATACGTATTATTTTAATATGCACTACATACATAGATGCATCTCATATATAGACACACACACGATCCAGTCACATTATTATGGTGGGTTCGGGATGGAATACTGACACCAGGATCCCGGCTGTCAGAATGCCGGCAGTGCGGCGAGCACTCGAAACCCCCTTGTGGGCTCGCTGCTCTTGTCATTCTGCAGGCTCGGTGGCTCGCTACAGGTTCTATTCCCACTCTGTGGGTGTCGTAGACACCCACAAATGGGAATATCCCTGGCGCAGCTGTTGGCATTCTCGGCGGTAGGGACCTCGGCGTAGGTATTCTGACCGCAGGATCCCGACCACCGGTATATTAACTACATCCCATTATGATCACCAGCTAATAGCCAGAGTAACCTCTGTGTACAGCACGGAAAGCAGCAAGACAGGCTGGGAGTGACTCAATAAGGTGCTGGTAGGTTGGCACAGGTACATTTTAATGGTGAGCTACTCCATTGTAGCGTGTTGGTCTGCCCCCACACACCTTCGTACTCGACGTTCACCTCTCACATAAATGGTATGAGGTGCTCCGTATATATTCCATACACACACACACACACACACACACATTATTATATATGTAATATATTTATTTATTATACATACACACACCCAGCGATATACACCCACAGATCAACACATATACAATAGAGTAAAATGTAAAAGCGAGAAAACGAGTTATGGGCCCTACGCACTGGGCGATAATACTGAAAGATATGAACGATCTTCTTCATTAAATCAACGAGATACTGTTCATATCTTTCAGTGTGGAGGCACCAGCGATGAACGATGCGCGGCCCCATGCTCGTTCACTGCTGGTGCCCCGTCGCTTGTGCATGCAGGCCAATATGGACGATCTCATCCATATTTGCCTGCACTGCTATGGAGCCGGGTGACGGGGGGAGTGAAGAAACTTCACTCCTCAAGTCCCGTCCCCCCCCACCGTCGCCGGGTCTTCATCCATATCCGCCGTCGGGCAGCTTGGCAGCGGATCGCAAAGTGTGTAGAGCCCATAAGACTGCACAAATTCTAGAAGAAAAAGGACTAGATACTTATATACTACATTTCAAAGGCTCAAACATTTTATAAATCTAACAAGAAATAAGGTCACATTATCCACTACGCCGACACTGTGGAGCAGGAACGTGGACACAAGCCAAACACTGGAATGGTGCCATATAAAGTCATTGCTTTCCTGACCTACTGACAACATTTGGTAACGTATATACAGAGCGCTGTTATAAGCAGAAATCCTTAAGCAAAATCTATTTAACTTATTTGAATAAGGTCACAATGATACAGTTATTACAAAGTGCAACGTATGTCAAACAAACATTGTCACGTGGGAAAATGAGAAGCAAAAGTGCTTATGACTCATACAATCACAGAGAGAGCTGACACAGGTAATAACTCTGAAGTGTGAGCGGGCGATTGCTTTGCATATCTGGTTTTGATATGAGTATATGCAGTTGTATCACTACAAGGAACATGGTATAAAAGGAAGACTCCACCTATGCACTTTTTTCTTTTCTCCTTTCTTCCTTTCAAGAAGAGGTTAAATGTGGAAAATAAACACTAAGGTCTACTTTGCAAAACCCCTACCTTTAACCATTTGCCATATACCTTGGTTTGTAGTAGTGTATATACAGTATACAGCATCTACCTCTCCTGCAATCCTCAGAAAGTTGACTACAATGTACAGAGTCCCCTGTCTACAGCCAACTTCATGGGACATGCACGGAGCCAGCCACGGACAGAGGACGACCAGCTCGCCATAGATGCCGGTTGCTGCAGGAGAATGACAGATAATAATACACCTAGAACGTATATTGAAAATGTTTACTATGGTGTCCTTTATATAATTTCATCAGAATAGAGGTTATCACATAGTAAACTCCACTATTCAGACATATTCCATGACCATTTACCCATGGTATCCGGACTCCAGGTCGACAGCACAAAGGTCGACACACCTTAGGTCGATGCCAATTGGTCGACACACCTTAGGTCGACATGGGCAAAATGTCGACATGGACAAAAGGTCGACAGGAACAAGGTCGACATGGAAAAAGGTCGACATGAGTTTTTCACGATTTTTTTCATTTTTTTTAACCTTTTCATACTTAACGATCCACGTGGACTACGATTGGAACGGTAAAGTGTGCCGAGCGAAGCGGTAGCGGAGCGAAGGCACCATGCCCGAAGCATGGCGAGCGAAGCGAGCCATGCGAGGGGACGCGGTGCACTAATTGGGGTTCCCGGTCACTCTACGAAGAAAACGATACCAAAAAACCATAAAAAACTCATGTCGACCTTTTTCCATGTCGACCTTGTTCCTGTCGACCTTTTGTCCATGTCGACCTTTTGTACATGTCGACATTTTGTACATGTCGACCTAAGGTGTGTCGACCAATTGGCGTCGACCTAAGGTGTGTCGACCTTTGTGCTGTCGACCCTCAGTCCCAGACCCTTACCCATTATGCTTAAAATGGTTTATTTTTCCTCTAAAATCAGGCTCCCTTTCTAGCGATTGTCAGGTTGTGTTCACTATGAACTAATGCCATCACTGACTTATAGTTTTATAACCTTCCCGGAACACAACTTCTGAGCTGATGTATAGAAGCATGTCATTGCAATTGCCTTCGCTAACCAGTGGAGCACTACAAATTCCATAATGCAGAGGTTTCCAAACGCGGTCCTCAAGGCATTCCAATGGTCCAGATTTAGATGTATCCATGCTTGGCCACAGGTGACTTAATTAGCACCTAAGTCAATCTGATTTAACCATCTGTGCTGAGCCATGGATATCCCTAAAACCTGGACTGTTGGGCTGCCTTGAGGACTGTGTTTTGGTACCTCTGCCATAATGACACTTTTGAAAACAATTTTCTATAATTTATGACACCAGAGATTTGAAAACACATAATTAAATCTAGCATTCAGAAACTAACAGAGTTTTATACTGTGTTTGTATTAGTCAATATAATTATTTAATTATTTTCTGGCATTATTTTGCACAGACTACCCACTTCACTTGGGAAGTGGACTACCACGAGGGGCTTTGGGAAACTTGACTGCTTTTCTCAGAGTAGAGATGCCGCTGACTGGAGGTGGGACAGGGCCCAGCGCAGGTCATTAGACCCAACCCCCTCACTGGAATGCCACGATTTGCGGGTCTCTCGTGAGGGGTAGGGACCAATATTTGCATAAAAATGCACCATATTGGCCCCACCTTCTCATGAATGACCTGGAAATCACAGCACTTTCCTCACGGTAGCGATTACTTCTGAGTGAGCAGGATGGAGGCGGACAGCCTACTCTTCTGGGGGTGCAGGGGGCCGACTGCAAATTCAGGTGTCTCCACAGGCATATTTATAATGGGTGCAGTGTGTGCGGTGCTCACAGGTCCCCGGAGTCCTGGGAAGACCTCCTGTACCCATTATTTATTATACTCACCCTCCAGAATCCCGCAGTGCTGCAGCTATGGTGATGAAATCACTAGGAAAATGGAACGCCGCCATTTTACCGGTGTTTTGCGCATGCGCAGTAGAAACATCAATGGGAAAATGGCTGCTGCACCATTTTCCCATTGATCTTTGTATGCGTTGTAGACTCTGGGACAGCACTAGGGTCCCCCTAGGGGGGATCTAAGCGCTGCCGCCAGCTAGAGAGAAAGGGGCCCAGACGGAGCCTGCACACGGGAATCCTCCTCTCTAGAAACGCCTCTGGGTGTCTCCAACTATCTCTGGCAGAGTAAACCAGTATGAAGTATGCTCTTAATATACTTATTACATTTTATTTACATCAGTCTTTGCCCCAGTGGATCTTACAATTAACCTACTAGTATAATTTTGTAGTGAGATGAAACCCTCACAAACACTGCTAGGACATACAAACTCCACACAGAGTGCGCCATGATTGGAATAAAACCTATGAACACAACAATGCTAACTAATGCTCATTAGGAACAACGGGCGACACTGCTGACTGATTGTATTCTAAAGAATATTGGGCCAGCATGCAAAATGATTACTTCTACTCCAGAAATATCAATACACATTAAGAATGCATACATGCGATAGAAAACATGTTTTGTGAGGGTAATAATGCATGGTCTTTCCTATAAAATATCCTGTATAAATATACAATATGTAAAGCACTGTTCTACATACATCTACAAGTTGTAGATATTGCAGGAGTACAATGCATGGATTTTTCAATAAGTGAGGTTCAGCGTGACAGAATTATGATGTACCTTTCCCAGAGTGAACATTATTGAAAAAGGTACAATCTACATATTTTCACTCTCCAGAGCAATATAGTCATTATGTTTAGGGGACTTGCAGCATAAAAGAGCCAATTTATCTCACATGAGCTGAGGAATACTACTTAGTAACTAAGCAACCAAAGGCAAAATATGTTCTCATTAATTCACTCTTATGCTTATTTAAAAGACACAATTAGAAAATTTTTAGTTTCAAGTCTGCATAACATAGGTTTAGATTACAATATTTATTCTGAAAGACTAGTTAAGTGTCACTGGCTATTTTAGTTACAGTAAATGGTAGGGGACTTTCTACAGTACATGATTCTACCTGTTAAGTCATAGGCATATATTACAAGATATATAGAGAAGCAGGAAAAAAAAAGAGAAAATCCTCAAAACGTCAGTCATTAGTAAGTACTAAAGTCTAACTGTAAGATAGGTGTTGTGGTCAGTCTCACCCCAGCAAATCTATTATGCATTAAAAAAAAAAATATATATATATATATATATATATATATTCCTTCACCCACTGGGTCATACTCCTGGAATTGACCATACAAAAGCAGGGCAGTATTCAGTGACGGACTGGGGCATGTAGGGCCCACCGGGGGAATGCAGTGATAGGGGCCAATGTTTAGGGGTGTGGCCAGTCTGCTGAGGGGGGGTGGACTGCCACCTCATTGGTTTGACTAACCATTAGAGAGTGCAATGTCTGGGCCCCTTCATAAATGTATACAGTAAATTTAGTTGCTGCATGCATGATAATGTACCAGATTAATAACAGCAATGCACTGTAGAAAATACACCATAGTCCTGTATAATGTAACATATGTATAATGTATAATTCAAGTGCACAGTCTAGAACCTGATCCTTAGAGCAGGAGGTGAGCCCCTAGGCAGTGGAGCCCACCGGTGGTTTCCCCTGTGGGCCAAGCCTGGCAGTATTGTATACAATTCATTATAAAGGCAACCATTTTCAGTTGTGGAAAGAACTATGTAGTCTTTCAAATCTGTCAGGGCTGTAATTTAGGGTATGCAACAGTTGCCACTGTCTAGGGTGTACCGCACATTGCTACCTTGTATCTGGCTTGCACGGTGCTTGGAAAGGACCCATATAGCCTGAAGGGAAGTGGTTAAAATACTGCTAGTCAAGATCCAATGAAGAGCAGCCTGGCGCATCCTTTGCTCCTGTTGTGCCATGTGGGAAGGGGGGGGGGGGTTCAGAACTGGCCCCGAGTAGAAGTAGAGTAGAGTATAATATACATTATACAATAAACTTGTACAGGCTTGCACACTCCAGCTCCTGTTGGTCCATGGATTGTATATAATCCTGTTTTGGATGTAATATACAGTGGTTCTGTTTCCATTAAGCCAAAAAAAAAAAAAGGGGGAGGGCGGGGGGCAAACTACAGTGTGGAAACAAAGGTAACAGCACCTAACACCCCCTTTGTGGCCCAATCTTGCCCGAATTTGTCAATTTTTGTACACATCCATAGCGCAGTATATAGCCACACTTACAATTGCCAACTTGCAGAGTGAATGTAATTGAATCTATCCCTGCAAGTCCTCCGGTACAGGTCATTGCATGCAAATTGTGTTATGATAGTCTCAATGTCAGTGTTTTACAAATAAAAGATAAGAAGTATAATAAGAACAATACTTAAAGTGGGTGTATTCTCTTTAGCTAAGGAATTTTTTTTTCAAAATTCTAAAATATAAGCTGCCCCAATATCAGAATCCAAAAAGAGTCACAAATGATGATTACTCTTCTTTTTCAATAGAAGTGAGTTATCAAAGCCACAGCTCACAGAAAAGTGAATTGTATTCAATGTTTAAGGAGGTGAAGGTGACCCTCTTGTCAAGGTAGCGTCTAGATTCTCTTCGTGCAGAGGACCTTTCCCATAACCCCCTGGGTCCATGTCACAATCTATTTGGAATAGAAAAGTGTGGCAAGCGAAGCGAGACACCGAGCCCGATGCGTGGCGAGCGAAGTGAGCCCACGAGGGTCCAATGCTGCATAGAAAAAAAAAATACCCCAAACGATCGGAGAACGAAGAAAACATTTAGGAGCTGTAAGGGCGGAAGCTCTCTCCTGCCCACTCATTTTGTCACGTCCAGGTCCTTTGCACGAAGGCAACATAGACAACCCTCTTGTCAAGGTTACGATGCACAAAAACCATAAAAACTGCTTTTTTCCCAATCACAAAAACATGATACAGATGCCTTTCATGTGACAACTCCAATATTAGGAGAGAGTATCTTTTCCATCACAATTCAGAAAAAAAAAAGTTATTTACATTTTTGTGTGGCTTTACTTAAATGTCCATGTTGAAGCTTTACATTAGCAAGACAAGTTTATAACAGGTGGTCTTCAGTATGCCGACTGACGGGATCCCGGCGCACAGTATACCGGCACCGGAATCCCGACAGCCGGCATACTGACACTTATTTTCCCTCGTGGGGGTCCACGACCCCCCTGGAGGGAGAATAAAATAGCGTAGCGCGCCACCGTGCCCGTAGCGTGGCGAACGCAGTGAGCCCACAAGGGGCTCATTTGCGCTCGCCACACTGTCGGTAAGCCGGCGGTCGGGCTCCCGGCACCGGTATGCTGGTCGCCGGGAGCTCGACCGACGGCATACCATACTGAACCCATAGCATTATTAAATAAGCTACTGAAAATATTCAGAAGATTGGTGTTATCAATGATCCGCGTCGGTTTGTGACTCACAAAACAGCATCCACACATTCCGTCAGCGCCAGCCACAGGTATACAATATTACTCACAGAGAAGTACACTGGATATACACATTACAATCACCAAAGCCACTATGACTCAATGAAGCAAACCATCTTGCCTCTTGAATTCTTTTTCTTCTTATATTATGGCAATTAACTTGTCCTTTCCAATTTAAAACTAGGAGTGTTCTAAATATAAACACTTTCATTTTTGTGTTCTAACATTACATTGTTTTTCTTGGGATAAAGAGTTGGGGTATTTCATTCAGACTGTATATATTAAAATATATCAAACTCAATGCGATCATACATACTGTAGTTATCGGTCAGTTCTGCTTCTCCTTATGGGGGGGGGGGGCATGTACTAAGCTTTGGAGAGTGATAAAGTGGAGAGAAATAAAGTACCAGCCAATCAGCTCCTAACTGTCATGTTACAGTATGTGTTTATAAAATGAAAGTTATGAGCTGATTGTTTGGTAGTTTCTTTTTCTACATGGCTTAGTACATCTGCCCCTATAGGAGCAATATGATGCATTGGCTGACTAGTTATTATTATTTATTAAAAGTTTCTTATATAGCGCAGCAAATTACGTTGCACTTTACAATTGGAAATAACAATGATATAACAAAACTGGGTAATAACAAACAGTCATAGAGGTAGGAAGGCCCTGCTCGCAAGCTTACAATCCATAGGGTGCTCTAATACAACAACATCATGTACAGTTCCAGCATACTTTCATTCAACTCATTGGGTTCGATTCAATTCAGCAACAGTTGAATAGCGCCGGGAATTAGCTCCCGACGCTATTCAATTCAGCTAAAGTTAAGTCGGAGAATGCCCGTTCTCGCCGACTTAACAGGTTGTTTTGTCGGGAGAACGAGCATTTTCCGACTTAACTACCCGCGGCGATGCTGATTCCCGAGAGAATCAGCCTCGCGCCGGCCGCGCGGCAGCTCTTTTGTTGGTTTTCTTCTCTCACCCCCCGGGGCTGAGAGAAGAATTCCCGACAATTGAGGGTACCTAGTCGCTGCAGTGAATAGCGCCGGGAGCTAATTCCCGGCGCTATTCAACTGTTGCTGAATTGAATCGACCCCATTGTAATCATGTGACATAGTTTTAACTTATTATTTGCTATTTACCAAATCAATTTTTATATGACCGTATAATGTATATTTGTCAACATTTTTATTATCTGTCAAGGATTGTACAGTTGTACATATGACTGTTGTATGGAGACATTTTAATTATGTGGTTTTATCATCTCTAGTGGAGTGTATCAGTTTTTAACTGTCCACCAATTTACATGTCTCTCCTGGACCACAGATTGACTTAATCCTTGGTTATGTATTAATTATATAATATAAAGACTGTTTAGAGAAGTTACATTGTGGGAGTTTTCACAGTGGGATGCTGGGATGTCTTAAAACATGGAATAACATTAATTTAGCACTGAGCCTGGTGTATGAGTTCTGTTTCTTTAGGATTGTGATGATTTATAGCGCCATCCTACCCATTTCTGAAGTTTATGGCTTTTAAATATAAAAATGTTACACCTGGCATGCACTATTTTATTTACAGACTTTGTTAACTCTCAGCAGCACAGATGGCATAGCGGTTAGCATTACGGCCTTACAGCATTGTGATCATGATGTCAAGTCAGATAATAGCATATTGTATGTTATTTACCTTTGCATTCTTTTACATTGGGTGCTTCAATATAAATACCACACTCCAAAAACATGCTGGTAGTTTAACTGGTGTCAGACAGAAATGAACCCTAGTGTGTATGTGTGTCCATGTGATATGGAGCATAGCCCCACTGGGGCAGGGAATGACTGAAATGACCAAATTACTTGTAGAACCGGGCCTGGTGACAGAGGGGGTCAGAGGGGACACTCGTACCGGGCCCCAAAGGTCATAGGGGCCCCGAGCATCAGGGACACAAAATAATGGAGCCACAGCACCTGTTAATGCTTTTAAAATGCATGTTCCGCCTGCCAATTAGAAAAGATTTTGGGAGGTGTTTGGCAGCAAGAGAGCAGGATGTGGGATGCCTCAGACAAATGTGAGAGGACGCCATGACCGCCAGAGGTAGCACCAGCAGCCGGTTGATAGTTAGAGCGGCAGCCATGAGTGACACGGAGGGGAATAACTTCAAGTTAGTTATCCGGAGTGCTCCATGTGCGTTTCTCTTGAGCCCCCCTACACGAGTTGCCGGGAGGGCCACTGTGTCCGGTCGGGGTAATGTATGCACAATAAAGGAGTTTTAGCCGCATATACAGTCTGAGTGACGCCTATACAGTCTTTCTACATAAGGTGGATACACCGTGGAGGGCACCGGAGCAAGGATTCCTCCCCAGAATGCCTTTACTCTCCCTGTAACTTCCCCCTCAGCATCCCTGCCCTCACACTCCTTGTAACTCCACCCTCAGTACCCCTACCCTTACTGTCTCTGTAGCATCCCCCTAGGGTGTCCTTACCCTCCCTCTAACTCCCCCCTCAGCTTCCCTGCCCTCACCCTCCCTGTAACTCCACCCTCAACGTCCCTACCCTCACCCTCCCTGCAACTACCCCCTCAACGCTCCTGCCCTCACCCTCTCTGTTAACTACCCCCTTAGTACCTCTGCCCTAACCCTCCCTGTAACCCCCCCCCTCAGGGTGCCCTCACTCTTCCATTAACTCCCCCCTCAGTGACCCTGCCTTCAACCTCCCTTTAACACCCCATCTGTGCCCATGCCCTCACTCTCCCTCTAGCTCCCTGTCAGCACCCCTGCCCTCACCTTCCCGTCAGCGTAATCTCGGAGCCGTTGAATTTGCCCCCTGCCTATTCAATTTTAGGCCGTTTTTGTCCATTTTTAAGGCATTTTCGCCAATGCCTTTTCACCTTTTTTTTGTGTGAAAAGGCATTGGTGAAAAATTCCTCAAAATTGTCAAAAATGGCCTGCCTTTTCATCGGCACAGGTGAGAAAACGTGGATTTGCCGATCCACATGTTTTTTGCTCCTGCTGAATTTTTCACCTAGGCGAAAAAACGGCCCTGCTATTGAATAGGGTGAATCTACATTCGCCTTAAAAATAGCAACAAGTCCTATTTTTTCGCCTAGGTGAAAAAAAATTGACCTACTTGAATACCCCCCATGTCGTGTAATATGAATCATGGGGACTACGTGCAGTATAATGTGAATAAGATTGTGCTATAGTGTGGCGTAATTTGAATTGGAGGAACTATTGTGAGGTGCTATTGTGTCCAGTGTCCACACCCCTCTTTTGTTACGGACGCTGTACCTTTCTAAGTTAACGGAGGGATGGTGCAATTTTATAGTTTGCAGGAGGGCGCCAAACACCCTAGCACCGGCCCTGGATCTGATCTACATAGTATCCTTCTCAGAGCTGGAGATACTCTCATTTCCAATTCTAAAATACAGTTGCTTAAAGTTGACTGACCACAAGCAGACAGCAAAACAACAATGCCACTCAATAACAAATGTATTATGTAGAGAAAAATAATTGTTATTAAATGCTTTCTGCAAATAACCAAAAAGAAATATACTACAGAAAATGGGGATATTATCCATTTTGTCCAGTTTTGTAAATCTATATAATGATCCTTTTGATGATAGTTGAGATTGTAGTACATGGGAGATTCCCAAACTACACTTCCTCTGAGCAATATGCAAATGAGCCCATCAATATTGCATGGACTTCTGGGTAATGCCCCATCTTTTGGAATGACAAATTTGCATAACACGCAGGCAGTAGAGAAAAAACCCACTGCCATACATTTTGGCTTCGTGCTATTTCCTAAAATTGCTTCTAGACAAAAAGGTAATTGGATAATTTGCACACTGCACATGCAGTAATCTATCACTGTAGACTTTACAATGTAACAGTCTTACTTGATAACTATCTATAATGCTGCAACAATTTACAAATAACCTTTACAAAATATAATAAATGTTATGGGTAATATAAATACCTATCTCTACCTGCTCTAAGTACACAGAGTTATAAAAGTTCATCGCTTTTAAGATTTGCTTTACTGTCAAAGGAGTGATTCGTCATATCCAAAAGAAAAACAGTTGGCACAGGTAGCACAGTAAAACGTGACTGGCAAACGGGCTCTAAACTGTACTATAATGCACATCCCGAGATCATCATTGTTGCTACAAGACATTATAGACCAGATTCTATAAAACCAATCCAAACAGTGTATAACACCAATTTATCAATTTCAATGATGGGTCTTAAGGCCCATATAGACGGGCCGATGAGGGAGAGATGCGTGCTGAGCGAACCGCTCAGCACACATCTCTCCTGCCGCTCAGCACAGCGCGATCTGTGCTGCGCGTGTGGGGGGAGCGCTCATTTCACCCAGCGGGTGAAGTGAGCGACCCACTAGATTGGCCTGGCCACAGCAGGCCAATCTAGCACCAGCGATAGCGATGCGCGGGGATGCGCATCGCTATCGCTGTTAGGGCTACACACGGAGCGATCTTACTGAAAATCTAAGCAATCTAGTCGGATTGCTTAGATTATCGCTCCGTGTGTACCCCCCTTTACATACATTTTTAAAGTAAATGATCCCATTGTTCGAATTTAGGCCCATTGTGACCACCTTCATCTGTCTCACATATAGTGTGTCACTAACAGGAGCTTTAAAGTCCATTACTACATAGCATCTGTCAAGATTGCCTTGTGGCTAATATAAACACATTTAACTTTAACCACTTGTCTGCCGTGATCATATCAAATGCCACCACACCCTAGGCTGGGCTGTCACCTTTGATGCGACTAGTAAGAAAGAGAATATTCCAGCAGCGGGATCCAGTCTCTAGATCGACAAGACTTAGGTCGACACTGTCTAGGTCGACCACTATTGGTCGACATGTACTAGGTCGACATGACAAAAGGTCAACATGAGCTTTTCCCTTTTTTTCATTTTTTGAACTTTTTATGATCCACGTGGACTACAATTGAGAACGGTAACCTGTGCTGAGCACAGCGAGGCGCCTTGCCTGAAGCATGGCGAGCGAAGCAAGCCATGCGAGGGGACATGGTGCACTAATTGGGGTCCCCGGTCACTCTACGAAGAAAAAAAGACACCAATTTAAAAAAAAAAAACTCATGTCAGCCTAGAAACCATGTCAATCTACTTACTGTCGACCAATAGTGGTTGACCTAGACACTGACGACCCAAGTCTATTCTATCTAACACACCACACCCCCAGCAGCAGCCATACTCAGAGGGATCCTGTGCACTCTGCTTTCTGGTTCCCTTCCCTAATCCCTGATCACTGCTGATTGTGGCATCCCTCAGCCTAGCCAGTAGCTGCAGAGATTAGCAGCCACTGACATATAAAAAGCAGCTCCTCACCCTTCCACAGCTGCAGAGAAGAGCAGTTGTCCAGGAAAATACAGAGTTGCGATGGTTAGAAAATTGATGGTCCACTATAAGAGGGAATTCAATTGATTTTTGGAGAATCTAAGTAGCGGGCACCCAACAGCGAGTGCTCAGAAGGTGGCGAGCAGAAATAATGGGCAACTGCGGCACTCATGCCCAAAAAGCAAAACAAATGAAAAGCTCCTATAACAATTTAGACAGTCCAAAAGTAATATGTTTTAGAGAAACTGTAAAATAAATAATATATACAGTTACTATTAGTCATAAATTACATGCTGCATACAGAGTGGAACTACAGCTAGGATATTGGGCTTAATTCAGACCTGATCGCTTGCTAGCATTTTTTGCAGCACTGCAATCAGGTCTAAACTGCGCATGCGTATGCACTGCAATGCACAGGTACAAAACGGATCGCCGCTCAGTGATGGGTTTGTGAGAAGGATCCATTCGAACGGTCGATCGCAAAGAGATTGACAGGAAGAAGGCGTTTGTGGGTGTCAACTGACTGTTTTCTGGGGGTGGTTGGAAAAACGCAGGCATTCCCAAGCATTTGCAGGGCGGGTGTCTGACGTCAATTCCGGTCCAGGACAGGATGAAGTGATCGCAGCGGCTGCGTAAGTCCTGAGCTACTCAGAAACTGCACAAAATCAGTTTGTACAGCTCTGCTAGACATGTGATCGCACACTTGCACAGTTAAAATACACTCCCCTGTGGATGGCGACTATGCAAACGCAGGACTGCAAAAAAAAAAAAACTAGCGAGCGATCATGTCTGAATTAGCCCCATAGGTGCAAGTTACCCATTGTGTTCTACTAAGGAGATTATATATATACATATACACACACACACACACACACACACACACACACACACACACACACACACACACACATACATACACCAGTGAAGCTCTTGAAAATATGATATCCACTGCAGAAGTTACATTCTTTTTGATCCCACAAGAAGTAAATACTTGTCATGAGGTTTCCAGAGTTCATAGGGAATACAAGTAGGTCTCCCACAGTGAAACATGGCACAAAAAGACAAACGGTATATAATATAGGTATGTTTAACACTCTCTATACACAAAAGGCATAATGGTCCATAAGAAATTGCTACTAGTGGTCACAAAACACACCATGGACTGATCGTTACCTACAGTATAAACCCATAAGCACACATCAAAGCTAGTATAGTGTTTGAATGAAAAACTTTTTAACATCTTTCACAATGCTTTGCTGGTTTTAGAAATCAGTGAGCTCATTTCATAGATCACTTACACTGATAGGTTATAGGGTAATTATTGTTCCCAAGGTAACATACACTGCCAAACTGAATTCAAACAGATAGAAAGCCAAGTCTAAATACTTATAAATGTGAGTAAGTAAAGACAGAAATTGGCAGATTGCTGTAACATATGCCAGGTTACTTATTAATATTTTATTACACTTATAATTAAACAATCTATGCAACATATCAACAGTATTGTACAGTATGCAAAGGCTTTGGGATTATGATGGTGTACAAACTATAGTTCACACAAAACATAATACCAACCACCTTCCAATGCCTTTTGCTTTAGATCGTTAGCTCTTTGAGCGTGTTTATCATTCTTACTGTGTCTCAGAGGGTGTAGTATGGTATGCCGGCGGCCGGGCTCCCGGCGACCAGCATACTGGCGCCGGGAGCCCGAACGCCGGCATACCGACAGCGTAACGAGCGCAAATGAGCCCCTTGCGGACTCGCCGCGCTACACGCGCCACGCTATTTTATTCTCCCTCCAGGGGGGTCATGGACCCCCATGAGGGAGAAAAAGTGTCGGTATGTCGGCTGTCGGGATTCCGGCGTCAGTATACTGTGCGCCGGGATCCCGACAGTCGGCATACTGAAGACCACCCGTCTCAGAGTTAGTAGTAGCGGTCTCTTTAGAAATAATTATTAAAATATTTTTTAATGTTTTTCTTTTTACTAACAATGTGTTGTTACAAATGTTCCTGTAACTATTTCATTATGTTTTTTTTTACCATATAGGCCAGTAATTACGCATAATTAGTCCTGTAGCAGAGGTACAAAAATGTATGATTGTACTATAATAACGTGAAAGACTCATCTGGACTATGGGGGTAATTCAGAGTTGATCGCAGCAGCAAATTTGTTAGCAGTTGGGCAAAACCATGTGCACTTCAGGTGTGGCAGATATAACATGTGCAGAGAGTGTTAGATTTGGGTGGGTTATATTATTTCTGTGCAGGGTAAATACTGGCTGCTTTATTTTTACACTGCAATTGAGATTTCAGTTTGAACACACCCCAGCCAAATCTAACTCTCTCTGCACATGTTACATCTGCCCCACCTGGTTTTGCACAACAGCTAACAAATTTGCTGAGGTGATCAATTCTGAATTAGGCCCTATAATACAAAAGCAACACGAACACTTTTTTTTTGTTCAAATAATATATATACACACACACACACACACACACACACACACACACACACACACACACACACACACACGACAAATACTGCAAAGTTACTGAGATCCCAGCTATCAAAGCAGACATGACCTCCACTACCTGAAATTAGCACTTGCTAAACATGAAAAGGGAGAAGTACAAATTAAAATAAATAATAATAATAAATATATATATATATATATATATATATATATATATATATTTTTAAAATCAATATTTACTTATTTGAAACTGGAAATAAAAAAGGATTCAAAACATGCAGAATGATTTGAAATCAATAATAAATTCCTGTGAATGTACATAAACAACTTAATGGAACAAGTGAAAACAAAGCGTATTTGAACATAAGAGTCTTAGGTTGCCCTCTCTAGGTTCTGGCTCTCAATGCTGGTTTCTGTAGGCTTGCTGCCAATGAAGTAACACTGTATTCTGTTGCTTCTGCTATCCTGCTAATGAATGACTAACTCAGGCCAGAGGGGAAATGACATCACCAGGGTGTAAAACAGAGCTGCATTAGGAAACTTTCTACCTGTTTCAATTATTTATCAATATTATCCTCTACAACATAACTAGATTGTTGCATCATTTCTCAAAATGTCATCACATCCAACAGAAAATAATTTATGCTGTCAAACCAGTTACTGTAAATCATTCACACTTGCACACAAAAGGATATTAAATTTGTCATCTTAGAAAAACAAAACAACTTTCACATGAAATAATAAATAAATAATAATTTTTATGATCTGATTAGGAGCAAACGTTAACAAATTGGTTGGGTGTGCTCCTATAGCCCCCCCTTCACCCCCCCCCCCCCACACACACACAGTTTGACAAATGTCATTCAGATATATTGTTAATGGCAGCACAATTATTGCTTACACTCAATAACACACAGATCTATGTTTAACTGTGTTAAGTTTTATGTTGGGAAGGGGAGGAGGGGGAGTGGCGTTGGGGGGGGGGGGGGGTGGAGAGAGAGAGAGAGAGTGTAATATTGTAAAAATATTTAAAATGTAATCAGGCAAGAAAATAAAATAAAACCACATGCCAACGCCCTGTAGTCAAAAAGCCCAATCATAATCTATTTATGGCACACAATTAAATCTACCAATTGTTCAACCATTAAAATGAGATCTCAAGTCTGCATTGTCTAAAACTGTTTTTCAGCTTGTTATTGATGCTGCTCAGGCACTAATAAAAGGCTGAGTCATTTCCTTTAAGTGGCAAGAGAACATGGATGATATTCATACTCGTTTCTTGATATTTAATCCTTCCCCTTTTTTTCCAGATCACAAACCATGTTGAAGTAATAAATTTGAAAAGCAAATAATAAGTACTAGGCGAGGGGGAGGCAGATGAGGGGGTTAGACAGCTGCACAGGAAAGTTAGACAGGGGGAGGGGACAAGATCAGATCTTGGCTGAAGTGAGGTCAACCTGCTAATTTTTTTTTCTTTAAACAATTTTTCTTTTCTACAAGTTGCAGAATGTCATTGTTGAAATGAACAGAAATATATATACACACACACAAAGAAAAAAAAAAACTTGGGTAATGAAAAACAAAGCAATCATCTGAGCATAGGGGGGCAGCCAAGCACAGCGTAGAATACTGAAGCCATTTAAAACATGTAATATTAAACTGCAATGTAACACTAGCTTTAAATAAAGACAAGACAAAACTGCAGTTAAGCCCATTAGGTGATAGGCTGACTTAAGCAAACAGCAATCTTAAAAATAGGATGACTTCTATTTAGCCTTTAGACAAGTGATCTAAAACTGGATAAGCTCAGTCCACTGCAACAATGGTGTTTATATGCTTTAACATGCAATCCATGCTCTTAAATATAGTGCTGTACATGTACACTATAAATATAGTTCAGCAGTAACCTATTGCAGCCATTGGAGTACAATAAAGCAACATAATTGCAGAGCTACTTGAAATTACAGCTCTGAAAAAAAAAATACATTGTAAACAGATCATGCTTTGATGATTTAAGCTATTATCTGAAAAATGTCAACTGGAGATCAAACAATGTTGCTGTAATGGTTGTGGGGGGGGGGGGGGGGTAATACCATATTATATTAAAGAAAACAACTGCATTGTGCATCTCTTTTGCCTGCTGCCAGCACATCAGGAGTTAATTTATGACATGATGGCAATTAGTCAGACATACCTTCCAATGAAACGTTCATTTTAATAAATAATCTAAAAAAAACCCCATCAGATGCGTTGTTAAGGATTAGGCAGTTAATGCTTAACGTGTTTGTGCTAGTTACAAGAATGATTGTTTTTCCAATCTGCCCAAGCAGATCTGCAAGTTATTTTGAATGTATTTATTCAGGTACCTGTCATTTATCACTTTATTCAACACGTCTTTGCCAGCACACAAAAAAAAGAGCTTTTGATCTCACTCAGCCTCCATTTCGTAATTTCCTCCCTCTTAAAACATATCAAACACAGTACTGAGATGGGAACAATATCATTGCACTGCAATAATAAACCAGTGGGACTGTAATGGATGCAATCAGCAATAAAACACAGAGCCATATGACTGATACCAAAGCAAGGATATTAAACCCTTTAACAGCCACATAATGCACAAATCACATTAGCTGGGTAATTAGCAGGGCTGTCAATCAAGGGATAACAACAAAACATGAATAATAATAATAACATTAATAATAATAATAATAATAATAATAAATAATAATCATCATAGACATTTCAATGATAAAACTGATGTCTGATGTGACCACCCCAGGGGGTCTGATCCTGACATGATGACCAGCAATTGTGATCCCACCGAACAGCTGGAAGCACCATCACATTTAGGAGAACTCTTTACTAAACCTACAGTACTGCAGCCTCCTATGCTGGATCTCGCCCATACAGCAAGCACAGTAGCGAGGAGGGGGGACAGGAGCTAATAAAAAAAAGGGTTCGGTCACCTCGCCATGGTCGCTATTCCTACCCAGGGGAGTATCTTCTGGAAGGAAATAAAGTTTGGAGCTTGATAAAAGTTGCTTGCTAGTCCTCTCTTCCCACAACAGCTGGAGCTCCGCTATGCAAATCGGATCCTCTGGCTTGCATCTGACTAGGAAAAAGTCGCCAAGGGACAAAATTCTTGGTCTGTCTTCAAGGTGGAACTGAAAAGCCTTGTAGAAAATATAAGGTCCGTGTAGACCACAGGGTGAGCCGACCCACTGCAGGAGGAAAATAAATAAATAAAATAATTTAATTAAATTGAAAAAAAAAAAAAAAAGATAAATGTATTAATCAAGGGAGGTAAGAGTCCATTACCCATAGAGAGAATACATTGTATCAGTAGAGGAATGACACAATAGTATATATCATCTAATTATTATATATATGTTTTTTTTTTATAAGTCCACAGGGTAAAAGTTTGTCTGAAAGTTGGTGGGTGCTATTATTGGGGTGTGGGGGCGGCGGCAGGCAGGGGGGGGACGCACGGAGAAGGCAGTGATACAGGAGCAGATAATAATACCTTGAGTGAGTTGGGCTCCATCTCGACGTTCTGAATTGATTGAACTCAACATTCTCTCCAAACTTGTTGGCTTCAATGGATTGTATCAGGTCCTGGCAGGGCGAAGCCACAGGCTCAATATAAAACGGCAAGTCCGGGTCGGTGAAGGGTTAAAAAAATCAGCCGATGCACCCTAATATTTCTAAACAGCCCCAATCTCGCACACATCCTAAAAGGAAGATCCCGGCGGCGACACCCGCCATCAGCAAAATAGAATAGCCCCGTGCAGTCCAACGGGAGGGAGGAAGCGGATTAAAATATAGTATTTACTCATCATTTAAAAATACATCCAGGCATTAAATAGCCACCTATAGAGATATAAATGCGTGCAGGTGAGGAAAAGAATGGATCAAAGAGATTTATCATTTTTTACGGGCGCTTAAGGCTCCGTGCTGTACTAGCGAGCGGCCAGGACCTGCGTGTATATGTATAATATAAAGAACATTTCCTGCAGAGATTCAGGGGCGCTCTTCTCTCTAATGCTCTTTAGCAGATCGCTTTTATTAGACATGCAGATGCGTCTGATCGTGCAATTACACTCCTTCACTGCCATATTTTCCCCTTTTTTTCTTTTCTTTTTCTTTTCTTTTGGTTTGCAATCTAATAAATGAACGATCGCTGCCTGTGTGCACAGAGGAGGAGGAGGAGGAGAGGAGGGAGGAGGGTTTTATATAAACATATAAATATTAATGCACTTGTGTGCTTTGAGGGCAGGAAAATAGACTCAATGGGGGAGTGGGGGGTGTGAGGAAAGCAAAGATCATGCGATCTGCAAACAATATTAAACGGGCGTCTTATATTCAGGAGGGGATAGGACAATAAATGATGCGCGACTAATCGATACTTTTTTTTTTTATAGCAAGTAGAAAATGTTCTCTGAATTAGAAGCTCTTGAGGGCTGAATTTTTATTGTCATATCATGCATAAGTACAGTCAGTAACTGGAGCATTTGTTCTAAATGAAATGTGTCAATATTATCTCTACAGTAAGTGTGTGTGTGTGTGTGTGTGTGTGTGTGTGTGTGTGTGTGTGTGTGTGTGTGCATATATAGTATATATATATAGAGAGAGAGAGAGATAGCTATATACACACACATATACACTTACATCTGTGTATGTGTGTGTATGTATATATATATATATATATATATGTGTACATATTATTTATTTAATAAATAATAATAATAATAAAAAATATGTGGACATATCTCTATATAACATGTATTTATGCAATTTTTAGTATGTATATGTGTATAGTACTGTATACTGCAGTATCATTTATATTAGAGTAGGTAGATAAAGGTGTTTGTGTTGCCTTAAACTGCATGTGGTATGTAATAGAGTACACTATGTGCTTGGATACCATGGCAAAAGAAAGCTGACAGAAAGGGGAAACTTGGTAACACTCAGCAGATACATATATATATATATATATATATATTTATAATGCAAAGATATTTGCCAAATATGCTATGCTGGCAACACCTGGTGGTAATTAACTAGTATTACTAATATGATATTCCAATAACAGCCAACAAGGGGAGCACTTTATTTTGCCAAGTATTAATTATCATTTTAAATGGTTCATTTTAGGCACTAATCTTAAGGATATGCCCGAAGTAAGATTTGTGGGAGCCTCTTACGCGAAGGGCTCAATTCAATTAGCAGTAAGTCACCTTGCGTCAAGAGTTTGGTGTGGCTTTATACCACTGGAAGTGCAGCATTTTTTTTCAACCCCATAGGGCTGTGTACAAACATCTGCAAGTCCATGATGAAATCAGACTGCAAGGAAGGCAACTTTGGCTGCTGTTGCCGGCATTTCCACACCACTACTATGGCTAATTGAATTGAGCCTTAAAAGTTAATTGGCAGACTGAAGCTCACACCATGTATGCATCGATCAAGCAGATGCACACTGGATTGCCTACAGTTAACACTCCGTAGCTTTGTGTGTTGAGGAGCAAGTGCGCACAGTTCTGTAAAAACAATGAACACAGATCTAAGAAGGGCAGTGGATGCCGTATAGAAGGGGTGCAGTTAACTTGCGGGGCTAGCGGTTGAAAAAAGAAACAAGCAAACCCTTTCTTGCGCGTGAAAATGCGGGCAAGAATTATGTCATGACTCGCCACCATTGGTAAACAAAACCCCCCCACACATTGGACCTCATACAGTGTTGGCAGTAAATCAAGAATACACTGTGCACAGAAATGGGAATATTTGCACACATATAGAGCACCACACACCTCCAGATGTACCCACATCTACATCTCCAACTTATGTGCCACAACAACATATTAGGTGCAAAAGTTGAACCTCCAGAAAGACGTATTTTGACTTACATCTTGGTCTGCATAAGATGCTTTAACCTGAATACTCCCTCACTGATCTTTGCCTACGTGAGAAAGAAGTCACTTACCAGTCGGGGGCACAAGTCTAGTTGATATTGAAATGCGTATAAGTTTACATTAGAACCAAGGACTCATAGCACAATGAACAGAAGATAAATCTAAATCAAATCAATATTTGGTGTGATTACCCTTTGCCTTCAAAACAGCATCAATTCTTCTAGGTGCATTTGCACGCATTTTTTTATCACGCCTCCCTGGTGATATTGCATGACAGATAAGTACCTGCCTGAATTTCTCAGCATTGAAGACACTATTAATCCTGAGCAAATCATCAACCCCATTTGCTGAAATGGAGCCCCAAACTTGCAAGGAACCTTCACCATGCTTCACTGTTGCCTGCAGACACTCATTATTGTACCTAAGAACAAGGAGTCCTGGAAGTAATGATATGGCCCCCATATGCTGTCTGGGATTACAAGAAGAGACACGAGGATTTCAGCAAGCCTACATCTACAGAAAATCTGCGGTTAGTTCTCCAAGATGTTTGGAACAACCTTCTTGCCAAGGTTCTTTAAAAAACTGTGTTCAAGTGTACCTAGAAGAATTGATGCCGTTTTGAAGGCAGAGGCTGTTCACACCACATTGTATAGCTTAGTGACCTAGAAAGAAACTGAAGAATGTACAGGTATAATCTCGATGTGACATCAGGGAGAGGACTAATAAAGGAAAAACCAGACACTTGACACTTGTTACACTGAAAGTTGGTTTTCTGATCATGTTCTATGGAACTTGACTTCACCCAAGTTATGCATTGACTTAAAGTGACTACACTGCAGAGGAACCTAATTAAAGCAGAGATTCTAATGGGGTGGTGCACAGATGAGACTGTGTTTATACCACAAATTCCCCTTATCCCCAACAGTTTTTATTTCCAATTCAAGCACCAACAGTTTCCTGTAAGCGTCTGCTTCGCTATAATGATCAAGAAGTCGCAGGGGCAAATGCTCAGGGCTTCTGGCACAGATCTCAGGACCAGATTCTTCTTCCATGGGCAGCTTTATGTGGTTTGCGCACAAGTTAGTAGCTCCAAGCATCTTTTTGTGTTACTCCCTGAAGGAAAAACTGTAAATACTGTTTACAAATAAATTATGTGATCAATGTATACAATATAAAATACACATCGCAAATAACAATATTAGATGGCACTACTGTATTTGTAAAATTAATTCCACTGAGCAATAACAGACATCCATGCAAGCAAAGCTGTGGGCAAACACTAGTAAATATTATAACTGCACTTACTAATACCGGTATACAACAACAAAATACTTAATAAACATATAACATATATGGGCTATATTCCAACAAGATTCTTAAAGGGTATGGATATATGCAAAGGTTGTGCAAAAGTGGTTCTTTGGAGAAGAAGTCTTTATCTTAAATGTATGCCCTGTTTCCTGAAGTAGTTCATACTATGTGGGTCTCTGCGGTGCGAACGGGTCGGAACTGCGCATGCGCGACAGGCACAATGCGCACAAGCATCATTGCCCAGTGACAGCCGTCGCTGGGCAACGACCAAAAAAGAGAAGAAAGTGATCGCTAGCGCGATTGCAAGAAGATTGACAGTGGGGAGGCATTCTCGGGTGGATATTCACCGTTTTCTGGGTGTGGAGATCCGAACGCAGGTGTGTCCAGGCGTTTGGAGGGTGGATGTCTGACGTCAATCCCGGAACCTTCATCGCTGGATCCGTCGCACAGGGTAAGTAAGTCTGACCCTGGTCTTGTTTTGCAGGAAACTTTTTTAGCATAGCAGAGCTGCACAAGCGATCGCAGCCCTGCTGTGCTAAAATACGGGTGGTCTTCAGTATGCCGGCTGTCGGGATCCCGGCGCACAGTATACCGGCGCCGGAATCCCGACAGCCGCCATACCGACACTTATTCTCCCTTATGGGGGTCCACGACCCCCCCTGGAGGGAGAATAAAATAGCGCGCCACCGTGCCTGCAGCGTGGCGAGCGCAGCGAGCCCGCAAGGGGCTCATTTGCACTTGCCACACTGTCGATATGCCGGCGGTCGGGCTCCCAGTGCCGGTATGCTGGTCGCCGGGAGCCCGACCGCCGGTATACCATACTACACCCCTAAAATACACTCCCCCATAGGCGGCATCAAGTTGATCGCACGAGCAGCAAAAAGTTGCTACTTGCGATCAACTCAGAATGAGGGCCAATGTAGCTCTTCTTGATACTTGTACTCACACTGTGTCTCTAAGATGGTAGAATTTGTAGCTGAAGGCTGTTCCTTGTATGACTTGCATTTGATGGAGAGGAATTGTGTTTGTCGGCAAACTGTTTAGCTGCCCGGTGAACCACTATGAGCATTCATTGGTACTGTGAATTATGTTTCTTCTATTTGCAACATATTTTACCCTGGTGGGGCTTCGTCAGGGTATAGTGGAGGGTTTACTTTAATAGCAGCACACTTTTGGATAATGACATAGCGTAGACCCAAGATATTTTTAACTTGTAGCATTTTATTAGCAGTTTTGAAAATACAGGCAACAAAGGCCAAGATAATCAATGGGTAACAAAAATATATGGTTAACAACAAAGCCCATAAACCGAAATTAGAGCAAGATATAACTTTGCATTGCCCATTCTTCCTTGTGCACGTTCAGAGCATGCTCAGCATGAAAATACATAGAGTACACTTTGCAAATGGGTGTACAGTCCAGGGCTGTAACTAGGGCTCTGCAGAGTGTGCTTTGCCCACAGTGCAAGTGCTCTATGGGTGCAGCGTCTGCATCCACCCCAGTGTGCCCCTATGAAAGTGCTGACAGTGCTAGCACTGGCATCTGTATACAATACAGCAGTTAGCGCTGGGCAGTGTGGGTGGCCAACTCTCTCTCCAGTGTGCTTCCCTCCCCTCCATTCCTCTGTACCTCTGTCCCCTGCAGAGACTTCCAGTTCTGGAGCCGGCTGGTTACTGCTGTTGCTGCTGCGCACAAGGGAGAACTAATGTAGGTCAGTCTGGCCCTCTTTCCTCACATGGACACTACACCCTATAGGGCTGTACCTGGCATAATGTATAGGGGCTCTACCTGGCATTATGTTTAGGGTATCTACCTGGCATAATGTGTATAAGGGGCTCTACCTGGCATAATGTGTATAAGGGGCTCTACCTGGCATAATGTGTATAAGAGACTCTACCTGGCGTAATGTGTATAAGAGACTCTACCTGGCATAATGTGTATAAGAGACTCTACCTGGCGTAATGTGTATAAGGGGCTCTACCTGGCATAATGTGTATAAGAGACTCTACCTGGCATAATGTGTATAAGGGGCTCTACCTGGCATAATGTGTATAAGAGACTCTACCTGGCGTAATGTGTATAAGGGGCTCTACCTGGCAGAATGTTTATAAGGGGCTCTACCTGGCATAATAAGTATAACATAGTATCTGAGGTTGAAAAAAGACAATTGTCCATCGAGTTCAACCTATTTGTGGTCTCCTATGCATGATGATTTGACTAAAATTTCTGACTGATGCTGCTGTCAGCCGTTGCATTTTATCCCTATTTATAGTAACTATAGTACGTGACTATGCACCATACCCCTGGATATCCTTATCCATTAGGAATTTATTTAACCCATTCTTATAGGTGTTGACAGATTCCGCCATTACAACTCCCTCGGGCAGGAAATTCCAAACACGTATTGTCCTTACCGTGAAAAAGCCTTTACGCCGTATTGTGCAGAATCTCCTCTCCTCTAACCTGAGCGAGTGTCCACGAGTCCTCTATGTTGATCTAACCAAAAACAGGTCCCGCGCAAGCTCTGTGTATTGTCCCCTTATATATTTGTAGATGTTGATCATATCCCCTCTTAGTCTCCGCTTTTCCAATGTAAACATGCCTAGTCTTTCAAGCCTTTCCTAGTATTCCATCGTCTCCATGCCCTTAATTAGTTTGGTCGCCCTCCTCTGTACCTTTTCAAGCTCCAGGATATCCTTTTTGTAGTACGGTGCCCAGAATTGTACACAGTATTCAAGGTGTGGCCTCACTAGTGATTTATATAACGGGAGTATAATACTCTCGTCCCTAGCATCAATACCCCGTTTTATGCATGCTAATATTTTATTAGCCTTCTTTGCTGCAGTCCTACTTTGGGTACTACTGCTTAGTTTGCTTTCTATGAGGACACCTAAGTCCTTTTCCAGTACAGAATCCCCTAATTTTACCCCATTTAGTAGGTAGGTGTAATTTTTGTTCTTGTTACCACAGTGCATTACCTTACACTTGTCTGTGTTGAAGCGCATTCTCCATTTGGCTGCCCATGCTTCTAATTTAACTAAGTCGTTCTGAAGAGACTCGGCATCCTCCTCTGTATTTATAGCCTTACACAATTTGGTATCATCTGCAAAAATTGACACCATGCTCTCTAGACCTTCTGTTAGGTCGTTAATGAAAATATTGAACAATAGCGGTCCTAATACTGAGCCTTGCGGCACACCACTTAGCACTTCAGTCCAAGTTGAAAAAGATCCATTAACCACAACGCGCTGCTCCCTATTATCTAACCCGTTTTTGACCCAAGTGCATATTGTGCTTCCTAGCCCTGATTCTTGTAGCTTGTAGATAAGTCTCATGTATGGTACAGTATTGAACGCTTTGGCAAAGTCTAAAAAGATTACATCCACGTCTTTACCCTGATCTAGGTTTGCGCTTACTGTTTCATAAAAGCCAAGTAAGTTGGTTTGACAGGATCTGTCCTTCATAAACCCATGTTGATTCCTTTTAATGACCTTATTGACTTCCATGAACTTCTGAATACTATCTCTTAGAATACCTGGCTCTACCTGGCATAATGTGCATAAGGTGCTCTACCTGGCATAATGTGCATAATGTGCTCTACTTGATGTAACATCTATAAGGTGTACTGTGTGGTGTAATGTGAATTGGTACTATTCTGCGGCCATGCCCCTTCCCCATGAAGCCACACCCCTATATTTTTCATGCGCGCCATTCAACACTAACAGTCCCTGTTTTAAATATGTGTATGTGTGTGTGGGGGTGGGGGAAAGGGTGCACCAATTCTCTTTTTGGCACAGAGCACCACACAAATGTCTAGTTATGGCTATGATGCAGTCAAAAAGCCACATGCTGAAGAACATGCATTTTTAATAATAGAATTAAAATACAATAATTAACCAACAAGCTACAAATATTAAAAAAAAAAAAAAAAAACAGGTTGTGTTATTCTAAAGCTAATATACAAAGGGCCTCATTAAGAGTTGGATTTGATGAGTGAATATACACATTTGTGTACTGCGTGTGTGTTGCAAAATACCTATGTATTTTTATTTGAGTGTATCTTCGACTTGTGGACCATTACACCTGGAGAAATGGTGCTGGGGTATGCAAGCATAATTCACACATTGATGTCTCCGTGACGTATATCAGAACTCTAATGCACAGGGAAAGTAGTAGTTACCATAGCGGTGTTTGACAGCTGGGAGGGTAGACATGGATGGAATGCTGTTCTTGTACCTAAAATACTGTAAGTGTCAGAACAGTGTTCTGTTGCATTCCATGTCCACTCATGACCTGATGGGGCATGTGTTGTGTTGGCCTGGTACAAGTTCCTTAATTACCCGTTTTTCAATATGCCAGTTATCTTTAGGGTTAAGTATGATTCTATTTTATAAAAGTTAATAGTTAACATGGTAATTATAATCGTCAAATCAGTCCCTGTATAATAGATTATTTTCCTTACAAGTAAAGTGGGAGTTAGATGTGGGTGGAATATAATGAAATATTTTTAAACAGTCATTTACTTGTAACTCTTTCACTTTCAGTCCCCTGAGGGAACAGAAGTATTAAAGTTCACATGACAAATACAGTTTGCAACACATTATGAAAGACTATTTTCTTTATGTTATTTCTTTATTTATTATTTTCAGCTCTTTATATCAATATTCTGTTTTATCCACAGGTGTATACAATGCCTGGTATTTGGTTATACACACACACACACACACACACACACACACACACACACACACACACACACACACACACACACACACACACACACACACTGCATCATCTGGCTAGACAAGGTTTAACCACTTAACTGATGATTTTCCCCCAAAAAAACTGCTCAGAAATTGTCATTTTTGGTTGAAGAACATGAATTTAACTTTATCCAAAATGATTTTAATAAAAATAGAAATACATTTTTTTTTAAATGAAAAAAACTCCCCCTCCCCCCCAAACATTGGAACATCAATCAACAACACAGGAACATCGGGAACATTGGAAACATCACGACCATTGCGACTATCCTTTTAAGAGTGGGGACAGCCGCCAGGTACACAGGGGGAGTTGATTTACACTTCCCCAGTGGCTGCTATTGTCTGCAGCCACTATGTGAGGTGGCCTGCCGTGCTGACCGATCAGCAATGATTGGCAGCACGGAAACACTGGGGGAGGGTGCAGGGAGGCAGAGGGACCTCCCGGTCCCTCTGAGAGCAGCAGCGGAGGGAAGTTTCTCTTCCCCGCAGCTGCAAACACTGTTTATCTGACTGGTCGCATCCTGTGCGACCAGGTCAGATAAAGCACTTGATGGTGTGGTCACATCTAATGCGACCATGCCAGGCAAGTGGTTAAAGAACTCCACTTAGTAAGCTAATAGTATTGTAATGTCAGCATGTGAGGTAAACAATTTTACTATCTTATGCAGGGTACATTTCATATCAAATATATGACTAGGGAGTCTACAGTATGTACTAAGCCTTGGATGGAGATAAAGCAAGAGTTAGGTCCAATTAGGTCCTAACTGCCAGGTTATAGGCTGTGTCTGAAAAATGACAGGCTCTGGTTGGCTGGTACTTTATCTTTGTCCACTTTATCTCTCTCCAAGGCTTCGTACATAGACCTCTTATGCTGCAAATCTAATATATTTAGGGCCTGATTCTGAGTTGCACTGAATGTAGATGTTCATGTAGTTGAGCGATTATTTGCAACTGTGCAAAAGTTCTGAAAATCCCTATGTCGCATGTGTTTCAGAGTATATGCACAAAGTTACTGATGCGATTGAATCAGATGGTATCAGAAATGTATTGGATGTTGCTGGGAGTTGGCTAGTAGTGCATGCAAAAATAGTTCAGTGGTCGTGTTATAAGGGTGTGGCAGGTGTGTCAATGCAAGCAACTACGTTCACAGCCGTACAATAGTAAGAATAGGAGGCAATGGTCAGATGGAGAAACTGCAACTGCCATATGAGTGGTGTAAATTTCGACAGAGCAGCCAATGGTTGCTTATAAGGATGTAACAATCAGTTTTACAGCATGCATAGAGGCCAAAAGTGGGAGTCTCTGTCATGCCATGCTTGACTTCCGTCTGAGGGAGCCATAAAGAGGAAGTTAGATCTAAAGGGTTTCCGTTCCGCAACTCTGGACTCTTTCCTATGGGATGTTGCATTATCTTTATAATGAATGGATCTGGGAATCAGTGCCATCTGTCAAGCTTCAAAAATGTAGTATTTTCAGAACATGAGGAATCTAGGTCCTCTATTAGTGTATGGGGACAAGGTGCCAGATCAGGACTAAAAGGTAAGCAGGAGATATTTAGTTGCATTTACAATGAATTTATGAATATATATATATATATATATATATATGAATTTATGCAAAAAAAATATTTGCATCTACTTTTGTAGAAATTAAGGGATAATGCAGCGACCCCTAAATAACAAAATGAAGGTGAAATGAGCAGTTAAATATTAGTAATTGATTTAATACAGTAAGGAAAGTACGGACAAATGGGTATATAATAGTAGTACATCGCATTTACAGTTAAAAATAACTTTGTCTTCCAATGGTTGCAGTACTCTGCCATATGTTTAATAGTGGTAAAAAAAAGCTACATATTTTCCCATGATCTTGTCCATATAAAATTTCTTTAGGTTGGGTATTTTATACTGAAAACATATTTTAGACATGATTATATCCATCTGGTCTATTTACAGCTCAGTATGTGCATTATCCATGTTAGATCATTTGATATACTAGTCGCATTTATTGAGAGGAGAACTTAAAGTCCTATCCACTGCAATTGGGAAGGAGGGGGGGGGGGGGGGGCGGTAGCAGATGATATTGCCATAAGGAATCTCTAGGAGAACTTAGAGATGTGTGTGTCCTGTTGTTGTTGTTGAGGTACAGGATGCTGCTTCCTGATAGACCATCAGGATGAACAAACTAGATCTGTAACCATTTGTTAGGGTCTCCTGCCCTGTGCTGCCACGTCGTCATGGCAACCGGGAGACAAGTGCTAGTGGAGTAACCTGAGCGCAGCTGATACTCCGGTTCAGGTCTTTTGCTGTGCAGTGGTTATAGACTCTGTGCACGGCAGGGGATCCGGTGCTGGTTTTTGTGCTCACAGTCTGTGAGGTCTGAGTGGGGCGTGGACAGCACCTGCTTTATAAGGCCTCTTTTCAGGGTAAGCAGATGCTGCTGAATCTTTGTTGGTTAGTCAGTTCATGAAAGTTAGCCAGTACTGTGTAGCTTTGTATTTGTTTGTTGCTTACTGCAAATAGGCCTGGGGATTTGGTATTACACTCTGCCAATCCAGACCTAGCAGTAAGACTGGAGTCAGTCGTTTAGCTTGCTGGGGTTCTGTTACTACTCTGTGAACTTAGCAAGTTTGCGGCTGTATTCTAAGACTTGCCTGTCTAATCCTGTCTCACTGTGCTAGGTGTCAGGGGTCAGTTTAGTGGCAGTAAGCTAAAACCTGTGCACTGCAAGTGAGAAGTAGGATTGTGGAAACTCTCCTTGTGTCTATCATTCCATCTCTGACCAAGGAGTTTACTGCCACACCCGTTGGTAACCCTTTAGGGTTTTGCTGTTGCCCTTAGCAACAGCATTTCGGGTTCTCTACGTATTAAAACACAACATCTTGCTTTTTCCATCTTAGCAGTTCTAATACAAGGGAGATACCCAGTTCCTTAGCCTCTGGGCTTCTCTGTTCACTTTGTGTGTATTTTGTTACCCTATCACCTTCTGTGTACGTTATGTCATATTCCCCAGTTTGTCTGTGAGTCCATTTGTTTTGCATAACAATTCAAACACCAGTACATTCCTGCAGACACTGGAGTGCATAACAGTTCTGACACCAGTACTTTCCTGCAGGCACTGGTGTGCATAACATATTCAGCAGCCTAATACTCCTGTTGAAATTTTGTGGGAATATGGAGCATACCCCTCAAAATACGTTGCAACAGGTGGTCGATCAGGTGCAGGTCCTGACTCGACAATTTAATGATTTGTCCATTAAAATGCACACCTCCCAGGCTGCTGGCGGAGCTCCCGCAGCAGCAGCACCTGCAGGGGTTAAGGAGCCGAAAGTAAATCTCCCGGATCGTTTTTCTGGAGATCGCTCGCAGTTCTTTTGTTTCAAGGAGAGCTGCAAGCTATACTTCCGGCTTAGGCCTCAGTCTTCTGGGTCGGAGATTCAGCGGGTGGGCATAGTGATTTCCTTGCTACAAGGAGACCCACAGGTCTGGGCATATGGGTTGCAGCCTGACTGTCCGTCGCTTAAAAGTGTTGATGTTTTTTTTACGGCACTGGGCATGTTGTATGATGACCCTGACAAGACGGCCTCAGCCGAGGCTCAGATTTCGATCCTTAAGCAAGGGCGAAGGCCAGTTGAGGTTTACTGTACGGAGTTTCGGAGGTTGGCCCATGATACCCAGTGGAATGACCCAGCCCTGAGACACCAGTACCGAAGAGGTCTTTCTAACCAGATAAAGGACCAACTGGTACAATATCCCTTGCCTGATAGCTTGGATCAGCTCATGCAGTTATCCATCCGGGTGGATAGACGGCTGAGAGAGCGTAGGCTTGAAAGGGAGACTGAGATTTCCTTCCTTCCCAAGGGAACCTCAGACTCTGAGGAATTTTCTGAGGAGCCTATGCAGATTGGGGCTACCCGCCTCTCCTCGCGTGAGAAGACGCGGAGGAGACAGCAGGGGTTGTGTTTGTACTGTGGGAATAAAGGTCATGTGGTAGTATCATGCCCAGAAAAGCCGGAAAACTTCAGGGCCTGAGGGTGATGGGAAATATCCTGTCAGGCCAGAAGTCAGAATTTCCCAAGAAGACTTTTATCATTCCGGTGACCTTGAAGATCCTCGGTCAAACTGTCAAGACTGAGGCCTTTGTGGACAGTGGGGCCGACGGGGTTTTTATGGACCGCCAATTCGCCCTGAAACACTCTGTTCCCTTAGTACCCTTGGCATCGGAAATTGAGATTTGTGGGTTAAACGGGGAACCATTATCCCAAGGTAAAATTACCTCTTGCACTAGCCAGATTTCTTTGTTTATTGGAGCCACACACTCTGAAAAATTGTCCTTTTATGTGACTGTCTGTACTTTTGCCCCATTGGTGTTGGGGTTACCCTGGTTAAGGGCCCACAATCCTCAATTTGACTGGGTCTCTGGGGAGATTCTTAGTTGGGGTACTGATTGTTTCAGGAGTTGCTTGAGCCTTCCAGTCAGGCTCTCGCAGCTAAGTTTGCCAGGATTGCCAGGGTGTTATGCAGATTTTGCGGACGTGTTCTCCAAAAAAGTTGCAGAGGTACTACCTCCCCATCGCCCCTATGACTGTGCCATTAATTTGTTGCCAAATGCTAAGCTTCCCAAGAGCAGGTTGTACTCCCTGTCACGTCCTGAGACTCAGGCTATGGCAGAGTACATTCAGGAGAACTTGGCTAAGGGATTTATCAGACCTTCACAGTCTCCAGTTGGGTCGGGGTTCTTCTTCGTGGGTAAAAAGGACGGTTCGTTGCGACCCTGCATCGACTTCAGGGAATTGAACCGTATCACGATTAAAAACTCATACCCACTGCCTCTCATTTCGGTCTTGTTTGACCAGCTTCGTACTGCCACCATTTTTTCTAAGATTGACCTACGCGGTGCGTACAATCTAATCCGAATAAGAGAGGGGGATGAATGGAAGACTGCCTTTAATACCCACTCAGGGCATTATGAATATTTGGTGATGCCTTTTGGGCTCTGTAATGCCCCGGCAGTCTTCCAGGATTTCATGAATGATGTGCTCAGGGAATATTTGGATAGATTCTTAGTTGTATACTTAGATGACATCCTAATCTTCTCCCATTCCCTGGAGGAACATCGGAAGCATGTACGCTTAGTCCTCCAGAAACTCAGAGACCACCGGCTTGGGGCGAAGCTGGAGAAGTGCGAATTTGAAGTTCAGCAAATCGCATTTCTAGGATATATTATCTCCCCAGAAGGTTTCCAAATGGAGGGTTCCAAGGTACAAGCAGTCCTGGATTGGGTGCAGCCCACTAGTTTGAAGGCGCTTCAGCGTTTCCTGGGCTTTGCGAATTTTTATAGACGATTTATCGCTGGATTTTCGTCTATAGTGGCGCCCTTGGTGGCACTCACTAAGAAAGGGGCGGATGTTGCTCACTGGTCTTGTGAGGCTAAAGCGGCTTTTGCCCATCTCAAAAGGGCATTTGTTTCGGCCAAGGTGCTGCGACACCCAGATCCAGAGCGTCCTTTTGTGGTGGAGGTGGATGCCTCTGAGATGGGTATTGGGGCAGTGCTTTCTCAGATGGGAGTGTCTGATAATCGCCTTCATCCCTGTGCTTACTTTTCCCGTAAATTTTCGCCTGCCGAGATGAATTATGACGTGGGTAACCGGGAATTGTTGGCTATTAAGGATGCACTCGAGGAGTGGAGACACTGGCTTGAGGGGGCTAAGTTTGTGGTCTCAATTCTCACTGACCATAAGAATCTGGCATATTTAGAGTCAGCGAAGCGTCTCAATGCCAGGCAGGCACGATGGGCTTTGTTTTTTGCTCGCTTTAATTTTTTGATAACATATCGCCCTGGGTCAAAAAACATCAAGGCTGATGCGCTCTCGCGGAGTTTTGCTCCAATCCAGGAGACCACCGAGGAGCCGTTGCCCATTGTTTCCCCATCATGTATTAAAGTGGGCATTACCCAGGACCTCTTATCATTAGTCCTTAGAGCACAGGAGCAGGCTCCTCCAGACCTTCCGGTAGGTCTTTTGTTTGTGCCTCCTAGGTTAAGACAGCGAGTGTTCCTGGAATTCCATGCCAAGAAGTCGGCAGGTCACCCGGGTATTGCCAGAACTCGGGAGTTGCTATCTAGGGCGGTGTGGTGGCCCTCGGTGGCTAAGGATGTGGATCAGTGGGTTCGGGCATGTGACATCTGTGCCCGAAATAAGACTCCTAGAGGGGTTCCTGTTGGCCCATTACATCCACTCTCTATCCCATCTAAGCCATGGACCCACATTTCAATGGATTTTGTGGTGGACTTGCCCAAATCCTCGGGGATGACAGCCATCTGGGTTGTCGTTGACAGGTTTTCGAAGATGGCGCACTTCGTTCCACTGGTTGGGCTGCCATCAGCCAGACGCCTGTCTGAATTATTTATGCTGCATGTTGTGCGTCTCCACGGGTTGCCACTTGATGTGGTCTCTGACCGCGGATCCCAGTTTGTGGCCAAATTCTGGAGGGCATTTTGTTCCGATCTCCAGATTTCTGTCAGCTTGTCGTCAGGCTACCATCCGCAGTCTAATGGGCAGACTGAAAGGGTGAACCAGTCCTTGGAGCAGTTCCTCAGGTGTTATGTCTCCAAGTGTCAGACTGACTGGGTTGCTCATCTGTCCATGGCGGAGTTTGCCTATAACAACGCGGCTCACTCTGCTACAGGGATCTCTCCCTTCCTTTGTGTGTATGGGCATCATCCTAAGGCCAATTCTTTTGACCCCCTGGACTCCACGCCTGGTGGTTCCTCTGTGGTTTCGGTCCTTAGAGGTATTTGGCGGAAAGTGAAGAAAGCCCTTGTGTCTGTGTCATTAGTGACCAAAAGGGTTTTTGATAAGCGGAAAAGACCCTGCAGCTTCAAATTAGGAGACTTCGTCTGGTTGTCTACCAAGAATTTGAAGTTGAGACAGCCATCTCATAAGTTAGGCCCCCGGTTCATCGGCCCTTATAAGATCACCAGGGTTATCAATCCGGTGGCATTTCAGTTAGATCTGCCCCGTTCTTTGGGTATCAATAAAACATTTCATTGTTCCCTTTTAAAACGGGCGATTAGTAATCCTTCTTCCAGTGGAAGACCTTCCCCTCTTCTGATACGTGGCCAGAGGGAGTTTGTTGTTGAAAGGATTCTTGACTCCAAGGTGGTTCGGGGTCGGCTGTCATTTTTGGTGCACTGGAAGGGGTATGGCCCGGAGGAGCGGTCGTGGGTGCGCAGTTGTGATCTTCATGCCCCCAGACTGATACGCTCTTTCTTCTCGCAGTTCCCCGATAAACCCGGTGGTAGGGGTTCTTTGACCCCTCGTCAGAGGGGGGGTACTGTTAGGGTCTCCTGCCCTGTGCTGCCACGTCGTCATGGCAACCGGGAGACAAGTGCTAGTGGAGTAACCTGAGCGCAGCTGATACTCCGGTTCGGGTCTTTTGCTGTGCAGTGGTTATAGGCTCTGTGCACGGCAGGGGATCCGGTGCTGGTTTTTGTGCTCACAGTCTGTGAGGTCTGAGTGGGGCGTGGACAGCACCTGCTTTATAAGGCCTCTTTTCAGGGTAAGCAGATGCTGCTGAATCTTTGTTGGTTAGTCAGTTCATGAAAGTTAGCCAGTACTGTGTAGCTTTGTATTTGTTTGTTGCTTACTGCAAATAGGCCTGGGGATTTGGTATTACACTCTGCCAATCCAGACCTAGCAGTAAGACTGGAGTCAGTCGTTTAGCTTGCTGGGGTTCTGTTACTACTCTGTGAACTTAGCAAGTTTGCGGCTGTATTCTAAGACTTGCCTGTCTAATCCTGTCTCACTGTGCTAGGTGTCAGGGGTCAGTTTAGTGGCAGTAAGCTAAAACCTGTGCACTGCAAGTGAGAAGTAGGATTGTGGAAACTCTCCTTGTGTCTATCATTCCATCTCTGACCAAGGAGTTTACTGCCACACCCGTTGGTAACCCTTTAGGGTTTTGCTGTTGCCCTTAGCAACAGCATTTCGGGTTCTCTACGTATTAAAACACAACATCTTGCTTTTTCCATCTGTGCAGTTCTAATACAAGGGAGATACCCAGTTCCTTAGCCTCTGGGCTTCTCTGTTCACTTTGTGTGTATTTTGTTACCCTATCACCTTCTGTGTACGTTATGTCATATTCCCCAGTTTGTCTGTGAGTCCATTTGTTTTGCATAACAATTCAAACACCAGTACATTCCTGCAGACACTGGAGTGCATAACAGTTCTGACACCAGTACTTTCCTGCAGGCACTGGTGTGCATAACACCATTGTGCAGATGAAGTGTTATTCATTGGTACCTACCAGCATGCTGAAACTCACCAATACCTGATCCCAAAGGCAAATGAACCAAATGACAGAATTAAGTGTTCAAACATTATCAATATGGAATAAATTACTAATGCTGCTCAATCAGGCTTTAGTAACTCTTAACTTTTTTCTCTAAACCTTATTGTGGCAGTCTTCCAGGGAACTGTTTTGAAGCAATGCTCCTGTAGAACTTTCATTTAGCATTATTTATTATTAATGAATGAATTAATTAATTAATTAATTTCATATTAGAAATAAAACAGATGGGTAATAAAACATTAGATAAATGACAATGGGGTAGATTTATTAAATCTTGAAGAGAGATACAGTGGAAATAAATAAAGTACAAACCAATTAACTTCCAACTGTAATTTTATAGGCTGTGTTTGAAAAATGGCAGTTTGGTGCTGGTTGGTATTTTGGGGCAGATGTATTAACCTGGAGAAGGCATAAGGAAGTGATAAACCAGTGATATGTGCAAGGTGATAAAGGCACCAGCCAATAAGCTCCCATATGTAAATTAACAGGTAGGATCTGATTGGCTGCTGCCTTTATCACCTTGCACATATCACTGGTTTATCACTTCCTTATGCCTTCTCCAGGTTAATACATCTGCTCATTTATCTCTCTAAAAGTGTCATGACTGTAGTTTTGTGAACCCGGCGTATATATGAAGTCCGTGCAGGTAACTGGAGGACTATGTGTATATTTGGCTGGTCTGTGAGAATCAGTGAGATGAAGTAGTAAGGAGCAATATCTGACTGGGAGTCTAACCCAGGCCTTGGCAGAGGGAGCCATATCCTGACCACTTGATCACCAGGGACTTGGTATTGATAGCAGGATGGTGAATGTATTGGTGAGAACAGACTGGATATACTGTCACAGGTTTAGGTGTTTGTGTACCCAAAGTTAACTATAAAATATGTTCTATGGAGTTACGCAGATCTAGGAGGAGAGCTGAAGACGTTGAACCGGACTGGTTACCAGTGAGAATGGAACTGGGCTGGTTACTGGTGTGCCTGTACTGGGCTGGTTACCAGAGCACTATGGACCGAGCTGGTTACTGGTGAGACTAAGAACTGGACTGGTAACCGGCGAGACTGAGAACCAGCCAGGTAACTGGCGAGACTGAGAACCAGGCTGGATACCGGATATATACAAAGATTAATTGGGTGCGCTGTCAGCAGCAGATGGTAAGGTATGGTCAAATCCCTGAGTATCAAACAAATAAATAAACCAAGGTGTACCAGCGCTGGCTGTTAGATGAAAAGATTATTCAAGACGGCTTGTTTAAAAATTGCAACACATTTATTTATACAACTTAAACACATTAAAATCCTATTGGATAAAATTCATAAGCAAAAATATGCCACATGTTATATTAGGCCCTTAATCATAGTTTCCGAAAAAATGATGTGCCCAATAGTCCACAGTGTTAGCTAGGACTCACTTGTAGATGTATGATCACCGGGATATTATTTATAGAGCACACCGGATACTAAATCACCGGGAATTCAGCAAATGGTGAATTGGCATTACCGGTAGGTCAGAGCTGAGATTGCAGTCCCATATATGTCAGCTGGATGAATTAAGCTCCTGAAGAAGATGGACATATGACACCAGTGAAATGTGTTGAGCCCTTTGCTGCACGCCCTGATCCGGACCTGATTTGTACCACTGGCGACATTTGGACCACTTGTCTGCAAAATTGGGATTTTAAACAAGCATCCTTGGGAGAACAGACCCTCTCAGCATGAAAAAGGAATTAATCCAGCTGACATACATGGGACTGCAAACTCAGCTCTGACCTACCAATAATGCCAGTTCACCATTTGCTGAATTCCCAGTGATTTAATATCCGGTGTGCTCTATAAATAATATCCCGGTGATCATACATCTACAAGTGAGTCCTAGCTAACACTGTGGACTGTTGGGCACATCATTTTTTGGACACTCTGATTAAGGGCCTAATATAACATGTGGCATATTTTTGTTTATGAATTTTATCCAATAGGATTTTAATGTGTTTAAGTTGTATAAATAAATGTGTTGCAATTTTTAAACAAGCCATCTTGAATAATCTTTTCATCTAACAGCCAGCGCTGGTACACCTTGGTTTATTTATTTGTTGGATACTGGATATGGCTGAACCGGGCTGGTTACCGGATATGACTGGTAGCGCTCTGTGAACTGTGCTGGGTACCGGTATAACTAGTAACACACTGTGAACTGGGCTGGGTACTGGTATAACTGGTAACGCACTATGAACCGGGCTGGGTACCGGTATAACTGGTAACGCACTGTGAACCAGGCTGGGTACCAGTATAACTGGTAACACACTGTGAACCAGGCTGGGTACCAGTATAACTGGTAAAGCAACTGTAATCCGGGTTGATACTGGATATAACTGGTAACACAGCTGTAATCCGGGCTGGTACCGGATATAACTGGTAACACAACTGTAATCCAGACTGGGTAGCAAAAGAGCAGAGTTTTACACAAACTACGATAATAGTGTTACCTCTTAGGGAGCTCAGCTACTAAGCTCACACTGAGTTGTGTGACTCAAGGAGCTGGCAGCTTCTGTAACACAGGTCTTTCTACTTATACCTCTTGGTCCTTGGTCATTGGTGATTGGAGTCAGGTGATTCAAGGAGTCTCAGGCTGGCACAGGATTGGATAGTTCATGGTCAGGTGATCAGACCCTGTCACATCAGTACTCCAGCTTAGGCTCTGATGTAGAGTGAGGCCTAGCAGGCCGAAAAACACTGAGGTCTGAACTTCTAAAAATGAACAGAGGATGCTGACTTTAAGGCCTAAACTCCAGATTGCTGAACACATTGAAGAAACAAATGCTGCTTACAGCTGATTACTGATTACTCAGAGGAATTCCTACTCAGGTGGCTAATCATGGGTAAGCAACAAAGATTTGCAGTCTCTATGCTGAGCTGGAGCAAATGCAGGTTACAGGATATGCGGAGGTAAGGCACAGAATATGAGAATTACAGTCAGGTTCATGACACAAAGCTTTGATAAATCTTGCCCACTATATTGGGCAATTCACTGTAAAATGAACCTATGTATCAATTTAAAAAAATAAACTAAACAAAACACTAATGAGGGGTTCACTATCTTTAGTTTAAATCAGGCCTGGCCAATCTATGGCCCTCCAACATTCATAGCATGCTCTGCAACAGTTTTGCTATTAGGGAGTGCTAAATCTGTGGAAGAGCACGCTGGGATGTGTTGTTTCACAACAACTGGAGAGCAACAGGTTGATCAGGATTTGTTTAAATTGCCATTAGATTCCTGAGAATTCAATTATATGACACACCTGTCTGTGTGCCCCTCCCCTTTAGAATGTAAGCTTTCACGAGCAGGGTCCTCTTACCTCATGTGCTTTTACATCTCTTACTTAACCTATCTTTTTTTCAATACTTCCTTTGCTGGTACCAAATACCTCGGTTTTATGCCACCCTGATACTTATTTCAGTGCTGTTTAAAGATGCAGCTCTGTTTATATACCCTGTACTTGTCCTATATTGTATTGAACTGTAAGTTACTGTCTTCATGTTTTGCTTATTTGTTTACTCTGTAATTGGGCGCTGCGGATCCCATGTAGCACCATATAAATAAGGGATAATAATAATAATAATAATAATAATAATCTTTTAATAGTTCCACCAAGTAGTCCACCAAGAACTCATCATGTAAATACTTGAACATCATTTAATTTACAAAGCCATTCTCTAAAGCACTATTGGACAACAGGTGACCTTAGGGTAACTTTTGTCCTCTTTGAGCCTTTGCTTATTGCTCCCAGGTCCTTCCTGCTTAGTTGTCATATGTGTTTGTTCTAGCTGGCAAGAGTCTGTTTATTTTATTAAATGTATTGCTTTAAACTTATTATTGAGATTAAGTATAATGTTTTGAAGGTTAGAGGGCTGCCCAATGCATATATCAGACTGCCTATCACTGCTCTAAAGACATATCAACTCAAATTAAAAAAGCAATATAATATAGAAAACTATATAAAGGAGTTTCTTTAATAGTGGTATTAATGAAAAGAACCATTACTTATCTTTAACTATGGCTCTAAAAAGTTTCAGAAATATGGTGATCCATTCTACAGTACGTTGTTGACACACATCAAATTGGTGGTCAGTTAAGCCTCACATTTGGACTAGATGCTGCATGCTGACCACCCATAACAATGTAGATATTATCCTAATAATTACTAACTTCTATACAGTGAAGTCTCATTAGATGAGTATGTTGAGCAGATATAGTTACAAAGACCCAATGGTATTGACCCAGTTGGTTCAGACCAAATTGAAATGTGTGTCCAGCTTAAAGCAACATCCAGGCATATTTATTTTGGAACATATTTAAGGCCTTTTAGTGCTTCTTATACATCCCTAAGACAGACTTAGTACCTATTCATTCACTTTAATAGTATTCTAAAGCAAGCCACTTAAATGTGAATGATGATTATTCTTCAGAAAATGCCAGGTGCAGACTGAAATATGCTTGCTTTATTATCTATACTTTACTGACACTGAAACAGAAGTCTATATTTTTTGTTCTAAAAGGAGATGGGATGGTATTGAAATGTTGGTTAAGGGAACGCCAACCTCAGCATCTCGATAATCAGAATCCCAACAGAGGATGGTATACCCAAAACATAAACCTCCCTTCCCGCAGCCTAGCCTTAATCCTCTCCCTCCTGCAGCCCAAGCCTAACCCTCCCAGTGGTGCCTATAGCTAACCCCCTCTCCCTGCAGCCTAAACCTAATCTTCCTCCTCCCTGAAGCCTAACCCTAACCCTCCCCAGGGGTGCCTCAACCTAACCCTCCATCCCTGCAGCCTAACCCTATTTCCCCCGGTCCTGCAGCCTATCCCTAACCATCCCCCTGCAGCCTAAACCTAACCTCCCCCCGGTGGCTTACCTCTCCGGCAGCCTGGCATTGTATCAATCGGAATTCCTGGTGTCGGGGTGCTGGCACAGGCATTCCGATCGGTGTTGGGATTCCAGCATCGGTATTTTGTCAGCCGGGATCCCGTCCGCCGGGATTGTGAAGGATCCCAATGAGATAATTTAGTGGCACTACTGTCTGTTGATGAAGTAATTCCAGGTATAAGAGAATCCATACTGCTTAAAGGTGTTCAATGCTCCAAAATCAAGCCTAAGAATTCCATAGGTCTAATAATGACCAAGTTTTAGCAGTACTTAATTGTGGGGAAGTAGTTCCCACTGAGAACACACACAGAACAGTTCGCAATATGCAGGAAGTCCTACAGAGAAGAAGAGAAATCTTCTCCAATGACTTAGCTGCTTCACAGATAATTTGGACATGATATTAGTTAAAGATAAAATACACTTCTTAATTTTTAACAAAATACATTGTAACAGTAGTTAGACTTCACTCTTTCTCCTAAATAATTCAAGGATTAATATGTTGTAGTAATGGAACTGCATGAGTTTAGGGTTTTTCAGAAAGAACACCGTCTCAATAATAGTTTCAAACAGAAAATCCATTCTTGAAAGTAGTTAAACCCTGAAATGAAGCTGTTGAAAAGCAGGGGCATGAACCATGAGACAATAAAAAAGCTTTTAGATGTGTATATTTATTGTTCTTGAGCCCTGGAGCATTAAGGGGTTTGCATGAAGCAGGGTTATTATGCAAACACTAGGAAACTTAAGAACATTAGGACATTGGAAATGAACAACAGAGCAATGAAAGGCAGATCAGAGAAAAGCAGTTTTTCTTTACATCTAAATCATACTGATAATTTATTTAGCAGATTTAGTGAATAATGGTGTCTTCAAATTGATTTTCCTGAGCACATCTTGCATGATCTCAGGAAAACATGTCATATCTATTGAGAATAAGCTCCATAAGGTAAGACAGTTGAATCCAGACCTATGATGAAATTACAGGATGTTGATATTATTACTCACAAGATTTTTTTTTTTATATTTCTGCAACATTTCACCTCCAGTCATCAGATCTCAGGATTACTTCAATGAACATTAAAATTCTTATGACTGTAGTTCTTCCCAAAGAAGGAGGGGGCAGAGGAGTCTAATGCAATTTAGACTATGATATTTAAGCTTTAATATATTTTCAATAACTTATGTATTTAGTTTTGATTGTTAAGGGACTACAAATGCTCAATATCTGAACCACATTTCTCAATGAGCAGAAAACAAGATCTAGCTTGTTCCTTTCAACATGAAGAGATAATCAAATGAAAATGACAGTGCTTCAAATTACTGAGAGAAATAAATCTCTGAGACAGAAAAGTACAGCCAGCACTTGCCAGTTACCAAGATTATAACTGCTGATGGGTAGTACAAATATATTGTAAGTTTATATGGTAAAAACCCTTGTTATCTAATATAGATTATATTAATTAGGAGAATATGTGATGCAGAAAGAGAAGTAGCATGTTATTTACAATTTAAAGGGATCCAAAATTATTTGAACTCTCCTCTTGTATATTAAATATTAATGCTACAGGGCTTTATCTACTTTCTATGAGGTCACATTCAAAATATAGAGCTCATCATCCTGTACAGCTGCCATTAATTTTATTATTTTTCCCATAATTCTTTTATCTCCTCCCAAAACACTTCTGATAATCTTATTGAAGTGTAATCATCATCTCACAGCCTAATAGATTGGAGGAGTAATTTATTGGCAAGGGTTATGTTTGATACTATGTGGATGGGGTATCATATCATTTGTTGACATGTCAAGGTCAAAGAAGAACCGAAAGTATAATGGGGGTTGGAAAACAGATAGCAAATATTATGCTCTAAATTTGCATATAAAATTAAAATATTCATAGCAATATATATATTTCCTGATGAAAATGAATTGAGTTTTGAAACTTTGGCGTGGCTGGTGTTGGCTGTTCATTCGTGTTTCCAAAATGTATCCAAAGATTGGTTCAAAAACAACTGAGGGCACTCACCAGTACCATAATATCACAAATTGCTTCCTGTCTCCATCCATGCTGGACTGACTTTCTCTATTTGTGTGTCTTGAGAATGACCCTTAAGGGGTCACAACATCCACCAATCACACACACACACACACACACACACACACACACACACACACACACACACACACACACACACACACACATATACACAGTATATATATATATATATATATATGGTGTGAGGAAAGAACAAAGAAAGGAAGGCGCATCCGTGAGTAACAAGTAAAATCTTTACTAATAAAAAGTACAAGCTCACATACATCAAGGTATATGTTCACCGTCTCTAATCTCAAAACCCCCGTGGAGGTGCCTCCAGACTCGGAGTGCACTTAACAGTGTCCTGAGACGGAAACACAGACAGTCATCCTCCTCCTATGCCGCACTCGAACAGCAGGGTCCCGATCTGTGCATCCAGTGCTTTGCTCTAACAACCCAACCAGTTTTATCACAGCTGACTTCGTCAGGAGGTGTGTAGCCAAGCTGAACATCCGTGTGGTTTTCATAGCAGATCAGAGTATATCCTCATTTATAAAAATATAGTGATTTCTAGATGTGCACCGGAAATTTTTCGGGTTTTGTGTTTTGGTTTTGGATTCGTTTCCGCGGTCATGTTTTGGATTCGGACGCGTTTTGCCAAAATCACCCTTAAAATTTTTTGTCGGATTCGGGTGTGTTTTGGATGCGGGTGTTTTATTTCAAAAAACCCTCAAAAACATCTTAAATCATAGAATTTGGGGGTCATTTTGATCCTATAGTATTATTAACCTCAATAACCATAATTTCCACTCATTTCCAGTCTATTCTGAACACCTCACAATTTTATTTTTAGTCCTAAAATTTGCACTGAGGTCGCTGGATGACTAAGCTAAGCGACCCAAGTGGGCGGCACAAACACCTGGCCCATCTAGGAGTGGCACTGCAGTGTCAGACAGGATGGCACTTTAAAAAATTGGCCCCAAACATCACATGATGCAAAGATAAATAAAAAAAGAGGTGCAAGATGGAATTGTCCTCCCACCCACCCTTATGTTGTATAAACAGGAAATGCACACTTTAACAAACCAATCATTTCAGCGACAGGGTCTGCCACACGACTGTGGCTGAAATGACTGGTTGGCTTGGGCCCCCACCAAAAAAAGAAGCAATCAATCTCTCCTTGCTCAAACTGGCTCTACAGAGGCAAGATGTCGACCTCATCATCATCCTCTGATTCCTCACCCCTTTCACTGTGTACATCCCCCTTCTCACAGAGTATTAATTCGTCCCCACTGGAATCCACCATCACAGGTCCCTGTGTACTTTCTGGAGGCAATTGCTGGTAAATGTCTCCACGGAGGAATTGATTATAATTCATTTTGATGATCATCATCTTCTCCACATTTTGTGGAAGTAACCTCGTACGCCGATCGCTGACAAGGTGACCGGCTGCACTAAACACTCTTTCGGAGTACACACTGGAGGGGGGGCAACGTAGGTAAAATAAAGCCAGTTTGTGCAAGGGCCTCCAAATTGCCTCTTTTTCCAGCTAGTATACGTACGGACTGTCTGACATGCCTACTTGGATGCTGTCACTCATATAATCCTCCACTATACTTTCAATGGTGACAGAATCATATGCAGTGACAGTAGATGACATGTCAGTAATCGGCAGGTCCTTCAGTCCGGACCAGATGTCAGTTTTCGCTCCTGACTGCCCTGCATCACCGCCAGCGTGTGGTTTTGGAAATCTGATCCTTTTCCTGGCTCCAGTGGCGGTAGAAAATGAAGGAGGAGATGTTGGCGGGTCACATTCCACTTGACTTGACAAGTGTCTCACCAGCATGTCCTTGAACATGTGCAGACTTGTGTCTGCCGGAAAGAGAGATACAACGTAGGCTTTAAACCTAGGATCGAGCACGGTGGCCAAAATGTAGTGCTCTGATTTCAACAGATTGACCACCCGTGAATCCTGGTTAAGCGAATGAAGGGCTCCATCCACAAGTCCCACATGCCTAGCGGAATCGCTCCATTTTAGCTCCTCCTTCAATCTCTCCAGCTGCTTCTGCAAAAGCCTGATGAGGGGAATGACCTGACTCAGGCTGGCAGTGTCTGAACTGACTTCACGTGTGGCAAGTTCAAAGGGTTGCAGAACCTTGCACAACGTTGAAATCATTCTCCACTGCACTTGAGTCAGGTGCATTCCCCCTCCTTTGCCTATATCGTAGGCAGATGTATAGGCTTGAATGGCCTTTTGCTGCTCCTCCATGCTCTGAAGCATATAGAGGGTTGAATTCCACCTCGTTACCACCTCTTGCTTCAGCTGATAGCGGAGCAGGTTCAGGAGTGTTTGCTGGTGCTCCAGTCTTCGGCACGTGGTGGCTGAATGCCGAAAGTGGCCCGCAATTCTTCGGGCCACCGACAGCATCTCTTGCACGCCCCTGTCGTTTTGTAAAAAATTCTGCACCACCAAATTCATTGTATGTGCAAAACATGGGACGTGCTGGAATTTGCCCACATGTAATGCACGCACAATACTGATGGCGTTGTCCGATGTTACAAATCCCCAGGAGAGTCCAATTGGGGTAAGCCAATCTGCGATGATGTTCCTCAGTTTCCATAAGAGGTTTTCAGCTGTGTGCCTCTTACGGAAAATGGTGATACAAAGCGTAGCCTGCCTAGGAACGTGTTTGCGTTTGCGAGATGCTGCTACTGTTGCCACCGCTGCTGTTGTTGCTTTGGGAGCCAATACATCTACCCAGTGGGCTGTCACAGTCATATAGTCCTTAGTCTGCCCTGCTCCACTTGTCCACATGTCCGTGGTTAAGTAGACATTGGGTACAACTGCATTTTTTAGGACACTGGTGACTCTTTTTCTGACGTCTGTGTACATTCTCAGCATCGCCTGCCTAGAGAAGTGAAACCTAGATGGCATTTGGTAACGGGGACACACTACCTCAAGAAATTCTCTAAGTCCCTGTGAACTAACGCGGATACCGGACGCACATCTAACACCAACACAGCTGCCAAGGCCTGAGTTATCCGCTTTGCAACAGGCTGTGATAGTAGTACAAGTGGTCTTCCGACTTCCCCTCTGGGATGATGATTGACTCCAAGCAGCAACAACAGCAGCGCCAGCAGCAGTAGGCGTTACACTCAAGGATCCATCGGAGGAATCCCAGTCAGGAGAGGACTCATCAGATTTGCCAGTGACATGGCCAGCAGGAGTATTGGCGTTCCTGTCTAAGGAGGAAATTGACACTGAGGGAGTTAGTGGTGTGGTTTGCACTCGGAGCTTGGGTACAAGTGGAAGAAGGGATTTAGTTGTCAGTGGACTGCTTCCACTGTCACCCAAAGTTTTTGAACTTGTCAATGACTTCTGATGAATGCGCCCCAGGTGACGTATAAGGGAGGATGTTCCTAGGTGGTTAACGTCCTTACCGCTACTTATTACAGCTTATTACAGCTTGACAAAGGCAACACATGGCTTGACACCAGTTGTCCGCATTTCTGTTGAACTAATTCCACACCGAAGAGGTGATTTTTTTGGTATTTTGACCAGGCATGTCAATGGCCTTATTCATCCCACGGACAACAGGTGTCTCCCCGGGTACCTGACTTAAACAAACAACCTCTCCATCAGATTCCTCCTTGTCAATTTCCTCCTCAGCGCCAGCAACAACCATATCCTCATCCTGGTGTACTTCAACAGTGACATCTTCAATTTGAATATCAGGAACTGGACTGTGGGTGCTCCTTCCAGCACTTGCAGGGGGCGTGCAAATGGTGGAAGGAGCCACCTCTTCCCGTGCAGTGTTGGGAAGGTCAGGCATTGCAACCAACACAATTGGACTCTCCTTGGAGATTTGTGATTTAGAAGAATGCACAGTTCTTTGCTGTGCTCTTGCCAGCTTAACTCTTTTCATTTTTCTAGCGGGAGGATGAGTGCTTCCATCCTCATGTGAAGCTGAACCATTAGCCATGAACCTAGGCCATTGCCACTCCGTGTCATAAATGGCATATAGGCAAGTTTACGCTTCTCCTCAGATGATTTTAATTTAGATTTTTGGGTCATCATTTTACTGAACTTTTGCTTTTTGGATTTTACACGCTCTCTACTATGACATTGGGCATCGGCCTTGGCAGACGACGTTGATGGCATTTCATCATCTCTGCCATGACTAGTGGCATCAGCTTCAGCACTAGGTGGAAGTGGATCTTGATCTTTCCCTATTATACCCTCCACATTTTTGTTCTCCATTTTTTAATGTGTGGAATTATATGCCAGTAATATTATTATATCAATAGCAATGGCCTACTGTACTGTAATACTATATACACTGGTGTTTACCAAAATGCTGCACTGTACTACTATATACTGCTTACAACAATGCAGCACAGATATGGATACTTGAAGTGACACGGAGCTGCAAGATACAGCAATGGCCTTCTGTACTGTACTACTATATATACTGGTGGTCACCAAAATGCTGCAATGTACTACTATATACTGCTCACAGCAATGCAGCACAGATATGGATACTGGAAGTGGCACGGAGCTGCAAGATACAGCAATGGCCTACTGTACTGTACTATTATGTATACTGGGGGTCACCAAAATGCTGCACTGTACTACTATATGCTGCTCACAACAATGCAGCACAGATATGGATACTTGAAGTGACACGGATCTGCAAGATACAGCAATGGCCTACTGTACTGTACTACTATATATACTGGTGGTCACCAAAATGCTGCACTGTACTACTATATACAGCTCACAACAATGAAGCACAGATATGGGTACTTGAAGTGACACGGAGCTGCTAGATACAGCAATGGCCCACTGTACTGTACTATTATACTGGTGGTCACCAAAATGCTGCACTGTACTACTATATACTATATACTGGTCACACAACAATGCAGCAGATATTGAGCACTGATCAGGATACTAGAACTGAGTCTGACACGGAGCTGCAAGATACAGCAATGGCCTACTGTACTGTACTACTGTATAATATACTGGTGGTCACCACAATGCAGCACACTGAGCACAGATATTGAGCTTTTCAGGCAGAGAACGTAGCCACATCCTCTCTGCTCAATCTACAATGCACGAGTGAATATGGCGGCGACGCGCGGTTCTTTATATGGAATACAAATCTTGTGAGAATCCGACAGCGGGATGATGACGTTCGGCCTCGTTCGGGTTAACCGAGTAAGGCGGGAAGATCCGAGGCTGCCTCGGACCCGTGCAAAACACGTGAAGTTCGGGGGGGGGGTTCGGATCTCGACGAACCAAACCCGCTCATCTCTAATTTCTATATGTTTTTAGAAAAAAAAACACAACATTTTTAAATACTGAGAATAGTACTAAAATAGTCAGATATAGCTTGTCAACATCGTTGGATGCTATATCTGACTATTTTATTACTATCCTCAGTATTTAAATATGAATTAAATGGCTGTATAAAATGTATTTTAATGTTGTATATGTAAAAGGAACAAATGTTGTGGGATTTTACTTGTTACTCACGGATGCGCCTTCCTTTCTTTGTTCTTTCCACATGTACTGAGCCGGTGGAACGGGTCCCAGGAACTGGTGGCATTATACATTAAACAAAGACTTTTTATCTTATTCTGTTTGAATTAATTGAGAGTACATTCGTCTGCGCAGTCTATGTATTTGTCTGTATATATATATATATATATACCCATCAGCTAGGCATAAATAAGCAAAGTTAATGTTTCCGTAACAAACCCTTTACTTTGCACCTGTTGCCAGTGGAATCTTACCTACAATTTGTGTGTTGAACTTTGCTTACACAGTGAGGAAGTTATTTTATGGGATGAAGCATGTTCATGTACATTTCATTAGCAACTAGGATTGATCTGCCTCAGTGATTAAGAGATAAGGAGGTCCATGTGTACAGCCTCCTCTATCCTCAGCATAGTGTATGTGCAGGTCTGTTATTTTCCTGGTGATTTGTGCGGGTGGTCTTCAGTATGCAGGCGGTCGGGCTCCCGGCGACCAGCATACCGGCGCCGGGAGCCCGACAGCCGGCATACCGACACTTATTCTCCCTCGTGGGGGTCCACGACCCCCCTGGAGGAAGAATAAAATAGTGTGGCGTGCGTAGCACGCCACCGTGCCCGTAGCGTGGCGAGCGCAGCGAGCTCGCAAGGGGCTCATTTGCGCTCACCACACTGTCGGTAAGCTGGCGGTCGGGCTCCCGGCGCCCGTATGCTGGTCGCCGGGAGCCCGACCGCCGGCATATCGTAGTGAACCCGATTTGTGCAGCGCCGTCACGGGACTCTAGAGAGGTAAGTAAAGTATGCTAAATGGGTGCAGTGTGTGCAGTGTGGGATGCCCTGACCCAGGGGCCTGTGTGCACCACACATCTTGCACACATTATAAATAAACCACTGTTCCTAATGCATTAAGACATTCTATGAATATTGGCCCTCATTCCGAGTTGTTCGCTCGCTAGCTGCTTTTAGCAGCATTGCTAACGCTAGGCCGCTGCCCTCTGGGAGTGTATCTTAGCTTAGCAGAATAGCGAACGAAAGGCTAGCAGAACTGCTACTAAATAATTTCTTGCAGTTTCTGAATAGCTCCAGACCTACTCCTAGATTGCGATCAGCTCGGTCTGTTTAGTTCCTGGTTTGACGTCACAAACACGCCCTGCGTTCGGCCATCCACTCCCCCGTTTCTCCAGCCACTCCTGCGTTTTTACCTGGCACGCCTGCGTTTTTTAGCACACTCCCTGAAAACGCCATGTTGCCGCCCAGAAACACCCACTTCCTGTCAATCACACTACGATCACTCGAGCGTTGAAAAAACGTCGTCGAGCCTGTGTAAATTTACTAAGTTTTGTGTTAAATAACTAAGTGCATGCGTCCTGCGTACCATGAGCATGCGCATTTTCTACCTAATCGCTCCGTTGCGAAAAACGGCAACGAGCGAACAACTTGGAATGACCACCATTGTCTCTGCCCACACAGTTGCTGCTTTTACTGTGAGTACATGACAGATCCACTTTTCTTGTTCTAATGATTTCCTTCCTATAGTTTCACTACAGAGAACCTTTCAACTATTTACGGTTAAGACATCCAGTTTGTAGATGTAGATTAGGGACTACTCCTGAGAATGCATTACAAAACCAGCACCAGATACTGTAGCTTTGGTTTCATTCTTCACATGTCTTCAATCTCCAACTTTTGTTTTATCCCTCATGGTTCTATCTTCTCCAATTCATTGACTCCAGCAGATTAAGTGGTTTGTCCAGTCACAGTGAGTCTGATAACAATTCTGTTCATAATTATAATAATAATTTAATAGATTTACATATCGACCTATTAAATATGGTTTGGTGATTTTGGCTTAGGACCCTCTGCTTGGTTTTGCTACCTTCAGCATTAACACTTGGTGAAAACTATGAGAACCATTCCTTCAGTCTTTCGTACACCTCCAACCCAGATCCTAACCAGACTAATTACTACCTCCTCCTGTGGTGCTTTTTCCTATTGATACAGTGTATTGTCTCCCCCTGACCAATCCACCTCCAATAGGAAAATATCCATTAATGTACGTTTACCCCAAAACAATGGGAATCTGTCCACTTTACCACTTTTACCGTGTCAAAGTGTATCAACCACACTGAAATGCATATTAAACTTCTGAATAGACTTTATTTAACCTCTACTAAACTCCATATGATGAGGCTCTCATGTTCAAAGTTTTGCTAGTGCTATTGTAACATGGCAGGTACTCTCCTGCATGTGTTTTGGGACTGCCCCATCCTGGTCCCTTTCTGGGTGGAGGTTTACGCTCTCATTAAAGATGTTTTGGATCTTACTCTAAATCTAGACCCAGCACTGGCCCTATTATATCAGTATACTCAAATCAGTGCATTATGTCCTTAAACATATTCTAATTTCTGGTAGGGCCACTGTAGTTCAATACAGGTTGAGTATCCCATATCCAAATATTCCGAAATACGGAATAATACGAAATACGGACTTTTTTGAGTGAGAGTGAGATAGTGAAACCTTTGTTTTCTGATGGCTCAATGTACACAAACTTTGTTTAATACACAAAGTTATTAAAAATATTGTATTAAATGACATTTAGGCTGTGTGTACAAGGTGTATATGAAACATAAATGAATTGTGTGAATGTACACACACTTTGTTTAATGTACAAAGTTATAAATAATATTGGCTAAACTGACCTTCAGGCTGTGTGTATAAGGTGTATACAGTGGCGGATCTAGACTTAACTTTTAGGGGGGGCGATTTAAGAATTATAACTCCTCTCCCTAATCATAGCCCCTCCCACTTAGTAATACCCTTCCCGTTCGCTTCTAAAATTTCCTATTGTTGCCATTACTAATAAAATGTTGCCAGTTAGTGGAGAGAACCCTGCGCACTGGTGATACAGACTGGCGAATCGCCATTCCTTCCATCAGAGGTGGTAGAGGCTAAGACACTAGGGCAATTTAAATATGCATGGGATAGACATAAGGATATTCTTACAAAGAAATAAGGATCACATAAGGTTAGAGATAAAAATAATGTAAAAAAAAAAAAAAAGGGGGCAGAGTAGATGGGCCAAGTGGTTCTTATCTGCCGACAAATACTGTTTCAACAGCACACAGATTGAGCCGAAATTCACATTATAGCACACTGAATGAGCCGTAATTCACATTATAGCACACTGAATGAGCCGTAATTCACATTATAGCACACTGAATGACCCGAAATTCACATTATAGCACAGTGAATGAGCCGAAATTCACATCATAGCACACTGAATGAGCCGAAATTCACATCGTAGCACACTGAATGAGCTGAAATTCACATCGTAGCACACTGAATGAGCCGAAATTCACATTGTAGCACACTGAATGAGCCGAAATTCACTTCGTAGCACACTGAATGAGACAAAATTCACATTATAGCAAGCAGAATGAGCCAAAATTCACATTATAGAACGCTGAATGAGCCAAAATTCACAATATAGCAAGCAGAATGAGCCAAAATTCACATTATAGAACGCTGAATGAGCCAAAATTCACAATATAGCAAGCAGAATGAGCCAAAATTCACATTATAGAACGCCGAATGAGCCAAAATTCACAATATAGCAAGCAGAATGAGCCAAAATTCACAATATAGCACACTGAATTAGGCAAAATAATGCAGGGACATAATGCAGGGAGAAGAGGGGGGAGAAATGGGACACAGGGGACACAGGGGACACAGGGGAAACCCTTCCCCCCCCCACCACCACACAGACACACACACACACACACACACACACACACACACACACGAGACACCTACTCATAGATGGCACACACTGGAGGCCGGGTCCCGCCGCGTTATTGGGAACTGGTGGAGAGCGGTGCAGCGCGGCGGGGGACGAGGAGAGAGAGAGCGTCCTAACGCGCGTACAGGGAGGAGGGGGCGTGGTCAGAACAGAAGCTGCTGTACGCGCGTGAGGACGCTCTCTCTCTCCTCGTCCCCCGCCGCGCTGCACCGCTCTCCACCAGTTCCCAATACCGCGGCGGGACCCGGCCTCCATCCCAGTGGCGGTATATCTAGGGGGGGCGTTCGCCCTAATCGCCCCCCGCTAAATCCGCCACTGGGTGTATATGAAACATAAATGCATTCTGTGCTTAGATTTAGGTCCCATCACCATGATATCTCATTATGGTATGCAATTATTCCAAAATACGGAAAAATCCCATATCCAAAATACCTCTGGTCCCAAGCATTTTGGATAAGGGATACTCAACCTGTATTGACAAATGTTGCCACTGGCTCTATCACACAAGGATTTCAAACTTGTACTGCAGCATTTATGAAGTTTATTTGGCAGGCTAAAATAACACAAATTCCTAGGTTTAGACTGATACAATATTGGTGGTCAGGGCTTTCTTGACACACATGTCCTTTTTCCTGCAACAGTCTTCAGGTACATATTACTGGCTTCTTGCCCAATCCACATACACAAACAACAAGAATTTTAATGAATTAATATTTCAACCCTATGCAGCACTGCTTCATTTGCATAGGTTACAAATGCCTAAACACTTATACAATCATCTCTTCTTCCGAGATACTTACAATGCCTGAAGAGCAACAACTAAATGGCTCTCCCTCGTATACACATTAACCCGCTATATATCTGTTTGGGTATATATATGGTGTCACGGTCCGAGTAATTAAACAGACATTTTTACCTCTCAAGTGCCTGTCCAAGCTGTCACTATGCTCAGGCCCAGTTGCTATCAGCGTGGTCTGCGTCCACTGCATCGTGTGGCAGATCTGCAGCCAAATGTAACACAAACATAGTTTCCCTCCTAAACCAAACATGGGGGCTGCCATGTTTGATCTGGTCATCTGATTCCAGTGAGCCTATCCTGAGCATCCTGCTGACCATCTAATCATCTCAGCCAATCCCTGCACACTGGCTGCTATAAGAATGCTGGGTAAGGACTGCCTAGTCACCAGTGCTATGATTGTCATTCCCTGTATGGTTGTTTGCTCTCAGCTGCTTCCAGGTTACCTTGCTCCAGAAGATTCCACTCTGTCCTGAGACCTGAGATCCATCCAGCTTGCAGCTCTGCCTGGCTCCTCTGTGTTCCGCCATCGATACTCAGCTACATTGGTGTTCCGCCATCGATCTCTAGCTTCATTGGTGTTCCGCCATCGATACTCACCTCCATCGGTGTTCTGCCATCGATCTCTAGCTCCATCAGTGTTCCGCCATCGTTCTCTAGCTCCATCGGTGTTCCGCCATCGTTCTCTAGCTCCATCGGTGTTCCGCCATCGATCTCAAGCTACAGTGGTGCTCCGCACCAATATCCAGTATCATCGGTATTCATCTCCTCTCCAGTGGTCAGTAACCTTGTGCTCATTCTAATTGGGACATTATCAGTGGTTTACGCTGCATCCAAGTCTGCTGTTGTGATTATTTATGTTGGGACTTCATCAGTGGTTCACACTACATCTAAAGTCTATTGTTGTGTGCTCACCCATATTGAGACTTCATTAGTGGTTCACACTACATCTGATATTACATCTTGCCATCGATGTTACATCTGCTACAGCATTCCTCAGTTCCTATGCCTAAGTTACTGCATTATCTGTGATACCGATTATCTGAGTCTATTACCAACTGCCGCTAACTATACCATCTTGCTTGCTGAATAAAAGACTTATTTTATTTTACAATCTCTGTTGTTTGGCTCACGCCTTCGGGCCTATGCCCTAGTACACCACATCCTGGTTAATATAGAAGAACTTAATCAAAGCTCCCAGGTTCAAATACCATTCAGACCCTACGCCTGAGATCTCTATTGTTCAGAATCAGACCTCAGGCATGACATATGGTATCATTCAAATGCAAGGGTATCATAGTCATATGTAATGTGTTCTATTCAGAGGGAACACATGTCTTTCCAACAATAATTTTATGAAAAATTCTCTTTACATCACAAACATTTCTTTATGTATTTGCAGGGTCACCAATATATATGCTCTAAATTATCCAATGCCCTACCCTTCCTCGGTACTATATCTAACTCCTTAAACTCTCTCTTGTAGCTCCTTAATGTCACCTCATATCATATTAAGGGGCGCATTTATCAAGCCTTGGCGAGTGATAAATAGCATGGTGATAAGTACCAGCCAATCAGCTCCTAGCTGCCATGTTACAGACTGTGTTTGAAAAATGACAGTTGGGAGCTGATTGTTTGGTACTTTGTCATCAGGCTATTTATCAATCTCCAATGCTTGATAAAACTGGGCATAGGTATTTATAAACTGATTTTATTTCAGCCTAGTTTGCAGAGTGAATGATCTAAAGAGCTTACTTGTCTTCAACTGGACATTATAAAACTCTCTACAGAGATTATATTTCGCCAGACCACTGAAGATACATGGTACCAGACAAATCTGGTCGCTGCCCAAAATGCACTATGGAGCACCCACCAATAATTCATGCTTTCTGGTCATGTCCAAGACTTAAAAAAAAATTCTGGTCCAAAGTTCTAGCTTGTATTAACTGCGCCTTTTAGACACAACTTAAATTTTAAATCACTCCTTTTCTTTTTACTCATTTTGATATATGGGAAGAACATGATTCCATTGAGCACCTTGTTCCCCTGCTAACCCTTATAGCAACCTTAGCTAAGAAAATAAATGATCCTAGATAAATCTGCCCCTTCTGTAAGGAAATTCAAATCCGCCCTACTAGACCATATATATCTTCATAGACAAGTTGATTTGTTCGATATTGAGCATGGTATTAAGTGTTTTTACAGAAAATGGGAACCCTACTTTCCAGCTATTTTGTCAGAAACTCTGAGTAATATATGGAAGGTTTTTGAACCAACTACAGTACTTGCTACATGCTTCAGTAGGTCTGTTGATAACACTCCATTATTGATCGGCTGGCTTTCCGAATCTTGCTCCCCCCCTTTATTCCTCCCTATCAAATTCCTAGTTTTCATTCCATTGTTTTCGCACCTCTCTTTCTAGTATTGTTTGTAGGTGTGCCTCCTCTATACAGTACATTGTCTTTAGACATGCTGCTATTACTGTGTAATATAATTTATGATATGATGCCTTGCTTGATATGTTTGTACTGTATGGATTTGGTTTAATCTTTATTGTATGCCATACTATGTACCATGTTATATCGAGGTGCTTTAATAAAAACATTTTTGGTCGTTATTTTTAAAAGAAAAGATTAGGAAGTTTTCGTCCCTCGCATCTATTATTATTTATTACTAGTTACTTATGTAGTGCACAAATATTCCGCAGCGCTTTACAGAGAATATTTGCCCATTCACATCAGTCCCTGCCCCAGTGGAGCTTACAATCTATATTCCCTATCGCATGTACACACAGACACATTCACGCTAGGGTTAATTTTGTTGGGAGCCAATTAACCTACCAGTATATCTTTGGATTGTGGGAGGAAACCGGAGCATCCGGAGGAAACTCACGCAGGTATGGGGAGAATATACAAAATCTGCACAGTTAGGGCCATGATGGGAATAGAACCCATCACCTCAGTGCTGTGAGGCAGTAATGCTAATAATTACACAATCCATACCTTTTGGTAAGATAAGGTCAATACAAAGACTCATTTCCATTTTGAAGTGGAAACTCTGGAGGTTGCTTACTCTTCTAATCCTACCTCCCCTATTATGAGGTGGTATCCATGGCACCTGTATGTCACGGAAGGCAGGGGTGCTTCCTTAATGCATCCAGATGTGAAATGCCTCCCTCCATCACTTAACCTGGATATACCTCCAGATGTTGGGCTTGATGCATAACCTGTTGTTGTTTTTCTTTTTTGTATGCATCCACTTGTATCATGTATTATGTGCATATCTCTGTGCCTTTTGTTATATCCATGGTTTTTATTCAATGTTTGGTACACGTAATGCTTATGAATGTTTTATCTTTCCCCTCCGTCTCTTCCTGCCCTCCTTCCCTTTTTTTCTTTTTTGTACCCCACGTTTATTGAAAGTTCAATAATAATGTAATATAAACATATATTTTGGTGAGCAAAAAAAAAAAAAAAGCCAAAATATTGAAGTTATCGCTAAAACATTTCAATTTCAATCACAACAGAAAGCTCACAAACCAAAATAGGTGATTACAGAGTTCTGATGGCATCATCAGACCTAATCTAGAACATAACAACACTGCAGACATTCACCAAGTATACAAAACAGTGCACAGAAATATAGAAATCTATTTTGCAGCATGCAAGCATTTATGACCTTTAATTATTTTCAAGATATCCTTGTTGTTTCTTTACTTGATGCATATTGATTTGTGTCTCATTTATTCAGTGCTCTAAATGATGTGTACTAAAGAACTTGAATGTGTGTATTCTAAAGAGATGACATTCCACAGTTAATCAGTCGGTTTACTGTTCAACAAATGCAGAAACATTAATGCAGAAAAAACCCAATTGAAAGCCTGGGGGGATCTCCATAAGTAGATACAGTATTATGCCATTTTTTCAATGCGTAGCATTTTTCTTCAGCAGTCAGGAATCTTTTTATTTGAAGCTCTTGTCTCAAAATGTCTTTTAAAGACTTTATGTATAAATGGAAACATTGTGTCAGTGTAAGCTATGCAGAGATGTACAGAGTTGCATGCTGTGTTATCGGTTCTTTTAACAAAAATATTCTCTTTTTTGTGATGGTAACAATTGTAGCATGACTGCTTAATATATTTGGACATCTGTGGCAAGCAATTAAATATATAGATTTCGCAGAAGAAAAATTACCTCCATCTCGATGGGATTTCAAGGTGTTTGTTATTAGATAGTATACAGTTTAGCATTTGCTGACATCAAGCAGTGTGGAATCTCATTATAATGTATATATATATATATATATATATATATATATACACAGTACATATGTGTTTGTATATAGAATCAAGATATTTTACATAAGCAAAAAGGGAGCTGTATAAGTTAATTGATGGAATGCAAATGGCTTGTTTGACAGCATGCATGACTGTTGTGACTGTCAGACCATGAGCATGGATAGTGTAGTGGTTAGCATTACTACCTCAAAGCACTGAGGCCTGAGTCTCGATTCCCATTATGGCCCTACCTGTGTGGAGTTTGTATATTCACCCATGCCTGTGTGGGTTTCCTCTGCGTGATCTGGTTTCCTCTCACAACCCGAAAAAATCCCGGTAGGTTAATTGGTTCCTGACAATAATTAACCCATTCCTAGTCTGTACGTGTGTGTATGTACATGTGGTAAGTAATGTAGATTGTATGATCCACTGAGCAGGGACTGATGTGAATGGACAAATATTCTCTGAAAAGCACTGTGGAATATGTGTGCATTATATAAATAACAGGTAATAATCAACAAATCAGGTATTACATTTCATACTGTACTTGGTAGGTGGGTAAGGTATAAGCCAGGGTCTGATTTATTATATTTCAACCTGTACACTTCGTAATACAGTATATTACGAACCAATAGCTGCATTTCACAAAGATAGTGCACAGTGACATCCCTGTGCAGCAACTAACAGATATGTCACATTGCAAAGCCACTAAGGTGGGTATCTCAGCAAGCAGCATTGGCATTGTATGCAATGAATTTATGGATATCGTCTAGGAATGGTACCTGGCCCTAGCAGTGGACCCCCAAACGTCCTTGATCACCATGGACAGTATGTGTGCATTTGGGAGATCTAGAGATGGTTACCCACATTGCCAATATGTGATGCATGACACACACACACACACACACACACACACACACACACGCACATGCACACACGCACACACGCACACACATGCACAATACATATGTACAGACATGGACAAATTTGTTAGTACCCTTACAACTCATTGAAACAATACTTCATTCTTAATGAGAAGTGATGGACTTAAAAGCTATTGTCTCATGTATACCTGCATGCCTTTGCTATTTCATAGACTAAAGCAAAGAAAATGTAAAGATATATAAATTATTGCTTATTCTCCACATATATTCTAAATGACCTGGACATATCTGTTGGTACCCCTAAGAACAGATAATAAACAATTGAATTATAGTGATATTTCAAACTACTTGCGCTCTTGAATTAGTGTTAAACATGTTTTCAATCAGTCATTCACCTTTTTTAATTGAGAAAAGTAGTGGTGTTTGGTATCATCATGTGCACTACATCTGAACAATAACCAGGCAAAGCAAAGAACAGAGTTGTCTGAGGAGATCACAAAGAAAATGATAGACAAGTACGTTAAAGCCAAAGGTAAAGGCTGTAAGGCCATCTCCCAGCAGCTTTATGTTCAAGTGACTACAGTTGTAAATATTAAGGATTATAAAGTCCATGTGACGGTAGCCAACCTCCTTGGATGTTGCAACATGAGGAGAACCAACTCAAGATTAAACAGGATAGTGAGAATGGCAGAGAAAGAGCCAAGGAAAACATCCAAAGAGAAACAAGCTGAAGTCCAAGGTCAAGGTACATCAGTGTGTCTTTGTACAATCTGATGCTTTTTGAGCAACTGTAAAACACAGTGAAAAAGCCATAACTGAATACTAGTGAACATCTATGGAAAGAGCTGAAACCTGCCACCTGGAGAAGGCATCCATGAAACCTGAGACAGCTGGAACAATTTGTTCAGGAAAAAAGTTGGTCAAATTATATATAGATCTACAGTGCATCCAAAAAGTATTCACAGCACTTCACTTTTTCCACATATTTTAATGTTACAGCATTATTCCAAAATGGAATAAACTAATTTTTGTCCTCAAAATTCTACACACAATACCCCAAAATGACAACTTGAACATTTTTTTGTTAGATTTTTTGCAAATTTATAAAAAGATAAAAAACTGAGAAATCACATGTACGTAAGTAGTCACAGCCTTTGCTCAATTCTTTGTTGATGCTCCTTTGGCAGCAAGTACATCCTCAAGTATTTTTGAATATGATGCTACAAGCTTGGCGCACTTATTTTTGGGCAGTTTTGCCCATTGCTCTTTGCAGCACCTCTCAAGCTCCATCAGGTTGGATGGGAAGCATCGGTGCACATCCATTTGCAGTTCTCTCCAGAGATGTTCAATTAAATTCAAGTCTGGGCTCTGGCTGGTCAACTCAAGGACATTCATCTAGTTGTCCTGAAGCCACTCCTTTGATATTTTGGCTGTGTTCTTAGGGTCGTTGTCCTGCTAAAAGATGAGCCGTCGCCCCAGTCTGAGGTCAAGAGCGTTCCGAAGCAGGTTTTGATCCAGGATGTCTCTGTACATTGTTGCATTAATCTTTCCCTCTATCCTGACTAGTCTCCCAGTTTCTGCTGCTGAAAAACATCCCCACAGCATGATGCTGCCATCACCATGCTTCACTGTAGGGATGGTATTGGCCTGGTGATGAGTGGTACCTGGTTTCCTACAAACATGACGCCTGGCATTCATGCCAAAGAGTTCAATCTTTGTCTCATCACACCAGATAATTTTGTTTCTCATGATCTGAGAGTCCTTCAGGTGTATTTTTGCAAACTCCAGGCAGGCTGACATGTGCTTTTTACTAAGGAGTAGCTTCCGTCTGGCCACTCTACCATACAGGCCTGATTGGTGGGTTGCTACAGAGATGGTTGTCCTTCTGGAAGGTTCTCCTCTCTCCACAGAGGAATGCTGTAGGTCTGACAGAGTGACCATTCAACTGAATTTACCATAGGTAGACTCAAATTAAACTGTAGGAACATCTCAAAGATGATCAGTGGATGGGAAACAGGATGCACCTGAGCTCAATTTTGAGCTTCATGGCAAAGGCTGTGTATACTTATGTACATGTGATTTCTTAGTTTTTTATTTTTAATAAATTAGCAAAAATCTCAAAAAAACTTTAACCATTGTCATTATGGGGTATTGTATGTAGAATTTTGAGGGAAAAATGAATTTATTTCATTGTGGAATAAGGCTGTAACATAACAAAATGTGTAAAAAGTAAAGCGCATTGATACTAGGCACTCTGTTTCAATAAATAGACAGCATGCTGAATGCCCTCCAGACTATTTATAAACATAGGGATTACAATAGGCTGCACTCATGGACTGTAAAGAATCCAAAAACCGGCTACACCCCTGGTCTATATTCAAACCAGGGGTGTACCCAGTTATTGGATTCAATACAGTCCGCAAGTACCGCTTATCGATATCTGTCACTTGGATGTTGCACCACTAGGAGAATTTCTGAATATGGCTTGTGCGGGCATCCAGTGCTTTAACTGTCTGCAGGAAGAGCCGGACACCTGTTGAATGTCATATATATATATATATACAATCAAACAAACAAACCAGTTCAGCGCTATACCAGTGTGTACTGGCACAAAGTTTATGAGTCCATCCAAAGTGTCTTGTGCATAGGAAAATCCTCTTATATGGGACAGTCAAACTTCTTATCTAAAGTGTACACCAACTCCTCCAATCTATAATAAAAGAAAATGACAGAAGCACCTCCGAGTGCAATAGGTTAACCTGCATATGCAAGACAAAAAAGTGGACCCATACTAAACAATAAATCTTTATAGTATATCTCAAATATTGGAATGATCCATAAGTAGTCTTCAACCATATGGAATTTTTCAAACACTTTTAATATGCATCCATTGATATTAGAGATGAGCGGGTTCGGTTCTCACGAGCCTGGATCCGAGTCAGGCTCAGGTTTTCCTGCCTGACTCGGAAACCAGAACGAGGCAAAGCGTCATCATCCAGCTGTCGGATTCTCGTGGGGTTTGGATTCCATATAAGGAGCCGCGCGTCCCCACCATTTTCACTCCAGCATTGGAGAGTGTAGAGAGAGGACGTGTCTCTGTCCTCAGTGTCCACAGGGTCCATGTCTTGTGCTGCATCTGTCCAGTCACAGTGGTTGTGTCCTCTGTGTCCTCATATGTCCAGTGATGCTGTATAAATCCAGTCCAGTGGTGGTGTCTTGTGCTGCATCAGTCCAGTCACAGTGGTGGTGTCCTCTGCTGCCATATGTCCAGTGCTGCTGTATAAGTGACGTCCAGTGGTGCTGTGTTGTACTGCATCATTCCAGTGGTGTTGTCTTGTGCTGCATCAGTCCAGTCACAGTGGTGGGGTCCTCTGCTGCCATATATCCAGTGCTGCTGTATAAGTCCAGTCCATTGCAGTGGTGCTGTGTTGTCCTTCATCAGTCCAGTGGTGGTGTCCCTGTGCTGCTGAATATGTCCAGTGGTACTGCCGTATATGTCCAGTTATACTGCCGTATATGTCCAGCGATACTGCCGTATATGTCCAGTGGCACTGCCATATAATTCCAGTGATCCTGCCCTATAATTCCAGTGGTACTGGTGTATAAGTCCAGTGATCCTGCCGTATAATTCCAGTGGTACTGGTGTATGAGTCCAGTCCAGTGATACTGCCATATATGTCCAGTGATACTGCCGTATACTGTATGTCCAGTGATACTGCCGTATATGTCCAGCAGTACTGACGTATAAATCCAGTGATCCTGCAGTATAATTTCAGTGATCCTGCCGTATAATTCCCGTGGTACTGGCATATAAATCCAGTGATCCTGCCACATAATTTGACTGGTACTGGCGTATATGTCCAGCCAAGTGATACTGCCGTATATGTACATTGATACTGCCGTATATGTCCAGCAGTACTGCCGTATAAATCCAGTGATCCTGCCGTATAATTCCAGTGATCCTGCCGTATAATTCCAGTGGTACTGGAGTATAAATCCAGTCCAGTGATACTGCCATATATGTCCAGCAGTACTGCCGTATAAATCCAGTGATCCTGCCGTATAATTCCAGGGATCCTGCCGTATAATTCCAGTGGTACTGGTGTATAAATCCAGTCCAGTGATACTGCCGTATATGTTCAGTGATACTGCAGTATATGTCCAGTGATACTGCCATATATGTCCAGCAGTACTGCCGCATAAATCCAGTGATCCTGCTGTATAATTCCAGTGATCCTGCCGTATAATTCCAGTGGTACTGGCGTATTAGTCCAGGGATCCTGCCATATAATTCCAGTGGTACTGGCGTATAAGTCCAGTCCAGTGATACTGCCGTATATGTCTAGTGATACTGCTGTATATATGTCCATTGATACTGCCGTATACGTCCAGTGGTACTGCCATATAAATCCAGTGATCCTGCCGTATAATTCCAGTGATCCTGCTGTATAATTCCAGTGGTACTGATGTATAAATCCAGTGATTCTGCCGTATAATTCCAGTGGTACTTGCGTATAAGTCCAGTCCAGTGATACTGCCGTATACGTCCAGTGATACTGCCGTATAAATCCAATGATCCTGCCATATAATTCTCGTGATACTGCCATATATGTCCAGTGGTACTGACGTATAAATCCAATGATACTGACGTATATGTCCAGTGGTACTGCCATATAATTCCAGTGATACTGCCGTATATATATACCCTGTTGCAAAGCGGATTACTGAGGCCATAACAACTATGCTGGTGTTAGACGTGCATCTGGTATCCACCATTAGTGCAGTGGGACTGCAGTGCCACTCCTAGATGGACCAGGTGTTTGTGCCACACACTTGTGTCGCTTAGCTTAGTCACACAGCTACCTCATTGCACCTCTTTTACTTCTTTGCATGATGTGCTGTTTGGGGACTATTTTTTTTTAAGTGCCATCCTGTCTGCCATTGCAGTGCCACTCCTAGATGGGCTAGGTGTTTGTGCCGCACACTTGTGTTGCTTAGCTTAGCCATCCAGCTACCTCATTGCACCCTTTTCTTCTTTGCATCATGTGCTGTTTGGGGCCTATTTTTTAAATCTGCCATCCTGTCTGTGACTGCAGTGCGACTCCTAGATGGGACAGGTGTTTGTGCCGCCCACTTGTGTTGCTTAGCTTAGTCATACAGCCACCTCGATGCAACCTTTTGGCCTAAAAACAATATTGTGAGGTGTGAGGTGTTCAGAATAGACTGGAAATTAGTGGAAATTACTGTTATTGAGGTCAATCATACCGTAGGATCAAAATTACCCCCAAATTCTGTGATTTGAGCTGTTTTTATGGGTTTTTTTTCTTCAAAAAATCATCCAGATCCAAAACCAAAACCAAAACGCGAAAGGGTGGTTTTGGAAAAACCAATCCAGATCCAAAACATGAGCATGGAACCAGAACCAAAAACAAAAAACAAAACACGAAAAGTGCCCGACGCACATCTCTAATTTATATACAAAAAGACATAAAAGCAAAAATAGTGTAATGCAGTTAAAACATAGGGGGTAATTCAGACCTGATTGCTAGGGTGCATTTTTTGCATCCCTGCGATCAGGTAGTCGCAGCCTACAGGGGGAGGGGGGATTTGCTGTGCAGGTGTGTGATCGCATGTGCAGAGAGCTGCACAAACAAAAGTTTGTGCAGTCTCTGCTCAGCCGAGGACTTACTCAGCCGCTGCTATGATCGGGGCCGGAGCTGATGTCAGAAACGCTCCCTCCAAACGCCTGGTCCCTCCTGCGTTTTTCCGGACACTCCTCTAAAACGGTCAGTTGCCACCCACAAACAGCCTCTTCCTGTCGTGTCACCTTGCGATCGCCTGTTCGCACCATCCCGTTGCTGCCCGGCACTCCCCGACTCTGCGGATCAACGCACCTGCACATTGCGGTGCATACGCATGCGCAGTTCATACCCGATCGCCCGCTGTGTGAAAACGCACAGCAGCGATCAGGTCTGAATTACCCCCATAGAACACAGGGACAAAATAAATTGCCCATACATTGCTTCAAAAAGACGAAAGCTTTTCTGAATAACAGCGTGGACCCACAGGGTACTATTACCAGTAATAACTAGTGTGTCTTTGAATGCAGTGTTTGAGATTTTAACTCATAGGGCTCAATTTAGTTACCCACAAAGGGGGCTAGTTACCTCTGCAGCGGCAAGTAAATGCTGAAAACGTTACCACATTTCCCACCCTTATGGCCCAATCTCACCCTGGACTCATAGATTTTATATGAAGCGAAAAAACACTCTGCGAGTCTGGCGTTACCATAAGTGCGGCATGTAATCGCCATATCTGCATTGTGGTTAATTGGATTGACCCAATAGCATACACGGACATAGACTTTTTCCCTTGACGTAATCATGCACCAGCCTCCTGCTCATTATTGGCCCAGGCTTGGACTTGTCTATCAACACATGTTAACAAAAGAAACAAATAATGAAATTGATATTTTCAGACGCTGCCCCTTGTGGATAGCTGACATGCTGCAGTATATTTTCCTGTATAAACATGTGTCCCCTTTATCCCACTTCTGTCAGAAGACAGATGAACAGGCAAGTAAAACACAGAGCTAGCAATCCTTTGCAGCTCAGGCCTTTTCTCTTTTTTAAATCAGAAATCAGATTGCATAGTAAAGACAACTCTTCTTTTTATGCCAACATTATATTGGACTTTTCTTTTATGACATGTGATTAAGCACCTGCAAATTATCTACTGTAAATACCTGTAGTAAATATCTATACCAAAAAAAAAAAAAGTTTCAATTAAGATAAGTACATTTTATATTGAAACAGTTCTTTGAAGTAATGTAGTTAATAGCCTGTTTGATTTCTGCTTGTGAGAGAGTAATAACGTGTATTCAGGCTCCATCAATCACCGAGCAGATGTAAGACATCAGACACTGACACCCAGGGGAAAAGGAGCTAACTCCTGCAGAGTGGGGTCTCTAGTAATGCAAAGTAAACACTCATAAACAGATTGAGTAGAGAAAGGAAGACAATCAGTTAAGGAAAGTTACGTCCTTGAGAACAGCAGCTTCATTTGCCTGTAAAAGCTCTTTACTGTATGCAGAATGTGCATCGATAATTATCGGTATTGTTTATTTATTAACTTCTCAGAATGATTGTACGTGCTACAGACACTGGCATTCTGCCAATACATCCTATATTGTAGATGTGAAATGTTCACATATTATGCATAGAGTAATGCTGGCGATGTGCAAACGACATGATGCTCATCCTGATATACCTTCATCCCCAGAACATACAATATAGTGCATACAGACTGTGCAATCATTCAAATGACTGAACAATATGTTTTTGCATCGTTTGACTGTTAAATATAAATATATATATATTTACACTGTATATTGCCGGAGGTCCTTATGAAAATGCATGGTGCCTTAAAACGTACGCAAATGGCATTGTGAGCACATTTGAACTTGTATACACTTAGGGGGTCATTCAGAGATGGACGCAGGTCTTGCTTCTGCAGTAAGATCTGCATCCAACTACTCACATGCTGGGGGATGCCCAGCACAGGGCAAGGCCGCACAGCATGTATGTGACGTTGCCCAGAGATGCATTTGTAATTTAATTGCAAAAGCATTGATTTAAGGTCAACCCCTGCTGCACTTGCATGTGGTCCGGCGCCATTTTTTCTCTCGGAGCGGCTGCCTTTGACGTCAATGGTCCAGACACGCATGCATTGTCCGGACAGCGCCCATCGCTGACAACCTGCCCCCCCTTCCCCCCGACGCCTGTGGCTGTCAATCACTATGCCTGTGTTGTATAATGTAACATATGTGTAAATATAATTCAAGTGCACAGTCTGGGACCTGATCCCTAGAGGAGGGGGAGGGGGGTGGGGGGCTGGTAGCAGGGCCTACTGGGGGTTTCCCCTGTACCCCTGTGGGGCAATCCAACACTGCAGGCAGCTGAATATAGTTTCATGTGTCTGTGTTCCAACATTGCTTTTTAAATGAAAACGTTAATGCGCAATGGAGCGCCCATCTGCATTTATTTTTAACAAATTCTCTGCCCATTGGACTTTGAGATTTCAAAGGGAGCGACGGTCCACAATATTATATCATGTACACATACTGTATGTGTCTCTTAACTCATCCACAAAGTAATGAAACCCACCAAGTAAACATTATAATATTGTATAACATATCCATTGCTAAGTTATATTATATAATATTGCTGTTTTTCAATGAGCACTACACAGATGTAGTCACCAAGCATTTCTTCCTGTAGTTACTATGAGTATCTCTGCTAAACAATTTAATGAAGGGGAGGAGTGTGAGAAAAGACATGGGTCATTTTTCTATTTCTCTATTATATGCATATATATTGTATAGTATATATTGTAATAAAAATTATAGTAGCCAGCTAGAATTTATCTAAAGTACACATCATTATAGCTAAAAGAGTGCATAGTAGATACAGTATATCTCCAGTTAGATACAGTACCATGAAAGTACAAGACACAGATACATTTAGAAAACATTAAATCCCATATCATTCCTAAAGAAGCAGTTTTGACCTTGACTACAATATGCTTCATGCTTTAGTTTTTTAGTCAGCAGTTTATCTGCTAATTGCTACAGACTACTGCATGTGGTTTGAATCGAGAATTGCAGTCTCCTTCTTTCATTGGTGACTGAAATCCTTGATAACGACAAAGAATGTAAGCTATTTTTTTTTCTCCCACTAAGAGTCAGTTATTTTACCAACAACATGGAGGAATAGAGCAGAGGTAAATTGTCCAACAAAACATAAATCAGCATGTCATTCTGCTGGATATTGTGTGCTGAAAACAAATACTTTATTTTGGAAGAGCTAACTACAGAATATCATTCATGAACGACCTTCATTATTGCATTTTCATTTTGAGCACACATTTCATTGTTCTATTATTGATGTAAATAACACTGAGTAACACAAAAATTGCCTAGTGTTGTGAAATTTGAAAATAATAAATCTCTTCACACTGTGGAGTACAGGGCAGACAAATGTGTATGGAACACTGAACTGTAAATATCTTTATCATTTTTAGTGTCTGGCCCCCATAAAACAAATCTGTTTTCAAAATACTTAACATGTGGGGTGTGCCTTATTTCAGGAGCATAGACAGAACAAGAATATATACAAGATAGAACAAGAATATATGCACATACATAAACACACACCTAAAAAAAGTAATGTAATAGCACATTTAAAGGGACATCTCTGTAAAAAAAGATAATATGTTTTTACACATAGGGGGTATCCAATTAGCGCAGTAATTTACCACGGCTAATTGGTTTGCCGGGGGCTATCCAATTAGCCTCAATAAGCTGAAATATATAATTATAATAATAATAATTTTATTTATATAGTGCTCTTTCTCCAATGGGACTCGATGTCGGCATTTATCAGGGATTATGCTTTGTGTGCCTCAGGCACGCAAAGCATAATCCACAATAAGTGCCCCCTAGACCCGCGATAAATGCCGGCTTTTCGCGGGACCTATGTATTTTCACACTAAAAACTTGGACCTAGGGGGTAATTCAGAGTTGATCGCAGCAGCAAATTTGTTAGCAGTTGGGCAAAACCATGTGCACTGCAGGGGGACAAATATAAAATGTGCAGAGAGAGTTAGGTTTGGGTGGGTTATTTTGTTTCTGTGCAGGGTAAGTACTGTCTGCTTTATTTTTACACTGCAATTTAGATTTCAGTTTGAACACACCCCACCCAAATCTAACTCTCTCTGCACATGTTATATCTGCCCCCCTGCAGTGCTCATGGGGGGTCATTCCGAGTTGATCGCTAGCTGCCGTTGTTCGCTGTGCAGCGATCAGGCTAAAAATCATAATTTCTGTGCATGCGTATGGACCGAAATGCGCACACACGACGTACAGGTACAAAGGCCTTTATGGTTTTGCTCAGGTTCTAGCGAAGTTTTCATTGCTGTGTTGATGCAGTATACGTGTACGAAGTTGTTGAGGACTTTACAATGGCTCCGGTGGGTGTCTCTATTCTTTTCTGGATGGCAGCCTCACATGTGATGATTACCCTTAGTTTCGATGTCACGATCCGGGTAACCAAACACACTTATTTACTTCTAAGTGCCTTCTGAGACTGTTCCTGCACTCCAAGCCTGGCTTCTACCTGCGCTGTCTGCGTGCAGCACACTGCACGGCATCTCCTCAGTCTCCCCTCAGCGCTGTCATGGTGACTAGTCAGCATGTTCCTCCTGTTCAAGTAGATGGCGTCTCCTGTCATCCGCAGCCTTCGCCACCATTACTACAGGTTTCCACATGCTGATACAAACAGACTTTCCCTCCAGAACCAAACATGGGCACAGCCATGTTTGGCCTCATCACATGATTCTCCATAGCCTATCCGCTGCACTCTGGACTCTCCATGATTGCTCAGCCAATATCTGCTTCCCAGCTGGTATAAATATCCTAAATCCAGACTGCCTAATCGTCAGTGCTTTAGTTATCTAACCCAATGTGTATGTCTCTCCTGTCTGTAGATGTTCCTGCTTGCTGTCTCCAGGTATTCTAGCTCCTGTGATCTTGCTCCACTTAAAGAGACCTGCACTAGTTTCCACCTTGCGGTGCTGCCTGATTCCAGCAGTGTTCCTACATCACTCTCAGTGATCTGCAGTGATTCTTCACCAGCTTCCAGCTCTCAGCGGTGTTCCAGTATCGCTTCCAGCTTCCAGTGGTGTTTCTGCATCACTTCCAGCTCTTAGCTGTGTACCAGTATCGTTTCCAACTCTCAGTGGTGTTCCATCATCTCTTCCATCCACCATCTGTGTTCCAACATTAAACCACAGTTCACCATCAGTGCTCTCACCATCGGACTCTGTCATCATCGGAGAGTTCCATAGCACCTTACCACCTGGGCCGGTTCCACTCGGCATCCCCGACAGTTCTTCAGTGCTCTCCTCAACCTCGGTGCATTGTAATCATCTCCAGCTGCCAGTGTGTCATCTGCTGGTCAGTATTAGTACATTAATCTATACAGTGGTTAGCTGTTGGCTATATGGACTTACCATCTCCGGGTCTTGCAAAGACTGTTTCATACTGTGTTTACAGCATTTCTACAGTAACCTATTTACCACTGCGCCCTAGGAACTGTACTGCTACCTGTACAGTTCCTAGGGCGCAGTTATCTACTTTTTATCTACCTGTTATCTACACATTCCTATTGTTGAGCATTACGTTATCTCTGAACTGCCGAAGTGATTTTGAACTGTGTGCTTAATAAACAAACTTTACTTTTATCCTGTCGTCTTGGTCATGCCTTTGGGTATCGGTGCTAAGGTTCCCAGCATGTCCAAGAATCCTATATTACCACCCAGGTTTAAGTACACATCAGCCCCTATGCTTAAGGCTTCCCCAGGTCAACCTCAGCCCTCAGGTATGACAGTAACCACTGACCTAATGAATCCGGCCGGAGAAAAGGCCCAAGCGACCAGCCCGGTACAACAGCTTGCAGCCCACTTGGAACATCAAGAGGCTGCACAGGGTCAAGTGATTGCTGTCTCCAGGACCTCTCCACCTGGCTGGATGAAATTCAAGCAACCCTCCTTGGTTCAGGGGTGTCCAGTGTACCGACTACAGTACCACAGGTGGTGACCCCACCCACCATTCCCGTTTCTGCACCTCAGCTTCATTTGCTGACACCAGCTAAGTTCGATGGTTCCCCTAAAGCCTGTCGGGATTTCCTGAATCAATGTGAAATACATTTCGAGTTACAGCCTGGCAATTTCCCCACAGATCGCACCAAGGTTGCCTACATTATCTCTCTCCTCAGTGGCTCAGCCCTGGACTGGGCATCACCTTTGTGGGAGAAATCCGATGTACTGCTTTCATCTTACACGGACTTTGTGGCGGCCTTCAGGCGCATCTTCAACGAGGCTGGGCGAGTGACATCTGCCTCTACTGACCTTCTTCGGCTGCGCCAGGGAACACGAACAGTTGGCCAATACTTGGTGCAATTCCAAATCCTAGCATCTGAACTCTCCTAGAATGACGACGTTCACTATGCAGCTTTCTGGCATGGGTTATCCAAACAAATCAAAGATGAGCTAGCTACCAGAGACTTACCTCAAAAATTGGATGAGCTCATATCTTTCTACAGGAAGGTTGATCTCTGATTCCGCGAAAGGGTGGCTGAGCGAGAAAGGTCCACGCTTCCTAAGACCTCTGCCATTATTCCTCCTCATCAGCCATCTCCTCCTAGGGATGAGCCCATGCAGATTAACTGTTCTCATTTGTTGCCTGCAGAGCTTAGAAGATGTCTGTCTGAACACCTGTATCTATACTGTGCTGCTCCATCCCATGTCATTAACACTTGACCTAAGCATCAGGTAAACTCCAAATCCTAGCCAGTCAAGGAGAGGGCCGGCTAGGAGTGATGAACTCCTCTCCATCAACATGTGACTGTAATCTTCCTGTATCTCTTCAAGTGTCTCAGCACTTCAGGAATCTTATTGCTCTTCTGGATTCTGGAGCGGCCAGGGACTTTGTTACTGCTGAATTCGTTAAACGGTGGTATCTACCCAACGAGAGACTTTCGTCCTCTGTTTGCCTGACTGCTGTGGATGGCAGCAGGATTTCTGATGCAGTTATTAACTTCAAGACCCTACCTATCCGTCTGAAGGTAGGAGCTCTTCACTCCAAACTGATATAATTTCTAGTCATTCCAAAAGCTACGCATCCTGTAGTTCTGGGCCTTCTGTGGCTCCATCTTCATAATCCTCAGATTGACTGGAAGACTACACAAATCCTGGCATGGAATCCTTCCTGTTTTTGAACCTGTCTTCAAAAGGTCCTTCCAGCTCGAAGTTCCACTTCCAAGTCTTTAGATGTTCCGCCTCCTCAGTACCAAGAATTTACAGATGTCTTTAGTAAGTCCTCCGCAGGTATTCTTCCTCCTCATAGGGAGTGAAATCGTCCTATAGATCTCATCCCAGGGAAGACTCCTCCTCTGTGATGCACCTACCCTCTGTCACATCCAGAGACCCACACCATGGAAGAATATATTAAAGAGAACCTTGCCAAAGGTTTTATCTGGCCTTCCTATTCTCCGGCAGGTGCAGGTTTCTTCTTTGTGAAAAAGAAAGATGGCGGACTGTGTCCGTGTATTGATTACTGTGGGCTCAATGACATCACAGTGAAGAATCGTTATCCATTACCTTTAATCACCAAGTTATTTGACCGTGTCAGTGGAGCTACCATCTTTTCCAAGTTATATCTGAGGGGTGCAAACAATCTTATCCGTATCCGAAATGGAGACAAGTGGAAAACCGTGTTTAACACCTGTGATGGACATTACGAGTACCTCGTCATGCCTTTCGGACTCAGCAATTCTCCAGCTGTATTTCAACACATTGTCAATTAAATCTTCCGTGATATCCTCTACTGACATGTTGTGGTCTATCTCGATGATATTCTCATCTTTGCTAACAATCTCAAGGAACATTGTTATTGGCTAAACGAAGTCCTATCCCATCTCCGTGCCAATCATCTCTATTGCAAGTTAGAGAAATGTGTCATCGAAGTTAAGTCAATTCCATTTCTAGGATTAATTGTTTCTTGTTCTGGTCTAGAAATTGATCCTGAAAAACTCCAGGCTATCTGTAATTGGCCCATAAACACTTCAATGAAAGGTGTTCAAAGATTTCTGGGTTTCGCCAAATACTACAGGAGATTCATCCGAGGTTTCTCCACCATTGTGGTGCTGATCACTGCTCTCACATGGAAAGGTGCCAATCCTGCCAAGTTGTCGGAAGAGGCCACTCAAGACTTCCATCTTCTCAAGCAAAAGTTTTTCTCCGCTCCAGTCCTGAAAGAACCAGATACCAACTTGCCTTTCACCTTGGAGGTGGACGCTTCATCGGTAGGAGTTGGTGCTGTACTATCCCAAAGAGCTGACGATGGCCACTTCCATCCCTGTGGCTATTTCTTGCAGAAGTTCTCACCTGCAGAGCGCAACTACGCCATTGGCGATCAGGAACTTCTAGCAATCAAGCTCGCCCTAGAAGAGTGGAGATACTTGCTTCAGGGTGCTTCTCACACTATCACCATCTTAACAGACCACAAGAATCTTCTGTACCTGAAAGTCGCGCAGTGTCTCAATCCTCGTCAAGCCAGGTGGGCACTCTTCTTTTCCAGGTTCAACTTTAAGCTCTTGTTTTGTCCAGGGTCACAGAATCGTAAGGCGGATGCTCTTTCCCGCTCTTGGGAGTAAGAAAATGAGTCTGGTAAGCATCTGGTAAGCATCCTATTACACTGGTAAGCATTACACTGGTAAGCATCCTATTATTGACCTAGTGGCATTCTCTGCCACTGTGGGAGTGGACTATATGCCTCCACCAGGCAAAAGCCTCGTAAAACCAGCTCTCAGAAAGAAGCTCTTACAATGGGCACATTCTTCTCGCTTTGCCGGACACGGGTATCCAGAAAACTTACAAATTCGTTTCCAGCTCATACTGGTGGCCGACTCTAAAGAAAGACATCACTGAGTTTATTGCATCCTGCCCTAAGTGTGCCCAAAAGAAGGTACCTCGCCAATCGCCTGCTGGTAAACTGATGCCTTTGTCAATTCCTCATCGACCTTGGACCCATTTATCAATAGACTTAATTTCTGATCTTCCTGAATGTAACAAGTTCAATACCATCTGGGTGGTAGTTGACCGGTTCACCAAGATGACACACTTCATTCCTTTCACCGGTCTTCCATCAGCTTCCAGGCTGGCTCAAGTGTTCATCCAAAAAAACTTTAGATTACATGGTCTCCCCGAAGAGATCATTTCTAATAGAGGAGTCCAGTTTGTAGCCAAATTCTGGCGAAGTGTGTTTACAGCTCTCCAATTCATATTATAGTTCTCTACTGCCTATCACCCCCAGACCAATGGGCAAACCGAGAGTGTGAATCAGGACTTGAAGGCATTCCTCAGAATTTATTTATCCTCTTCACGAGACGACTGGGTTCATCTTCCGTGGGCCAAATTTTGTCACAACAACCAGTATCATTCCTCATCTTCTTCCATGACTTTCTTTGCCAACTATGGGTTCCATCCTAAGGTCCCTGAATTCCTACCGCTTCCAGCAATGTCAGTACCTGCAGCTGATATTATGCTTCATCAGTTTTCTCAAAGCTGGAAGAATATTCGGTCAGCCTCTTTAAAAGCTTCCTCAGGGCAGGGCCGAAACTAGGGTTTTTGGCACCCGGGGCAAGGAAGCCATTCGGCGCCCCCCTCACACACACATTTTTGTAATGCTGGTAGGCACTGCCCTCTTCCCGCCCCTGCTAATCATGCTGCGTCTGTCGTGTACTGTAAACGTGATCACAGCACTCATTCCGCACAGGCGCAGATCACCCACTATCGGATCCTTATGTAATCCATCAGGACTGTGTAAAATCCAAATCAGGGCCTATGTGCGGCAGTAGTATATACACAGCTGTGGCTGACACTATTTAAAAATGGTGAACATTGACTCATTACCATTTGATGGCGACAAACATCGGAAAGTTGCCATCAAGTGGTAAAACTACTACCAACAAATCAAAAACATCGATGGTGTGAGCCATCGTCATTCGATGTCCATCCCTAGCTACAGTACTTAGCAACTGCACTAATGCAAGTCACACTCACAGAAACTCAACAACTGGAGAGGTATAAACAAGAACAGCAACACATATTAGAAGCACATTATAAAAGTGTGACCGGTCTCACCTGAGGCTAGGGGGTATATTTCATACAGGTCGATTGAAAATCGATTTCAGATCATTTAAAAACCGGTCTTAATCGATGTTGGGCTTCAAAAGGGATGTTGGGCTTCCAGGGGTAAAACACTCATTTACTAACAATTAAAAAATATAAACAATAAACGTGTGTTTAAACACTGTAAACCCAACATCGATTCAAATCGATCTAAAATCGATAAAAAAAAAGACTTTTAAATACTGTATACCCCCAGCAGTCATTACACGCATCAGCTACGTGTCAGCAGTGTACAATATGTGACTGGGATAGTACTTTATGCTGCTGCCACTGAGAGAGAGGGAAGTGGACCGCGGGTACGTAGTGTGAGCAGAGCGGGAGCTGACGGGGATGGTGCCTGATGCCGCTGCCACTGAGAGAGAGTGAAGCAGGGTCCACTTCTCTCTCTCAGTGGCAGCGGCATCAGGCACCATCCCCGTCAGCTCCCGTTCTGCTCACACTATGTACCCGCGGTCCACTTCTCTCTCTCAGTGGCAGCGGCATCAGGCACCATCCCCGTCAGCTCCCGCTCTGCTTACCCTACGTACCCGCGGTCCACTTCTCTCTCTCAGTGGCAGCGGCATCAGGCACCATCCCCGTCAGCTACCGCTCTGCTCACACTATGTACCCGCGGTCCACTTCTCTCTCTCAGTGGCAGCGGCATCAGGCACCATCCCCGTCAGCTCCCGCTCTGCTTACACTACGTACTCGCGGTCCACTTCTCTCTCTCAGTGGCAGCGGCATCAGGCACCATCCCGGTCATCTCCCACTCTGCTCACACCACGTCCCCCCCATCCACGCATGCAGATCACTATGGTCAGATATTAGCCGTCTCCCTTCCGCACAAGGCAGGCTGTGAGGGGGAGGGGGGAAGCGTTACCTTGCAAGGCGGCTGGTGGACGCAGCTACCGGTGCCCAGTGCCAGGCAGTGCTCTCGGCGCCCCCTCAACTCCGGCGCCCGGGGCACGTGACCCCTTAGCCCCCCCCTAGTTACGGCCCTGCTCAGGGTACAAGAAATTTGCGGCAAGAAGCGCAAAGCAGTTGCTGCTTTCAAGCAAGGGGATTGTGTTTGGCTGTCTACAAAAAATCTGAGGCTGAAGGTTCCAAGTATGAAGTTTGCTCCTTGTTATATTGGGCCCTTCCAGATTGAGATAGTCATCAACCGTGTCACGTATAGCCTCAAGTTGCCTCCATTCTTAAAGGTTCCAAGGACATTCCACATCTCTCTCCTCAAGCCGGTTGTCCGGAATCAGTTTCATGCAGCGCTTCGCAAAGCCCCCAAGGTCTAGACTCAATGTGGTGTCGTGTATGAGCTGGCAAAGATTCTGGACTCACGCTTTAGGTATGGTCACCTTCAATACCTGATCGATTGGAAGGGCTATGGGCCTGAAGAACATTTTTGGACGAATGCTTCAGATATTCATGCTCCTAAGTTGGTCCAGGCTTTCCATGCCTGCTTACCCGTAAGCCTAAGAGGTGTCCTGGGGCCACCCCTAAAGTGGGGGGGAGGGGGGGGGGTTCTGTCACTATCAGGGTAACCAAACACACTTATTTACCTTCTAAGTGCCCTCTGAGACTGTTCCTGCACTCTAAGACCGGCGTCCACCTGCGCTGTCTGCGTGGTGCTCGTTGCATGGCATCTCCTCAGTCCACCCCTCAGCGCTGTCATAGCGACTAGTCAGCATGTTTCTCCTGTTCAAGTATATGGCATCTCCTGTCCTCCGTGGCCTCTGCCACCATTACTACAGGTTTCCACATGCTGATACAAACAGACTTTCCCTCCAGAACCGAACATGGGCACGGCCATGTTTGGCCTCATCACATGATTCTCCATAGCCTATCCGCTGCACTCTGGACTCTCCCTGATTACTCAGTCAATACCTGCTTCCCAGCTGGTATAAATATCCTGAATCCAGACTGCATAATCGTCAGTGCTTTGGTTGTCTACCCAGGTATGGATGTCTCTCCTGTCTGTAGATGTTCCTGCGAAGTCTCCAGGTATTCTAGCTCCTGTGACCTTGCTCCACTTAAAAAGACCTGCACCAGTTTCCAGCCTGCGGTGCTGCCTGACTCCAGCAGCATTCCTACATTGCTCTCAGTGATCTGCAGTGATTCTCACCGGCTTCCAGCTCTCAGCGGTGTTCCAGCATTGCTTCCAGCTTCCAGCGGTGTTCCAGTATCACTTCCAGCTCTCATCAGTATACCTACATCGCTCTCTGTGATCTGCATTGATTCCTCACCGACTTCCAGCTCTCAGCGGTGTTCCAGTATCCCTCCCAGCTTCCAGCTGTGTTCCTGTATCACTTCCAGCTCTCAGCGGTGTTCCAGTATCGTTTCCAACTCTCAGCGGTGTTCCAGCATCGCTTCCATCCTCCATCGGTGTTCCAACCTCAAACCACAGTTCACCATTGGTACTCTCACCATCAGACTCTGTCGTCATTGGAGAGTTCCATAGCACCTTACCGTTTGGGCCGGTTCCACTCGGCATCCCTGGCAATTCTTCAGTGCTCACCTCAACCTCCGTGCATTATAATCTCCAGCCTCCAGTGTGTCATCTGCTGGTCAGTATCAGTGCATTCATCTATACAGTGGTTAGCTGTTGGCTATATGGACTTGCCATCTCCAGGTCTTGCAAAGACTGTTCCATACTATGTTTACAGCATTTCAACAGTAACCTATTTACCACTGCGCCCTAGGAACTGTACTGCTACCTGTTATCTACACATTCCTATTGTTGAGCATTACGTTATCTCTGAACTGCCGAAGTGTATCTGAACTGCGTGCTTAATATACAAAATTTACTTTCATCCTGTCATCTTGGTCACGCCTTCGCGTATCGGTGCTATGGTTCCTTGTATGTCCAAGAATCCTATATTACCTATATTACTATAGGTTTAAGTACACGCCAGCCCCTTTTGCCTGAGGCTTCCCCAGGTCAGCCTCAGCCATCAGGTGTGACAATCTAGAGCAGAGCAAGGGCAATGGCAGGATGGGATGAAGCAGCGGGCAGACTGAGTTTATGTACTGTTATTATTTAAAATACCGTTAAACCTGTTAAACTGTGTTTAAGCATAAAAATGTCAAACAATAACAAATTTTAGCACATATAAAAAGGGAATAATGTATGTTATTTTTTGGTAGTTTAGAGAATAAAAGCAACAATCTGATTTCCATTGGTTACAGTAAGATATACACAGGGTAGTCCATAAGTTTTGAAACACCTTCATAAAAAGGAAATGAGTAAGGAAATATTAATCCGGTATCTACACATGTGATATGGGAGTGGGGAAAAACTTTTTAGGCTATGTCACCAGTATGGTGGCCATCTTGAAGTTGGCTATCTTGAATGCAACTATTTTTTTAACTGGGAAGGTAGTCATGTGACATATCAAACAGTTGCAGAATTTCATAAGAAAACTAATGGTGTTCTATGTTTTAACATTTCTTAATTCATTCTCAAGTTTTATCCCATTTCATAAGTGTAAATACTGGATTCATATTTCATTACTTATTTCCTTTTTATAGGGGTGTTTCCACAGTTATGGACCACCCTGTACTTTGTTGTCATGCTGTAATATTTCTGTATATATTTGGCTGTGATATTTAATGTGAAAACCCTAGTTATGGATAAAATGCATATTCCTAAAATGTAAAATAAAAAAATAAAAAATAGAAAAGCACACAATAGAAAGCAAAGCTAAACTCTAGCCACCTATGGGTTAATATGGAATTTGCAAGGCATATTTTTTGCGGCATCAAGTAAATGAGAATAATTGTTGCATTACAAGCATATGTGAATGCATAGATATATAACCTTTAGTAAACGAACCCCTAATGGCCTTTTGCAAAGCTGAGCAGAAAACTGAAATTGATTTATCACGAGAAAATAACTCCTACTGAAACCCAGTGCATATTCTGCTTTGATAAATCCGCTCAGTCTTTCTGCACTATTTTCTCCCTCCTGGATTAACAGCTGAAAGACTTTGATACATGAACCGCTAAAGAGAAACAACACACAATTGATGATGTTCCTGTCAATTTGATGGGAAGATAGCCTTTTATAAAATGTGGTATGATTAATAGTCTCCTATCTATTTTCCCGTAGCATTGTGTTTTTTTTATCATGGATGTAGGTACTGAAATTGCCACTTAAAATAAAAATATTCTTTTAATATTGTGGGTTATGTGAAGACTACTATGTGTGATAAATCCATGTACTCAGGTTATTATCCACATTTATTATCTGTGTATGTAAAATAACTTGTTGTGTACATGTATTTCTTAAAGAAGGCCATTCACACATAGTTATGTCATTAAGGGGTACATTTACTAAGCCTTGGAGAGAGATAAAGTACCAGCCAATCATCTCATCACTGCTATATTACAGGCTGTGTTTGAAAAATGTGAGGAGCTGGTTGGTTGGTATTTTATCTCCACTTTATCTCCCTCCAAGGCTTAAGATGGGTACACACTAGATGATATATTGGGCTATCCCCAATATGTCTGTGGGCAACGTTGTTCAGAGACATGTTGGGCTGGATGTAATGAAGTCTGAGTTGGCCAGAGGTGTGGGTTCCTGGTTGAACTCGGACGTCTTTTTTAAAGTGGCAATCATGTACAAGGCCAATCAATAAGTGATAGGTTCAGGTATTGTTGTGGGTTTTAGTGTGCTGGGGGAATTCCAGGGAAAAAAAGCACCCCCTCTCTGTTTGCTGTTTACTGTGACCCCTCCTCTTTTCTAGCACCTTATAAGTATCTCCAGAATGATTGAGCTGCTACCACTGATTGTTTGCATGTGTGAGAAGGCATTGAATGGGAGCAGCATTTGGGAGGCATGCTGGTCCTTGTAGTGCTAATGGGAGATCTTAGGTGTGCTCTCAGATAAGCTAGCCCTCAATCTGGATGTAATTTTGTATGAGTCTTTATCATGAGGCCTTATTGTAGACAAATCACATGACCCTATCATGGCACATGCATTAGGTAGTGTAGGATTGCTGATGTCAGAGAAGCCTTGACGTGGCTCAGCAGCTTTTCCATGTATTTGCAAATTTATGTAACAAATATTTCTGAAATTCTATTACCAGATAGGTTCAGGTATTGTTGCGGGTATTAGTCAGTGTGCTGGGGGATACCAGGGGGGAAATAGCACCCCCCTCTCTGTTTGAAATTTGCAGTGACCCCTCCCCTTTTCTACACCTGATAAGTATCTCCAGAGTGATTGAGCTGCTACCACTGTTTGTTTGCAATCATTAATGTGTATACTTACCTGGATCCTTCAAGTAGGTACCTAGACTTAGTAAATAGACCATTAATCTTGTATATTTTGACCAAATTTAGAGTAACAATGCAATGTTGTGTAATAACTCCTTTTGAAATGCAGCTTCTGTCAACTACAGACAATGAAATGGAGTGATGCAAAACTTACTGGATCTGGAGTTGTCGGACCAGGTCTGCCATAATAAAGTTTTCGGTGGATCCAGAATCTAAAAGAGAAAAAACATTCTTAGACCCTTGGGTCATAGTGGGTTCAATATGACGTGGAGACTGAGATTGTACTTCTAACCTAGTGTCCTAGTGACTGTTTAAGAGTGGAATTTTTCCGGACACTGGGTGCAGGAGGCTACCATATGCCTGGAGGCTACACAATAAAGACAAATATTCTCTCGCTGCTGCTTCTGACATTCTTTGGGAGTAAGTCAGTCCCGGTTAATCTGCATAGGATCCTCAGTGGATGCTGTTGTCAGAGCACTAGACCAAGATGTTAGTGGAGGTCGGAATTGGTAGTGGTCATCTCAGCTTTTCATGGACTGATGAAAACATAGCTCTACTTTGATGCATAAGGAGATGAGATCATCTAACATTGGTGGTGGATCTCGCCTTACCAAACCATCCTTTAACCAATTTGATAGTCCACCCCAGAATGCTCCTTTATTCCACTGGAGCTCAGATGAATTGGACTATACTGTATATTGTCATACTGTCCGGTTCCCCTGATGAAGGCGCATGATCTCAATAGAAGCAGAGGTGGCTCTTCCAGACTCATTAAAATTTTTCCAAAATGTAGTCAGATACTCAGAGTAGTTAGTCAGAAGTGGGTTGGCTCTCTCCCATAGTGGAGAAACCCTCTCTAGTGAAGGACCAGTGAGAAGAGAGACAATATATGTCACCTTGGACTATAATGGGTGCAGTGTGTGTGGTCCACATGGGCCCCTGGAGTCCAAGGGGGGCCACACTGCACATCAGGTACCCATTACCCATCACCATTTTACTGGTATTTTTGCGCATGCACGGTAGGAAAATCACTGGAAAAATGGCATCCGTGCCATTTTCCCAGAGATCTGCGCATGTGTTCTAGCCTCTGGGACAGCACACAAGTGACGAGACCTATAGCGCTGCTAGCTAGAGAAGAGGCAGCCCAGATGGAGCCTGCACATGGTCCACCTCCTCTCTAGATACGCCCCTGCCACACACTGTAGCCAAACGTACCAAGAAGCAGTTAAATGTCAATTACCAACATGCCATTACTTTATGCTCACCATTTACAAAGGGACTGACACAAGGGGAAGCTATAGGCACTCTGCTGATGATAGCAAATGATGTGTATGTAGGACATTTATCCCCATCAGCTGCAGCACCCACAGGATGGCGGAGATGAGGTGACTTGAGGACAGGGGGCCTGTGTGCCCAGGAGGGAGTCCCACCCATCAGTATCAGCGGTTGTTGATGCTGCTGTGTGATCTGTAGGAGGTGCCCTGCCTCCTGCAGATCACATAGTTCTGCCCACAACAGCTGGCACATATGGGGAGAGACTTCATCCTGTGCACACAGGCCCCTTACCATAAATGTCATCATCCCGGCTGCAGTACAGGGGGTGCTGGTGGCTGCACAGGTGGAGCATGCTCCCATTAGCAGCAGACCCAGGCCTTGGCCATACGCTCACGGATTCCTCCATCAAGCCTGGGTACTTAGAACCTGCTCTCCCCCCTCTCTGCATCACTGCTGGTGTGGGAGAGGTGAAAATAAATGAAATGTATTAGATAAAAGCACTCAGGAATAAAAGATTGAGTAGAGATGAGAGATTGGCACTATTGTATTTATTAACAGTTTCTTATATAACGCAGCAAATTCCTTTGCGCTTTATATTTATTTGTCAACATCCCAAAACTTTTCAACAGATAGGAGTATTAGATAGCCTTATATATGAGGAAGTTATTTTATATATGAGTATGGGATTTATGCCAATTACATTTTGCATTACAAGATGTTGTGTTAATTTTAGAGATGTGCACTTGAAATTTTTCGTGTTTTGTGTTTTGGTTTTGGGTTCGGTTCCGCGGCCGTGTTTTGGGTTCGACCGCGTTTTGGCAAATCCTCACCGATTTTTTTTTGTCGGATTCGGGTGTGTTTTGGATTCGGGTGTTTTTTTCAAAAAACACTAAAAAACAGCTTAAATCATAGAATTTGGGGGTCATTTTGATCCCAAAGTATTATTAACCTCAAAAACCATAATTTCCACTCATTTTCAGTCTATTCTGAACACCTCACACCTCACAATATTATTTTTAGTCCTAAAATTTGCACCGAGGTCGCTGGATGACTAAGCTAAGCGACCCTAGTGGCCGACACAAACACCTGGCCCATCTAGGAGTGGCACTGCAGTGTCACGCAGGATGGCCCTTCCAAAAAACACTCCCCAAACAGCACATGACGCAAAGAAGAAAAAAAGAGGCGCAATGAGGTAGCTGTGTGACTAAGCTAAGCAACCCTAGTGGCCGACACAAACACCTGGCCCATCTAGGAGTGGCACTGCAGTGTCACGCAGGATGGCCCTTCCAAAACACACTCCCCAAACAGCACATGACGCAAAGAAGAAAAAAAGAGGCGCAATGAGGTAGCTGTGTGAGTAAGATAAGCGACCCTAGTGGCCGACACAAACACCTGGCCATCTAGGAGTGGCACTGCAGTGTCACGCAGGATGGCCCTTCCAAAAAACACTCCCCAAACAGCACATGACGCAAAGAAGAAAAAAAGAGGCGCAATGAGGTAGCTGTGTGAGTAAGATAAGCGACCCTAGTGGCCGACACAAACACCTGGCCCATCTAGGAGTGGCACTGCAGTGTCATGCAGGATGGCCCTTCCAAAAAACACTCCCCAAACAGCACATGACGCAAAGAAGAAAAAAAGAGGCGCAATGAGGTAGCTGTGTGAGTAAGATAAGCGACCCTAGTGGCCGACACAAACACCTGGCCCATCTAGGAGTGTCACTGCAGTGTCACGCAGGATGGCCCTTCCAAAAAACACTCCCCAAACAGCACATGACGCAAAGAAGAAAAAAAGAGGCGCAATGAGGTAGCTGTGTGAGTAAGATAAGCGACCCTAGTGGCCGACACAAACACCTGGCCCATCTAGGAGTGGCACTGCAGTGTCACGCAGGATGGCCCTTCCAAAAAACACTCCCCAAACAGCACATGACGCAAAGAAGAAATAAAGAGGCGCAATGAGGTAGCTGTGTGAGTAAGATAAGCGACCCTAGTGGCCGACACAAACACCTGGCCCATCTAGGAGTGGCACTGCAGTGTCATGCAGGATGGCCCTTCCAAAAAACACTCCCCAAACAGCACATGACGCAAAGAAGAAAAAAAGAGGCGCAATGAGGTAGCTGTGTGAGTAAGCTAAGCAACCCTAGTGGCCGACACAAACACCTGGCCCATCTAGGAGTGGCACTGCAGTGTCACGCAGGATGGCCCTTCCAAAAAACACTCCCCAAACAGCACATGACGCAAAGAAGAAAAAAAGATGCGCAATAAGGTAGCTGTGTGAGTAAGATAAGCGACCCTAGTGGCCGACACAAACACCTGGCCCATCTAGGAGTGACACTGCAGTGTCACGCAGGATGGCCCTTCCAAAAAACACTCCCCAAACAGCACATGACGCAAAGAAGAAAAAAAGAGGCGCAATGAGGTAGCTGTGTGAGTAAGATAAGCGACCCTAGTGGCCGACACAAACACCTGGCCCATCTAGGAGTGGCACTGCAGTGTCTCACGCAGGATGGCCCTTCCAAAAAACACTCCCCAAACAGCACATGACGCAAAGAAGAAAAAAAGAGGCGCAATGAGGTAGCTGTGTGAGTAAGATAAGCGACCCTAGTGGCCGACACAAACACCTGGCCCATCTAGGAGTGGCACTGCAGTGTCACGCAGGATGGCCCTTCCAAAAAACACTCCCCAAACAGCACATGACGCAAAGAAGAAAAAAAGAGGCGCAATGAGGTAGCTGTGTGAGTAAGATAAGCGACCCTAGTGGCCGACACAAACACCTGGCCCATCTAGGAGTGGCACTGCAGTGTCATGCAGGATGGCCCTTCCAAAAAACACTCCCCAAACAGCACATGACGCAAAGAAGAAAAAAGAGAGCGCAATGAGGTAGCTGTGTGAGTAAGATAAGCGACCCTAGTGGCCGACACAAACACCTGGCCCATCTAGGAGTGGCACTGCAGTGTCACGCAGGATGGCCCTTCCAAAAAACACTCCCCAAACAGCACATGACGCAAAGAAGAAAAAAAGAGGCGCAATGAGGTAGCTGTGTGACTAAGCTAAGCAACCCTAGTGGCCGACACAAACACCTGGCCCATCTAGGAGTGGCACTGCAGTGTCACGCAGGATGGCCCTTCCAAAAAACACTCCCCAAACAGCACATGACGCAAAGAAGAAAAAAAGAGGCGCAATGAGGTAGCTGTGTGAGTAAGATAAGCGACCCTAGTGGCCGACACAAACACCTGGCCCATCTAGGAGTGGCACTGCAGTGTCATGCAGGATGGCCCTTCCAAAAAACACTCCCCAAACAGCACATGACGCAATAAGAAAAAAAGAGGCGCAATGAGGTAGCTGTGTGAGTAAGCTAAGCAACCCTAGTGGCCGACACAAACACCTGGCCCATCTAGGAGTGGCACTGCAGTGTCACGCAGGATGGCCCTTCCAAAAAACACTCCCCAAACAGCACATGACGCCAAGAAGAAAAAAAGAGGCGCAATGAGGTAGCTGTGTGAGTAAGATAAGCGACCCTAGTGGCCGACACAAACACCTGGCCCATCTAGGAGTGGCACTGCAGTGTCACGCAGGATGGCCCTTCCAAAAAACACCTCCCCAAACAGCACATGACGCAAAGAAGAAAAAAAGAGGCGCAATGAGGTAGCTGTGTGAGTAAGATAAGCGACCCTAGTGGCCGACACAAACACCTGGCCCATCTAGGAGTGGCACTGCAGTGTCACGCAGGATGGCCCTTCCAAAAAAACACTCCCCAAACAGCACATGACGCAAAGAAGAAAAAAAGAGGCGCAATGAGGTAGCTGTGTGAGTAAGATAAGCGACCCTAGTGGCCGACACAAACACCTGGCCCATCTAGGAGTGGCACTGCAGTGTCACGCAGGATGGCCCTTCCAAAAAACACTCCCCAAACAGCACATGACGCAAAGAAGAAAAAAAGAGGCGCAATGAGGTAGCTGTGTGAGTAAGATAAGCGACCCTAGTGGCCGACACAAACACCTGGCCCATCTAGGAGTGGCACTGCAGTGTCACGCAGGATGGCCCTTCCAAAAAACACTCCCCAAACAGCACATGACGCAAATAAAAATGAAAGAAAAAAGAGGTGCAAGATGGAATTGTCCTTGGGCCCTCCCACCCACCCTTATGTTGTATAAACAGGACATGCACACTTTAACCAACCCATCATTTCAGTGACAGGGTCTGCCACACGACTGTGACTGAAATGACGGGTTGGTTTGGACCCCCACCGAAAAAGAAGCAATTAATCTCTCCTTGCACAAACTGGCTCTACAGAGGCAAGATGTCCACCTCATCATCATCCTCCGATATATCACCGTGTACATCCCGCTCCTCACAGATTATCAATTCGTCCCCACTGGAATCCACCATCTCAGCTCCCTGTGTACTTTGTGGAGGCAATTGCTGCTGGTCAATGTCTCCACGGAGGAATTGATTATAATTCATTTTAATGAACATCATCTTCTCCACATTTTCTGGAAGTAACCTCGTACGCCGATTGCTGACAAGGTGAGCGGCGGCACTAAACACTCTTTCGGAGTACACACTTGTGGGAGGGCAACTTAGGTAGAATAAAGCCAGTTTGTGCAAGGGCCTCCAAATTGCCTCTTTTTCCTGCCAGTATAAGTACGGACTGTCTGACGTGCCTACTTGGATGCGGTCACTCATATAATCCTCCACCATTCTTTCAATGGGGAGAGAATCATATGCAGTGACAGTAGACGACATGTCCGTAATCGTTATCAGGTCCTTCAGTCCGGACCAGATGTCAGCATCAGCAGTCGCTCCAGACTGCCCTGCATCACCGCCAGCGGGTGGGCTCGGAATTCTGAGCCTTTTCCTCGCACCCCCAGTTGCGGGAGAATGTGAAGGAGGAGATGTTGACAGGTCGCGTTCCGCTTGACTTGACAATTTTCTCACCAGCAGGTCTTTGAACCCCAGCAGACTTGTGTCTGCCGGAAAGAGAGATCCAAGGTAGGTTTTAAATCTAGGATCGAGCACGGTGGCCAAAATGTAGTGCTCTGATTTCACCAGATTGACCACCCGTGAATCCTTGTTAAGCGAATTAAGGGCTCCATCCACAAGTCCCACATGCCTAGCAGAATCGCTCCCTTTTAGCTCCTCCTTCAATGCCTCCAGCTTCTTCTACAAAAGCCTGATGAGGGGAATGACCTGACTCAGGCTGGCAGTGTCTGAACTGACTTCACGTGTGGCAAGTTCAAAGGTTGCAGAACCTTGCACAACGTTGAAATCATTCTCCACTGCGCTTGAGACAGGTACATTCCACCTCCTATATCGTGCTCAATTGTATAGGCTTGAATGGCCTTTTGCTGCTCCTCCAACCTCTGAAGCATATATAGGGTTGAATTCCACCTCGTTACCACTTCTTGCTTCAGATGATGGCAGGGCAGGTTCAGGCATTTTTGGTGGTGCTCCAGTCTTCTGTACGTGGTGCCTGTACGCCGAAAGTGTCCCGCAATTCTTCTGGCCACCGACAGCATCTCTTGCACGCCCCTGTCGTTTTTAAAAAAATTCTGCACCACCAAATTCAAGGTATGTGCAAAACATGGGACGTGCTGGAATTTGCCCATATTTAATGCACACACAATATTGCTGGCGTTGTCCGATGTCACAAATCCACAGGAGAGTCCAATTGGGGTAAGCCATTCCGCGATGATCTTCCTCAGTTGCCGTAAGAGGTTTTCAGCTGTGTGCGTATTCTGGAAACCGGTGATACAAAGCGTAGCCTGCCTAGGAAAGAGTTGGCGTTTGCGAGATGCTGCTACTGGTGCCGCCGCTGCTGTTCTTGCGGCGGGAGTCCATACATCTACCCAGTGGGCTGTCACAGTCATATAGTCCTGACCCTGCCCTGCTCCACTTGTCCACATGTCCGTGGTTAAGTGGACATTGGGTACAACTGCATTTTTTAGGACACTGGTGAGTCTTTTTCTGACGTCCGTGTACATTCTCGGTATCGCCTGCCTAGAGAAGTGGAACCTAGATGGTATTGGTAACGGGGGCACACTACCTCAAGAAATTGTCTAGTTCCCTGTGAACTAACGGCGGATACCGGACGCACGTCTAACACCAACATAGTTGTCAAGGCCTCAGTTATCCGCTTTGCAACAGGATGACTGCTGTGATATTTCATCTTCCTCGCAAAGGACTGTTGGACAGTCAATTGCTTGGTGGAAGTAGTAAAAGTGGGCTTACGACTTCCCCTCTGGGATGACCATCGACTCCCAGCAGCAACAACAGCAGCGCCAGCAGCAGTAGGCGTTACACGCAAGGATGCATCGGAGGAATCCCAGGCAGGAGAGGACTCGTCAGAATTGCCAGTGACATGGCCTGCAGGACTATTGGCATTCCTGGGGAAGGAGGAAATTGACACTGAGGGAGTTGGTGGGGTGGTTTGCGTGAGCTTGGTTACAAGAGGAAGGGATTTACTGGTCAGTGGACTGCTTCCGCTGTCGCCCAAAGTTTTTGAACTTGTCACTGACTTATTATGAATGCGCTGCAGGTGACGTATAAGGGAGGATGTTCCGAGGTGGTTAACGTCCTTACCCCTACTTATTACAGCTTGACAAAGGCAACACACGGCTTGACAAATGTTGTCCGCATTTCTGGTGAAATACTTCCACACCGAAGAGCTGATTTTTTGGTATTTTCACAGGCATGTCAACGGCCCTATTCCTCCCACGGACAACAGGTGTCTCCCGGGTGCCTGACTTAAACAAACCACCTCACCATCAGAATCCTCCTTGTCAATTTCCTCCCAGCGCCAGCAACACCCATATCCTCCTCATCCTGGTGTACTTCAACACTGACATCTTCAATCTGACTATCAGGAACTGGACTGCGGGTGCTCCTTCCAGCACTTGCAGGGGGCGTGCAAATGGTGGAAGGCGCATGCTCTTCACGTCCAGTGTTGGGAAGGTCCGACACAATTGGACTCTCCTTGTGGATTTGGGATTTGGAAGAACGCACAGTTCTTTGCGGTGCTTTTGCCAGCTTGAGTCTTTTCATTTTTCTAGCGAGAGGCTGAGTGCTTCCATCCTCATGTGAAGCTGAACCACTAGCCATGAACATAGGCCAGGGCCTCAGCCGTTCCTTGCCACTTCGTGTGGTAAATGGCATATTGGCAAGTTTACGCTTCTCCTCCGACAATTTTATTTTAGATTTTGGAGTCCTTTTTTTACTGATATTTGGTGTTTTGGATTTTACATGCTCTGTACTATGACATTGGGCATCGGCCTTGGCAGACGACATTGCTGGCATTTCATCGTCTCGGCCATGACTAGTGGCAGCAGCTTCAGCACGAGGTGGAAGTGGATCTTGATCTTTCCCTAATTTTGGAACCTCAACATTTTTGTTCTCCATATTTTAATAGGCACAACTAAAAGGCACCTCAGGTAAACAATGGAGATGGATGGATACTAGTATACTTATGGATGGACCAGCGACTGCCGACACAGAGGTAGCTACAGCCGTGGACTACCGTACTGTGTCTGCTGCTAATATAGACTGGATGATAATGAGATGAAATTAATATATATATATATATATATAATATCACTAGTACTGCAGCCGGACAGGTATATATATTTATTATGTAATGACTGATGACGGACCTGCTGGACACTGTCAGCTCAGCAGCACCGCAGACTGCTACAGTAAGCTACTATAGTAGTATGTATAAAGAAGAAAAAAAAAAAAAAAACCACGGGTAGGTGGTATACAATTATGGATGGACGAGCGACTGCCGACACAGAGGTAGCTACAGCCGTGGACTACCGTACTGTGTCTGCTGCTAATATAGACTGGATGATAATGAGATGAAATCAATATATATTATATCACACTAGTACTGCAGCTGGACAGGTAGATATATTTATTATGTAATGACTGATGACGGACCTGCTGGACACTGTCAGCTCAGCAGCACCGCAGACTGCTACAGTAAGCTACTATAGTAGTATGTATAAAGAAGAAAGAAAAAAAAATACGGGTAGGTGGTATACAATTATGGATGGACGAGCGACTGCCGACACAGAGGTAGCTACAGCCGTGGACTACCGTACTGTGTCTGCTGCTAATATAGACTGGATGATAATGAGATGAAATCAATATATATTATATCACACTAGTACTGCAGCCGGACAGGTAGATATATTTATTATGTAATGACTGATGACGGACCTGCTGGACACTGTCAGCTCAGCAGCACCACAGACTGCTACAGTAAGCTACTATAGTAGTATGTATAAAGAAGAAAGAAAAAAAAAAAACACAGGTAGGTGGTATACAATTATGGATGGACGAGCTACTGCCGACACAGAGGTAGCTACAGCCGTGGACTACCGTACTGTGTCTGCTGCTAATATAGACTGGATGATAATGAGATGAAATCAATATATATTATATCACACTAGTACTGCAGCCGGACAGGTAGATATATTTATTATGTAATGACTGATGACGGACCTGCTGGACACTGTCAGCTCAGCAGCACCGCAGACTGCTACAGTAAGCTTCTGTAGTAGTATGTATAAAGAAGAAAGAAAAAAAAAAACCACGGGTAGGTGGTATACAATTATGGATGGACGAGCGACTGCCGACACAGAGGTAGCTACAGCCGTGGACTACCGTACTGTGTCTGCTGCTAATATAGACTGGATGATAATGAGATGAAATCAATATATATTATATCACACTAGTACTGCAGCCGGACAGGTATATATATTTATTATGTAATGACTGATGACGGACCTGCTGGACACTGTCAGCTCAGCAGCACCGCAGACTGCTACAGTAAGCTACTATAGTAGTATGTATAAAGAAGAAAGAAAAAAAAAACCACGGGTAGGTGGTATACAATTATGGATGGACGAGCGACTGCCGACACAGAGGTAGCTACAGCCGTGGACTACCGTACTGTGTCTGCTGCTAATATAGACTGGATGATAATGAGATGAAATCAATATATATTATATCACACTAGTACTGCAGCCGGACAGGTAGATATATTTATTATGTAATGACTGATGACGGACCTGCTGGACACTGTCAGCTCAGCAGCACCGCAGACTGCTACAGTAAGCTACTATAGTAGTATGTATAAAGAAGAAAGAAAAAAAAAACCACGGGTAGGTGGTATACAATTATGGATGGACGAGCGACTGCCGACACAGAGGTAGCTACAGCCGTGGACTACCGTACTGTGTCTGCTGCTAATATAGACTGGATGATAATGAGATGAAATCAATATATATTATATCACACTAGTACTGCAGCCGGACAGGTAGATATATTTATTATGTAATGACTGATGACGGACCTGCTGGACACTGTCAGCTCAGCAGCACCGCAGACTGCTACAGTAAGCTACTATAGTAGTATGTATAAAGAAGAAAGAAAGAAAAAAAACCACGGGTAGGTGGTATACAATTATGGATGGACGAGCGACTGCCGACACAGAGGTAGCTACAGCCGTGGACTACCGTACTGTGTCTGCTGCTAATATAGACTGGATGATAATGAGATGAAATCAATATATATTATATCACACTAGTACTGCAGCCGGACAGGTAGATATATTTATTATGTAATGACTGATGACGGACCTGCTGGACACTGTCAGCTCAGCAGCACCGCAGACTGCTACAGTAAGCTACTATAGTAGTATGTATAAAGAAGAAAGAAAAAAAAAAAACCACGGGTAGGTGGTATACAATTATGGATGGACGAGCGACTGCCGACACAGAGGTAGCTACAGCCGTGGACTACCGTACTGTGTCTGCTGCTAATATAGACTGGATGATAATGAGATGAAATCAATATATATTATATCACACTAGTACTGCAGCCGGACAGGTAGATATATTTATTATGTAATGACTGATGACGGACCTGCTGGACACTGTCAGCTCAACAGCACTGCAGACTGCTACAGTAAGCTACTATAGTAGTATGTATAAAGAAGAAAGAAAAAAAAACCCACGGGTGTAGGTGGTATACAATATTATATATATATTATATACAATTATATATATATATATATATATATATATATTAAACTGGTGGTGATTATTAAACTGGTGGTCAGGTCACTGGTCACACTATCAGCAACTTGCAAGTAGTACTCCTAAGCAGACAATCACAATATATATTATACTGGTGGTCAGTGTGGTCACAATGGCAGTGTGGCACTCTGGCAGCAAAAGTGTGCACTGTACGTTATATGTACTCCTGAGTCCTGCTCTCAGACTCTAACTGCTCCCCACTGTCAGTGTCTCCCCCACAAGTCAGATAATACAGTCACACTATCTATCACTTCAGCAAGTAACTAGTCTAGTACTCCTCCTAATGCTCCCCAAAATTACTACTGTGTCTCTCTCTACTGTCTCACTCTCTTCTCTATAAACGGAGAGGACGCCAGCCACGTCCTCTCCCTATGAATCTCAATGCACGTGTGAAAATGGCGGCGACGCGCGGCTCCTTATATAGAATCCGTGTCTCGCGATAGAATCCGAGCCTCGCGAGAATCCGACAGCGGGATGATGACGTTCGGGCGCACTCGGGTTAACCGAGCAAGGCGGGAAGATCCGAGTCGCTCGGACCCGTGTAAAAAAAAATGATGTTCGGGCGGGTTCGGATTCCGAGGAACCGAACCCGCTCATCTCTAGTTAATTTAGAATGCCATGACTGACAACAAAGTCAATATGAAATATAAAGAGGTGAAGAGTATCTGGAGCCCCTTTATCAAGGGCAATTACAAGGGTTTGCTTAAAATATAGAACAACAATATAAGGAGAAAAGAATGTAAACATATAGTCCAGTGGTACTGCCATATAATTCCAGTGATACTGCCGTATATGTCCAGTGGTACTGCTGTATAAATCCAGTGAAACTGCCATATATGTCCAGTGGTACCACCGTATAAATCCAGTCGTACTGTCGTATAAACCCAGTCCAGTGATACTGCCGTATATGTCCAGTGGTACTGCTGTATAATTCCAGTGATACTGCTGTATATGTCCAGTGGTACTGGCGTATAAGTCCAGTGGTACTGGCATATAAATCCAGTCCAGTGATGCTGCCGTATATGTCCAGTGGTAATGCCATATAATGCCAGTGATACTGCTGTATATGTCCAGTTGTGCTGCCGTATATGTCCAGTGGTACTGGCGTATAAATCCAGTACACCATTTGCACGCCCTCTGCAAGTGCTGGACGGAGCACCCACAGTCCAGTTTCTGATATTCAAATTTAACATGTCACTGTTGGAGTACACCAGAATGAGGATATGGGTGTTGCTGGCGCTAAGGAGGAAGTTGACAATGATGATTCTGATGGTGATGTGGTTTGTTTATATCAGGCACCGGGGGAGACACCTGTCTGTGGGATGAATAATCCCATTGTGATGCCTGAGCAAAATACCAAAAAAGCCACCTCTTTGGTGTGGAATTATTTCTCCACAAATCTGGACAACAGGCGTCAAGCCGTGTTTTGCCTCTGTCAATATGTAATAAGTAGGGGTAAGAATGCTCACCACCTAGGAACATTCTCCCTTATATGTCACCTGCTGCACTTTTATCAGAAGTCAATGTTAAGTTGTGAAACTTTTGGTAAGAGCATAAGCAGTCCACTGACACCTAAGGGGTGATTCCGAGTTGTTCGCTCGTTATTTTTTTCGCTACGGAGCGATTAGTCGCAAACTGCGCATGCGCAATGTACGCAGTGCGCCTGCGCCAAGTAAATTAGCACAAAAGTTTGGTAATTTACTCACAGCTTAATGAAGTTTTTTCATCGCTCTGCTGATCGTAGTGTGATTGACAGGAAGAGGGTGTTTCTGGGTGGAAACTGGCCGTTTTATGGGAGTGTGTGGAAAAACACAGGCGTTCGAGTTGCAAAACGCATGAGTGGCTGGAGAAACGGGGGAGTGGTTGGGCAAACGCTGGGTGTGTTTGTGACATCAAACCAGGAACGAAAAGGACTGAGCTGGTCGCAATGGCTGAGTAAGTCTGGAGCTACTCAGAAACTGCGGGGTAATCGTTACGAGAAAATGAGCGAACCCTTCCTTAGCAAATCTGCTAAGCTAAGATACACTCCCAGTAGGCATAGGCTTAGCGTGTGCAATGCTGCTAAAAGCAGCTAACGAGCGAACAACTCGGAATCACCCCCTAAATCCCTTCTTCCTCTTGTACGCAAGCTCCTGCAAGCCATACTGCCAACTCCCTCAACGTCAACTTCCTCCTAAGTCAGGGACATCAGTATGTCACTGGCAAGACTGAGGAGTCCTTTCCTAACCGGGATTCCTCTAGAGGATCCTTGAGTGGTATGCCTACTGCTGCTGTTGCTGCCACTGCTGTTGTTGCTGCTGGGAATCGATAGTCATCCCAGAGGGGAAGTCGGGAGACCACTTGTACTACTTCCAGCAAGCAATTCACTGTCCAACAGTCCTTTGTGAGGAAGATTAAATATGACAGCAGTCATCCTGTTGCAAACCAGATAACTGAGCCCTTGACATCTATTTTGGTGTTAAACTTGCGTCAGGTATCCGCCATTAGTTCAGTGGGACTTAGAGAATTGATGGAGGTAGTTCCCTCCGGTACCAAATCCCATCTAGGTTCCACTACACTAGGCAAGTGATACCGAGAATGTACAGAGACGTCAGAAAAAGTGTCCTCAGTGTCCTAAAAAATGCAGTTGTACCCACTATCCACTTAACCACGGACATGTGGATAAGTGGAACAGGGCACACTAAGGACTATATGATTGTGACATTCCACTGAATAGATGTATTGCCTCCCGTAGCAACAACAGTAGCGGCACCAGTAGCAAGATCTCGCAAACGCCAACTCGTTCCTAGGCAGGCTACGCTGTGTATCACTGCTTTCCGTAAGAGGCACACCAGGAGACGCTATCAGTGGCCCGAAAAATTGCGGGACACTTTCGACATTCAGCCACTGCGTGCCGAAGACTGGAGCGCCAGCAAACACTCCTGAACCTGCCCTGCCATCACCTGAAGGAAGAGGTGGTAATGAGGTGGAATTCAACACTCTATATGCTGGAGGAGCAGCAAAACGCCATTCAAGCCTATACATCCACCTACGATATGGGCAAAGGAGGGGAAATACACCTGACTCAAGCGCAGTGGAGAATGATTTCCGTCGTGTGCAATGTTCTCCAACCCTTTGAACTTGCCACACGTGAAGTCAGTTCTGACACTGCCAGCTTGAGTCAGGTCATTCCCCTCATCAGGCTTTTGCAAAAGCAGCTGGAGAAATTGAGGGAGGAGCTAAGATCGAGCGATTCCGCAAAGTATGTGGGACTTGTGGATGGAGCCCTACATTCGCTTTGCCAGGATTCAAGGGTGGTCAATCTGTTGAAATCAGAGCACTACATTTTGGCCACCGTGCTCAATCCTAGGTTTAAAGCCTATGTTGTATCTCTCTTTCTGGCAGACGCAAGTCTGCAGAGGTTCAAAGACCTGCTGGTGAGAAGATTGTCAACTCAAGTGGAACGTGACCCGTCAACAGCTCCTCCTTCATTTTCTCCTGCAACTGGGGCTGCGAGGAAAAGGGTAAGATTTCCTAGCCCACCCACTGGCGGTGATGCAGGGCAGTCAGGAGCGAGTGCTGACATCTGGTCCGGACTGAAGGACCTGCCAACAATTACTGACATGTCTACTGTCACTGCATATGATTCTGTCACCATTGAAAGAATGGTGGAGGATTTTGTGAGTGACAGCATCCAAGTAGGCATGTCAGACAGTCCGTATGTTTACTGGCAGGAAAAAGAGGCAATTTGGATGCCCATGCACAAACTGGCTTTATTTTACCTAAGTTGACCCCCCCCCCCCCCCCAGTGTGTACTCCGAAAGAGTGTTTAGTGCAGCCGGAAAACTTGTCAGTGATCAGCGTAGGAGGTTACTTCCACAAACTGTGGAGAAGATGATGTTCATAAAATTGAATTATAAATTCCTCCGGGAATTGCCTCCATAAAGTACACAGGGACCTGTGAAGGTGGATTCCAGTGGGGACGAATTAATACTCAGTGAGTAGGATGTACACACTGAAAGGGGTGAGGAATCAGAGGATGAGGATGAGCTCAACATCTTGCCTCTGTAGAGTCAGTTTGTGCAAGGAGAGATTGATTACTTCTTTTTTGGTGGGGGCCCAAACAAACCTGTCATTGCAGACCCTGTCGCTGAAATTATTGGTTTGTTAAAGTGTTCATGTCCTGTTTATACAACATAAGGGTGGGAGGGCCCAAGGACAATTCCATGTTGCACCTCTTTTTCTTCTTTGCATCATGTGCTGTCTGAGGACTAGTTTTTTAAAGTGCCATCCTGTCTGACACTGCTATACAACTCCAGGGGTACTGCCGTATAAGTCCAGGGGTACTGCCGTACAAGTCCAGTCTAGTAGTGGTGTCTTGTGCTGCATCAGTCCAGTGGTGGTGTCTTGTGCTTCCGTAAGTCCAGTGGTGGTGTCCAGTGCTGTATATTATTTACTCCAAATAAAAGACTTATATACATTACTTATATTATTATCCAAATCATTTTTACAGGGTTTGCCTTGTGTGGTGTAGGGGTACGCTCGCCTGTGCTGCATATTATTATAATAGCTCCAAATAAAAGGGTTATTATTATCCAAATAAATTTTACAGGCTATGCCGTGTGTGTGTTTGATTTAGCGGTATGCTCTTCTGTGCCACCAATATTGTGCATGTATTACATCTGGGTAAATTCCAGCACTTCCCATGTTCTTTGTGCGACACACTTGTGTCGCTTAGCTTAGTTATCCAGCTACTTCATTGCACCTCTTTTTCTTCTTTGCATGATGTGCTGTTTGGGGCCTAATTTTCAAAAGTGCCATCCTGTCTGCCACTGCAGTGCCACTCCTAGATGGGCCAGGTGTTTGTGCCGCACACTTGTGTCACTAAGATTAGTCATACAGCTACCTCATTGCATCTCTTTTACTTCTTTGCATGATGTGCTGTTTGGGGCCTAGTTTTTTAAGTGCCTTCCTGTCTGCAACTGCAGTGTCACTCCTAGAAGGGCCAGATGTTTGTGCCACAAACTTGTGTCGCTTAGCTTAGTCATCCAGCCACCTCGGTGAAACCTTTAGGCCTAAAAACAATATTGTGATGTGTGAGGCAGCGGCGTTTCTAGAGAGGAGGGGACCCGTGTGTAGACTCCGTGTCTGGGCCTCCTCCTGTCACGATCCGGGTATCTGGACGCCATTACTTACCCTTCAGATGCCTTCTAAGGCTGGCTCAGCGTTCCAGGACCAGATCCCATCTGTCATACTGATGTCCACATTCCTGCCTCCTCTCCTGTCACTCTGAGACGCGGTCACCGCAACGCCTGTAACATCCGGAATGGCGTCTCCCGCGGCCTCCGCCGCTGTTCCTGAGTTTCTGCATGCAGAGTGTCAGAGTGGTGATTACGTCAGCCGCGGCCTCCGCTGTGCTCGCGTGGTTAAATGTGCACTTATCAGTCTGGCGTCTCCTGTCTCCTGTGGCCGGCGCCGCCATTACTGTTTTAATTCCCACATGGATTACAAACCAAACTTCCCTCCAAGTGTCTGCATGGGCGCAGCCATCTTGGATTCTGTCATCTGTTCATTTCCACCAATCTACTGTTTGCAATGTTAATCTGCATAATTGCCTAGCCAATCCCTTCCTTGCTGCAGGTATAAGTATTCTGTGCCTGAGCAAGGAAGGCGTCAGTGCTTTGGTTGTCAAACCTTGTTCCAGTTTGTCTCTCTCCTGTGGTTGTTTTCCAGGTTCCAGTTCCTATCTCCAAACCTCCACTAAAGAGACCCGCACCAGCATTCCACCTGCGGTGTAGCCTGACTCTCCTATCCATTTGGATTCATCTGCTTCCAGCTACAGATCCACCTGCTTACAGCAATCAGCTTCCAGCAGAGATCAGCTCTTCTTAAAGTGCCGGTACCCTTTTCTACAGATTATCATTTATCACCGGCATTATTATTTCACCGCTCTCAAGCTACATTTATCATTTAACTGGTTCCAGCCAGTATCCACTCCGTGCCAACATCAGTCTGGTTCCAGCCAGTACCCACAGCAGCCGTTTTATCCACAGCAGCCCAGCTTTTCCTGGAACACCAGCTGGTACGATCCTGGGCTATCTCCATTGCTACAGTCGGGCCTGGTAAGGACTTTCCAACTAGAAGATTATAAGAACTATCTCACACTACCAGAGCCCTGTGGCCCTTGCCACCCTGTAGAACCCAGGAACTGTATTTATCCTCTGCTGATTTTTATGTTTTCTTTTACTTCTGCTATGTTACGGAGTTTGTCATAAATAAACAGCATTGACTTTTACCCTGGTTGTCGTGTTCACGCCTTCGGGCATTTCTTCTACATGTTACTTACATGTCTAGGGGTCTGATACAACCTCCCGGGTTCCGTTACATCTCAGCCCCTACAACTGAGGCTGCCTCCCGTCAGCTCAGGCCCTCAGTTGTGACACCTCCTCTCCTGTAGCCGTCACCGCCGCTGTCAGAGCTGAGACTTTGGCACAGTGCCAGAGTCTACAGCGCATGTGCAGGACTCCGAAAAATGTCAGCTGTGCCATTTTTCCGGAGTTCTGCGCATGCACTGTAGACTCTGGCACTGTGCCAGAGTTTCTAACGCTCAGTGCGCTAGCAGCGGTGGTGACGGCTACAGGAGAGGATGGGGCCCACACACAATCACCGATGGACGCCGGAAAGGTAAGTATAGAAGATATGGGTGCTTTGTGTACGGTGTGGGCCCCCTCTGCACTCAGGGGCCTGTGTGTACCACACACACTGTACCCATTATAGATACGCCAGTGGTGTGAGGTGTTCAGAATAGACTGGAAATGAGTGGAAATGAATGTTATTGAGGTTAATAGTACCGTAGGATCAAAATTACCCCCAAATTCTGTGATTTTAGCTCTTTTTATGTTTTTTTTTTCAAAAATCATCCAGATCCAAAACCAAAACCAAAATACGAAAGGGCGGTTTTGGCAAAACCAATCCAGATCCAAAGCACGACCATGGAACCAGAACCAAAACACAAAACATGAAAAGTGCCCGCTGCACCTAATTTATATATATATATATATATATATATATATATAAATATATATATGTGTGTACAAAAGGTGCAGATAGCGCTACAACCTGAATATTCTATAACCAGATATCCCTGAGATGGGAGATCATAAGTTACACATGAAATAGTGCAAAGTATAGCAAATTAATTATTTAGAAAAACACTCCCAAAATAAATGGTGTCGCAACCAGATTTCAAAATGTCCAATTCCCAGGGGAACTTAATTTTCAAATTTGTTTCTAGTGGTAAATCGGTTGCGCCTTCAGTGTTCGTGAATAATACGTTACAAATCCTTAAGTGATAGTTAGAATATGCGTACCAGACATACGTGGAACATTCGCCTTATTTAGGGTGTCTTTGCATCTGGATGTTCCTTACTCGTACTGACTCTCCGTTCCCATCCGTCCAGGCATTGGTGTGGAGTTTGTACGTATATGCAAGACAATGTGTCAATATACTGCTCTTAAAAAGTGACTTGGTGCTATTTTTGTGCAAAGTTTGCAATAAAGTGAGTATGTGCAGAAGAAGTGCTGTAAGTGCTTATTAAAAATATATATAATATGAATAAAAATGAATATGTTACTGGCAGTGTGCTAATTCCCTTTTTTCCTTAGGTAATGTGCTTAAATACCATTTATTAAGGGTGCAACACCATATAGCTCAGTAATTCAGAGGAGATCTAGAGAGGAGGTATATTTATATGAGGCACTTACTGTACATCTAAAGTTGCAATGAATTAAAAAGATGCTGCCGTCATTCCGTCATCAGACTTATATACCTTTAAAAAAGTCCCATGCGGGAAGGAAAAGCCTCTGATAGTGTAGTATTATTTAAAAAAACATTTTAATAATACATAAAGCGACAAAAAACATATAGATGGACTCGTACAATTTAAAAATGCATATAAGCTTATCTGTTATTTCCTCAGATATGAGCGGAGTGCCGGTAGGTGCCCAACACGTTTCGTCCCTTAGTTCATCTCTGGGACTTCCTCAGGGGTCAAAGTTCATCTATGGGGCTTCCTCATTGACCCCTGAAGAAGTCCCAGAGATGAACTAAGGGACGAAACGCGTTGGGCACCTACCGGCACTCCGCTCATATCTGAGGAAATAACAGATAAGCTTATATGCATTTTTAAATTGTACGAGTCCATCTATATGTTTTTTGTCGCTTTATGTATTATTAAAATGTTTTTTTAAATAATACTACACTATCAGAGGCTTTTCCTCCCCGCATGGGACTTTTTAAAGGTATATAAGTCTGATGACGGAATGACGGCAGCATCTTCTTAATTCATTGCAACTTTAGATGTAAGTGCCTCATATAAATATACCTCCTCTCTAGATCTCCTCTGAATTACTGAGCTATATGGTGTTGCACCCTTAATAAATGGTATTTAAGCACATTACCTAAGGAAAAAAGGGAATTAGCACACTGCCAGTAACATATTCATTTTTATTCATATTATATATATTTTTAATAAGCACTTACAGCACTTCTTCTGCACATACTCACTTTATTGCAAACTTTGCACAAAAATAGCACCAAGTCACTTTTTAAGAGCAGTATATTGACACATTGTCTTGCATATACGTACAAACTCCACACCAATGCCTGGACGGATGGGAACGGAGAGTCAGTACGAGTAAGGAACATCCAGATGCAAAGACACCCTAAATAAGGCGAATGTTCCACGTATGTCTGGTACGCATATTCTAACTATCACTTAAGGATTTGTAACGTATTATTCACGAAAACTGAAGGCGCAACCGATTTACCACTAGAAATAAATATATATATATATATACCGTATATACTCGAGTATAAGTCGACCCGAATATAAGCCGAGGCACCTAATTTTACCACAAAAACCTGGGAAAACTTATTGACTCAAGTATAAGCCTAGGGTGGGAAATGCAGCTCTAGCCGTACACAGCCCTCATACTGCCAGATATGCCCCCACAGTGCCAGATATGCCCTCATAGTGCCAGATATGCCCTCACACTGCTAGATATGCCCTCATACTGCCAGCTATGCCCCCACAGTGCCAAATATGCCCTCATAGTGCCAGATATGCCCTCATAGTGCCAGATATGCCCTCATACTGCCAGATATGCTCCCACAGTGCCAGATATGCCCTCATGCTGCCAGATATGCCCCACAGTGCCAGATATGCCCTCATGCTGCCAGATATGCCCCACAATGCCAGATGTGCCAGACATGCCCCACAGTGCCAGATATGCCCTCATGCTGCCAGATATGCCCCACAGTGCCAGATATGCCCTCATGCTGCCAGATATGCCTCACAGTGCCACATGAGCCAGATATGCCCCACAGTCCCAGATATGCCCTCATGCTTCCAGCTATGCCCCACAGTGACAGATGTGCCAGATATGCCCCACAGTGCCAGATATGCCCCACAGTGCCAGTTTGTTACTTACCCTCCGTCGCTCCCGCGCTGTCCCATCGCTCCCGCGCTGTCTTCTGAAGGAGGGACACGGAGGGCACAGCGCGCGGCTCTCCTGTGTCCCTCCTGCATCTCCGGCGGCAGCGGCGTGTGTGTGTTAAAGGAAGTGCCGGTTCGTGTACTTCCTTTAACACACACACGCCGCTGCTGCCGGAGACGCAGGAGGGACACAGGAGAGCCGCGCGCTGTGCCCTCCGAGTCCCTCCTAAATACGCACTCGAGTATAAGCCGAAGTAGCTTTTTCAGCACAAAAAAAGGTGCTGAAAAAGTCGGCTTATACTCGAGTATATACAGTATACACTGCTCAAAAAAATAAAGGGAACACTAAAATAACACATCCTAGATCTGAATGAATGAAATATTCTTATTAAATACTTTGTTCTTTACATAGTTGAATGTGCTGACAACAAAATCACACAAAAATTATCAATGGAAATCAAATTTATTAACCCATGGAGGTCTGGATTTGGAGTCATCCTCAAAATTAAAGTGGGAAAACACACTACGGGCTGATCCAACTTTGATGTAATGTCCTTAAAACAAGTCAAAATGAGGCTCAGTAGTGTCTGTGGCCTTCTCGTGCTTGTATGACCTCCCTACAACGCCTGGACATGCTCCTGATGAGGTGGTGGATGGTCTCCTGAGGGATCTCCTCCCAGACCTGGACTAAAGCATCCGCCAACTCCTGGTCAGTCTGTGGTGCAACGTGGCATTGGTGAATGGAGCAAGACATGATGTCCCAGATGTGCTCAATTGGATTCAGGTCTGGGGAACGGGTGGGTGAGTCCATAGCATCAATGCCTTCGTCTTGCAGGAACTGCTGACACACTCCAGCCACATGAGGTCTAGCATTGTCTTGCATTAGGAGGAACCAAGGGCCAACCGCACCAGCATATGGTCTCATAAGGGGTCTGAGGATCTCATCTCGGTACCTAATGGCAGTCAGGCTACCTCTGGCGAGCACATGGAGGGCTGTGTGCCCCCCCAAAGAAATGCCACCCCACACCATTACTGACCCATTGCCAAACCGGTCATGCTGGAGGATGTTGCAGGCAGCAGAAAGTTCTCCTTGGCATCTCCAGACTCTGTCACGTCTGTCACATGTGCTCAATGGGAACCTGCTTTCATCTGTGAAGAGCACAGGGCGCCAGTGGTGAATTTTCCAATCTTGGTGTTCTCTGGCAAATGCCAAACGTCCTGCTTGGTGTTGGGCTGTAAGCACAACCCCCACCTGTGGGCGTCAGGCCCTCATATAACCCTCATGGAGTCTGTTTCTGATCGTTTGAGTAGACACATGCACATTTGTGGCTTGCTGGAGGTCATTTTGCAGGGCTCTGGCATTGCTCCTCCTGTTCCTCCTTGCACAAAGGCGGAGGTAGCGGTCCTGCTGCTGGGTTGTTGCCCTCCTACGGCCTCCTCCACGTCTCCTGATGTACTGGCCTGTCTCCTGGTAGCGCCTCCATGCTCTGGACACTACGCTGACTGACACAGCAAACTTTCTTGCCACAGCTCGCATTGATGTGCCATCCTGGATGAGCTGCACTACCTGAGCCACTTGTGTGGGTTGTAGGGAGGTCATACAGGCACGTGGAGGCCACACACACTACTGAGCCTCATTTTGACTTGTTTTAAGGTCATTACATCAAAGTTGGATCAGCCTGTAGTGTGTTTTTCCACTTTAATTTTGAGGGTGACTCCAAATCCAGACCTCCATGGGTTAATAAATTTGATTTCCATTGATAATGTGTGTGTGATTTTGTTGTCAGCACATTCAACTATGTAAAGAACAAAGTATTTAATAAGAATATTTCATTCATTCAGATCTAGGATGTGTTATTTTAGTGTTCCCTTTATTTTTTTGAGCAGTGTATATATATATATATATATATCTTAATTTAATTTGCTTAGTATCATGTTGGTTCTGGTATGCACTCTAGTGTATGTTCATCTAATTTTCCAATCATGAAGATTTTCTAAAGACAAAGGCAGGAGTGTTCTATTGAACTGAACACAGACTATCACGCAAATATCATTCAGTACACCATCAGCCAAACTTGCAAGTACTTTCACACGAAACAAAACAACATGAGAAATTACTATGAATTGTGTTTGCAAACATGCCTGGGAATTAGGCAAACTCTTCCCAAAATAGAAGTTTCAAATAGACCGCCTCATCAGCAGCATGATTGCATGGGTTAGTTCCAGTGTTAATTTTGACAAGGATTTTAAATGTAATTTTAGTTTTAGTGACTTACTTAAAATTGTTGTTGGTCTAAAGTCACATTTTTTTCCCCTTTGTTTTAATCAAGATTTAGTCAGAGGATCTCAGTTTTCATTTTAGTGTAATTTTAGTCATAGTTTAAGCATAGCTTTTGCAAACAGTTTAATAATACTGTAATAGATTTTGCTGAAGAACACTTCTAAAATTCCCTTGAAAAGTTAGCATACCTTATATGAATTCTGTATTTATTGAAAATAACTTCCATGCTCACCTGTTTTTGCATACATGGACTGGAATACACTAGGCTATGTACAGGAGTATGTGGCCTGTCTCAGACAAACTTCAACTGCACCAAATCCAGCAGTCTTCTGCCACCTGATACTTATTCCAGTATCATCTGCTGATGTAGCTATGTTTATTTACCCTGTACTTGTCCTATATTGTCGTCAACTGTAAGTTGCTGTTTTCTTGTTTGATTATTTGTTTATGTACTCTGTAATTGGGCGCTGCGGAACCCTTGTGGCGCCATATAAATAAAGGATAATAATAATAATAATAATAACAAAACACAGCTGAGAAATCACAAGTCCATACACCATTAAAAAAAAACACTATTCTGGAAAACACGATTCATAGTAAACTTCCACGTTTGAGTAAGAAAAGTTCTCCCGTGTCCAATCAAACACCAGCGTGTTCAAACGTGGACAAATTTAGTCCAAATTTGCTCCTAAGAAAAGAAGAAGCCAGACAGAAACTCTTGGTGTTGTCCCAACAACTCCAACAACAACAACAACAACACAGATAGAATTGATAGCATGCACTTCAAAAGATGTGATGGAACATTTGGCAGAATAGTGGATGTGGATTTTTTTGTGTTATTCATTGGTGCTGGAGGAGGTTTTGTGTTTGGGCACACGTATGACCTTGCAATATTATGGGCTCTCAATGTTGGCAGTAGTAACTATGTAGTCTGATCGAGTATGTGTAAAACAAAAAATAAATCAATCACTACATACAGAAGATTTAAAATAGTAGTAATTTATTTATACAAAATGTATCAGTAAACTGTGGTGTTCAACCCTTTCTCATAGTATTTACATGAACATTGGTTATTAAGTAACTGTATTAAAAAGGTGTTAACCTCTACATCTATGACATAGTTGTGCAGACATAAAAATTGCAATATAGAGTTTTAGCAAAATAAATATGCTATAAAACACATAAATAACCAAATAAAATATTTAGAAACATCTGATAATGGAATAAAAAAAAGTATACACAATAAAATAAATAACAATAAAATATAGAAAAAGTTCTCACTTTGTGGAGTTATGCAATGTGTTTCTTGGTATGCAGACCATTTCCTCAGGCCATAAATCACTGGGGAAATGGTGCCAATTTCCCAGAGATCTGCGTAGTAGAGAAATCACATGAAAAATGGCACCCAGCACCATTTTTCTGGAGATTTATGCTTACACAGTAGATTCTGGCACAATGTCAGAGTCTACTGACCACATGCACCACAAGTGAGAGGTGGGAGGAGAGCTGAATAGTCCCTGCCTTAGGACATCTACAGTTGGCCTTTGCCTATAAATGTGCAAACTTGTATAGTATGGTGGCATAGGTTCAGTTCTAACATTACCTATGAGTTTGTATGTTCTCCAAAGTCACCTGAGAAAAAGGGACCATAGTGTGTATGTGCAGGGCCGGTGCTACGGTGTTCGGCGCCCCCCTGCAAACTATAAATTTGCACCCTCCCATACTTTACAAATGGACAGGTGTGCCCACAGCACGTGTCAAAAAAGGGGTGTGGTCTCACAAGGAAATGGCATGGGTGACAAAGGAAGTGTGTGGTGGAAAAGCAGAGGGTGACAGCGAGATAATGGGTAACTGGGGAGGCAGTGGGTGATATGGAATCAGTGGGTGACAGCAGAGCCGACCTTAGGCATAGGCAAAAGCCTAGGGCATTTGGTATGCCTAGGGGCACAAGCAGATTCTGATGATTAAAATTATATGCGGCATGCCTATATTCTGTGTGTGACTGCGGCTGTATCTGCATATGAAACACTACATTACAGTGTATTCCTGGAAATCACTGTAACATAGCATTTCGTATACAGATACAGCCACAGTCGCAAACAGAATATAGGCATGCCGCATATCATTTTAATCAGCAGAAGCTGCTTGTGCATCCTAGCCACATGGTAATGCAAATAAGATGCATTTTCATCAAAAAAGGCGCACAACGTTAGCAGAGCTGCCAGCTGACTCACACCAGGCATCTTCTGCTGCATGGCGTATTGAGGCACTATCACATGATATAATGTGAATAAAGTTGCACTACTGTGTGGCGTTATTTGAATTGGGGGTACTATTGTGTGGCCATGGCCCTTCCCAGCAAGAACACATCCCTATTTGGGATGTGCGCCGAATGTGCGCACTGTTCCTACTTAAAATATAGGGGGTAGGAACACCAAAATGAGGACTGCTATAGGTGAGGGGTGATGTTGCTGGGAAAGGGGTGCAGGGTCAGAGGCGGAACTAGTGGTGGTGCTAGGGGGCATCAGACAAAATCTTGCCTAGGGCATCATATAGGTTAGGGCCGGCTCAGGGTGACAGAGGCAATAGAGGCAATAGAGAGGCGGGGGTAACAGGGAGAGGCAGATGGTGACATGGAAGGCAGTTGGTAAGATGGAGGCAGTGGGTGACATGTGGTTTTTATATATTCCTCCCTGCTGTGTCCTTTTTGCCTGCGGCTCCCTGCAATAGCCACGACCCCTCCTATCGTCAGTAGCGCCTACAACCAGCGACGCTGGCCCCCCTCCCCCCCTCAATGGCAGCATCCGCAATCAGCAAGAAACCCTCCCCAAATACCACACACAGCACAGTAAACTCGCTACCCGACTACCCCCACCGTAATCACATGAAAACCCTTCCCACTAATCACCGCTGCTGTTGTTGCTTCTGCTGCTGTGTGAGGGCAGAACGCAGCGCACGCCTATCCTGCCCCTCAATGCCCAGTGAAGTTCGATCTCCGGCGGCGTGTATCTCATATGAGGCTGCCAGCCTGCGAGCTCTGATTGGCTTACGAACCAGCACCTCATTTGAGATTCACGCCGCCACTGTGGCCGGAGACCGGACTTCACTGAGCATTGAGGGACAGGAGAGGCACATGCTGTGCTCTTCTCCCCACACACAGCAACGGCTGCAAAATGGCGGTCGGGACGGCGGTACTGCGTACCGGCTGGCAATTTCTTACCGGTACGCAGTACCGCCCCGTACCGCCATACTTGCAGCACTGCTAATTACTTACTTGAGAATGAAATTCGTGGTGTTATCTCAGAGACCCAGTCATTTATGCAGCAGCTGCAGGGGTTAGAGTTCTGCGCTGACAGGACACACTGGCTGCAGGGACAGAATACAGCAGACGCAGCGGAGAGGTTGCAGGTGACAGGACCCTGGCTGAAGGGGAGAAAGGACTGTGGGGACAGAATACAGCGGCCACAGGGGACAGATTCCTAGGTAAAGCAGGACGGCTGCTGGAACAGGCTAAGAGGCTGTGGGTATGGCTGCAAGGGATATGGGGGAAGAGGACTGCGTGGACAGGACACGGGCTGTGGGGATGGATGCAGGAGGTCCTGCGGAGAAATGCCAACAGCAGCTGGCACTGGGGAGAGGCTGTGAGGGGCAAGACCCATAAGGGAGGTAGCCCCACAGTGCAGACATCCCGACTGCTAGTGAAGTCCCCTCCTGTCACCACAACCTGGGTATGTTGCAAGCAGCAATTAAAAAAATAAATAAAATGCCTGAAAATGACAGGGGAGACATGTGACTGGGTGCCCCCACCCCAGAGTCCGCAACTGCGCATGCGTACACACACACACACACACACACACACACACACACACACACACACACACACACACACACACACACAGTATTAACAACAAACACACATTAACAGCACACACACACACACACACACACACACACTGTACACACATACACACACTTTCTCACATGCTCTTTCCGTCCACTTACCACAGTCTGGCTGGATCTGCGGTAGGTAGCCTGGTCCCGTGTAGCTCCGCCCCCTCATTCCATGTACCTCCACCCCTCCACCCGTGTAGCTCCACACCCTTTATGCTGACCGCTGACACTCTCACTCGGGATGGGAGAGGAGGTTTCAAGCTGCCGGCGCTGCTGCCTGTCCTACAGTGACAGGCACAGCAGCAACAGCAGCAGGAGAGACAGGTGGCGCAGCAGCGGGGATGCAAAGCAGGGAGAGCGCCTCTCCACGCTGGTGCCTCCCTGCCCTGCATCCCTTTGCAGAGCGGGTAGCACCAGGCCTGTGCATGTGTTTGGTAGGGAACTGGGACTATAAGCACCAATGGGACAGATACTGATGGGAATGATTGAATAGCATGTCTCTCCCACTGCTGAATATAAACTGCTTTGAATTCTAGTGGGAGGAAGGCACTATATGGAGTCTATTCATGAAGCAATGGAAAGAGTGGAGAAGTGAGCCAGTGCAGAAGTTGCCCATGCCAACCAATCAGCATTGAAGTAACATTCAAAATTTGCATACTATAAAATGACAAAGAGCAGCTGATTGATTGACATGGGCAACTTCTCCACTGGCTCACTTCTCCACTCTTTCCATTGCTTCATGAATAGACCCCTATATCAATAAGGAATAATTTATAACTATTGTTGAATCATGTACAGATTCATACTTGTAGATGTTACCAAAGACCAGGAAATACACAAGACATTCAGGATACTTCCAGGTGACAATAATCTGCCTCTCTTTCTGCATTAAGGCAAAAACATCTCGGCCATTTAGGGATTATGGGCCTAATTCAGACCACATCGCAGCAGTAAAAATTTTCTCTAATGGGCAAAACCATGTGCAGTGCAGGTGGGACAGATATAACATGTGCAGAGGGAGTTAGATTTGGGTGGGCTGTGTTCAAACTGAAATCTAAATTGCAGTGTAAAAATAAAGCAGCCAGTATTTACCCTGCACAGAAACAAAATAACCCACCCAATTCTAACTCTCTCTGCACGTTATATCTGCCCCACCAGCAGTGCACATGGGTGGTCATTCCGAGTTGTTAGCTCATTGCCGTTTTTCGCAATGGAGCGATTAGGTAGAAAATGCGCATGTGCATGGTACGCAGTGCGCATGCGCTTAGTTATTTAACACAAAACTTAGTAGATTTACACAAGCTCGAGCAACGTTTTTTCAACCCTCGAATGATCGTAGTGTGATTGACAGGAAGTGGGTGTTTCTGGGCGGCAACATGGCGTTTTCAGGGAGTGTGCTTAAAAATGCAGGCATGCCAGGTAAAAACGCAGGAGTGGCTGGAGAAACGGGGGAGTGGCTGGCCGAACGCAGGGCGTGTTTGTGACGTCAAACCAGGAACTAAACGGACCGAGGTGATCGCAATCTAGGAGTAGATCTGGAGCTACTCAGAAACTGCAAAGAATTATATATTAGCAGTTTTGCTAATCTTTCGTTCGCTATTCTGCTAAGCTAAGATACACTCCCAGAGGGCGGCGGCCTAGCGTGTGCAATGCTGCTAAAAGCAGCTAGCGAGCGAACAACTCGGAATGAGGGCCATGGCCCATTAGAGAAAGATTTTGTTGCTGCAATCAGGTCTGAATTAGGCCCCATATTAGGTGATTCAAAATGTTCACAAGGGAAGAATAAGTCACTACTTAATAGCGTATTAGATATTTCACTCTTATGAAAACGTAGAAATCATTGCTGATAAATTACTTAATTCATATTGTTTCTGACATGTTCTCTACAACTGTAGTCATCCAACCGCATTCATATTATAAATTGCCAAAAATATGTTATTCTAAGAGGTGTAAATGTAAAGTTTGTGCATGGCCGAATCCCTAAGCTGGGTATTAGACCCTTATATACTGAGCGGGCCCTGATTGATATTTAATAATGAAAATGGTTCATCTGACTTTAATATCTTACATTTACTTTCGACCATGTATCCATATAAAAAAACAAAAAAACAAACCCATGTTCTTCACCTTAAATCTTCCTAGAAATAGTTTTCATTATACTTTTCATTACACAGAACAGACTTTTAAATGAGCACCCTGGAACATAAAAGATACTTTTCAACTATACAATTCATATTACATTTTCAAAGCTGTGATTTGCTTGGATGTAAGAACGTGTTTACCTACAATTTCGGCTTCTGACTGCATTTCTGGTGACAGTTTTAAGTAATGTTTAAAATACTTTTTTAAAGTATAAAAATGGGTATTTCATTGTTTTGTACAACAGATTATTCATTGATTTAAGTGAATTGTTCACAAGGGTTGGGTTCATGTGACCAGTGGTTGGGAGACCGCTGGTAACCATACTGACGGCGGGATCCCGGATTTTATATGGCCGTCGTGGACAACCACGAGTGGGAATAGTGCTGTTGCTCGGCATGCCGATCGTCGGGCTGTTCACCGTTCGGGATCCCGGCATCGGTATAGTGACATATTGTCACATAACTGCATCCTGTCCACAATAATGGCAACTGCTAACCATAATCAATGGACTGTTTTGGTTCACATTATAGGTTGCTGGGACAATTGGTTAGCCCAGTGGTTCTCAAACTGTGTGCCTAGGCACCCTGGGACACTTACAGGGCTACCTTGGATTGGTGGTCCAGGACCAATTCACATCATTTATCACAATCATAAAATATTTGAACAAACAGAAACAAATCTTGTCCCTCACTACACAATTAAACTTAAGGATGACATATTTATTTCGGAATTGCTCAAAAACAAAATTTTGGCCTAGGGGTGCCATGAAAAAAATTCTGATAATCTGGAGCACAGTGACTCAGAAAAGTTTGAGAACCACTGGGTTAGCCCAGCATTTAATCACATAGACATTACTACAAACATAAACATAATTATAAATATAATACAAAATAAATAAATGTAAGTATAATATATCAGTATACAACTCTTATGAAAAAAACAACAACAACAAAAAAACAAAAAACAAAACTGGATGATTCTGGTCAGGGCACCAAAATTTATTCTCTTTCGATAGCAGCCACCGTCTATATATTCATACGTAGAATTTTAATGGCCGAGTACAGGGAATTTTTCCGTGGGGCTTTCTATATATAGATAGAAAGATATATATACACACACACAAACACAGATATATAGATATATATATACAGGGCCAGATTAAGGGTTGTGGGGGCCCAGGGGCAACAAAGTTGTGGGGGCCCCTACAGGTATGCCAGAGTGCACTCCCGACACACACACACACACACACACACACACACACACACACACACACACACACACACACACACACACACCTCCTCCTTCCATGTACCCCCTACCAACTCTCTCTAGCCTCAATTTCTTCTATCTACCCCCACCATCCTCTATTTACCTCTACAGTCCTCTACCCACCCCCACTTGTACTTACCCCCACAGTCCTCTCTCTACCCCCTCCTGTAATTACCCCCACAGTCCTCTATCTACCTCCACCATCTCCCCCTTCCTCCATAAACCTCCCACAAGGCAGTGTTCGCTGTCTCCTTACTCCTTACTGACCTACAGCTCTGCCTCCATCCCTGGCATCCCGGGTGCTGCTGCTCTGCTCCCGTCCGCAGGTCGCTCTCCTCAACATAAAGTGAGTGACCTGATAGATGGAGAAACTAAACTGACAGGCCGGGAGAGGGTGGAACTCCTGCTCCCAGGATGGCCCTCTGCTTCTTTCTCCTTCCTTCCCCCACGTGCGGTTCAGAGCCTCCCGGAGACCCAGTGCACATACGTGGCCAGGACTCCGCTGGACTGCGTACACACACGACTCACTATACATGGAGGAGCTCTCGGTGGCGGCTGTTAATGGACAGCTGAGCGGCCGGAGACTCCTCCAATTCAAACTGCTGTGTGGGGGCCCTGGGATGACGGCCCCTGTCGCTCCTTCTTTTATCCGGCTCTGTATATGTATGTATATATATATTAGTGATGTGCACCGGAAATTTTTCGGGTTTTGTGTTTTGGTTTTGGATTCGGTTCCGCGGCCGTGTTTTGGATTCGGACGCGTTTTGGCAAAACCTCCCTGAAATTTTTTTTTGTCGGATTCGGGTGTGTTTTGGATTCGGTTGTTTTTTTTACAAAATACCCTCAAAAACAGCTTAAATCATAGAATTTGGGGGTCATTTTGATCCCATAGTATTATTAACCTCAATAACCATAATTTCCACTCATTTTCAGTCTATTCTGAACACCTCACACCTCACAATATTATTTTTAGTCCTAAAATTTGCACCGAGGTCACTGGATGACTAAGCTAAGCGACCCAAGTGGCCGACACAAACACCTGGCCCACCTAGGAGTGGCACTGCAGTGTCAGACAGGATGGCACTTCAAAAAAATAGTCCCCAAACAGCACATGATGCAAAGAAAAAAAGAGGCGCAATGAGGTAGCTGTGTGACTAAGCTAAGCGACCCAAGTGGCCGACACAAACACCTGGCCCATCTAGGAGTGGCACTGCAGTGTCAGAAAGGATGGCACTTCAAAAAAATAGTCCCCAAACAGCACATGATGCAAAGAAAAAAAGAGGCGCAATGAGGTAGCTGTGTGACTAAGCTAAGCGACCCAAGTGGCCGACACAAACACCTGGCCCATCTAGGAGTGGCACTGCAGTGTCAGACAGGATGGCACTTCAAAAAAATAGTCCCCAAACAGCACATGATGCAAAGAAAAAAAGAGGCGCAATGAGGTAGCTGTGTGACTAAGCTAAGCGACCCAAGTGGCCGACACAAACACCTGGCCCATCTAGGAGTGGCACTGCAGTTTTCTAGCGAGAGGATGAGTGCTTCCATCCTCATGTGAAGCTGAACCACTAGCCATGAAAATAGGCCAGGGCCTCAGTCGTTCCTTGCCACTCCGGGTCGTAAATGGCACATTGGCATGTTTACGCTTCTCCTCAGACGCTTTTAATTTTGATTTTTGGGTCATTTTACTGAACTTTTGTTTTTTGGATTTTACATGCTCTCTACTATGACATTGGGCATCGGCCTTGGCAGACGACGTTGATGGCATTTCATCGTCTCGGCCATGACTAGTGGCAGCAGCTTCAGCACGAGGTGGAAGTGGATCTTGATCTTTCCCTATTTTACCCTACACATTTTTGTTCTCCATTTTTTAATGTGTGGAATTATATGCCAGTATCAATAGCAATGGCCTACTACTATATATACTGCGCACAACTGAAATGCACCACAGGTATGGATGGATAGTATACTTGACGACACAGAGGTAGGTACAGCAGTGGCCTACTGTACCGTAATGCTATATATTATATACTGGTGGTCAGCAAACTGTGCAAAACTTAAATGCACCACAGGTATGGATGGATAGTATACTTGACGACACAGAGGTAGGTAGAGCAGTGGCCTACTGTACCGTACTGCTATATATTATATACTGGTGGTCAGCAAACTGTGCAAAACTTAAATGCACCACAGGTATGGATAGATAGTATACTTGACGACACAGAGGTAGGTAGAGCAGTGGCCTACTGTACCGTACTGCTATATATTATATACTGGTGGTCAGCAAACTGTGCAAAACTTAAATGCACCACAGGTATGGATGGATAGTATACTTGACGACACAGAGGTAGGTAGAGCAGTGGCCTACTGTACCGTAATGCTATATATTATATACTGGTGGTCAGCAAACTGTGCAAAACTGAAATGCACCACAGGTATGGATGGATAGTATACTTGACGACACAGAGGTAGGTAGAGCAGTGGCCTACTGTACCGTACTGCTATATATTATATACTGGTGGTTAGCAAACTGTGTAAAACTGAAATGCACCATAGGTATGGATGGATAGTAGCCTTGTCGACACAGAGGTAGGTAGAGCAGTGGCCTTCTGTACCGTACTCCTATATATTATATACTGGTGGTCAGCAAAATTATGCTCTGTACTCCTACTATATACTACACTGCAGCACAGATATGGAGCGTTTTTCAGGCAGACAACGTATACTGGTGGTCACTGGTCAGCAAAACTCTGCACTGTACTCCTCCTATATAATACTGCTGGTCCCCAGTCCCCACAATAAAGCAGTGTGAGCACAGATATGTGCAGCACACTGAGCACAGATATGGAGCATTTTTCAGGCAGACAACGTATACTGGTGGTCACTGGTCAGCAAAACTCTGCACTGTACTCCTCCTATATAATACTGCTGGTCCCCAGTCCCCACAATAAAGCAGTGTGAGCACAGATATATGCAGCACACTGAGCACAGATATGGAGCGTTTTTCAGGCAGACAACGTATAATACTGGTGGTCACTGGTCAGCAAAACTCTGCACTATACTCCTCCTATAATACTGCTGGTCCCCAGAATAAAGATATGCAGCCCCCTGAAACAAAGTGAGTGGACGCCAGCCACGTCCTCTCACTATCATTTCCAATGCACGAGTGAAAACTGGCGGCGACGCGCGGCTCCTTATATAGAATCCGAATCTCGCGAGAATCAGACAGCGGGATGATGACGTTCGGGCGCGCTCGGGTTAACCGAGCCATACGGGAGAATCCGAGTATGCCTCGGACCCGTGTAAAATGGGTGAAGTTCGGGGGGGGGGGGGGGGGGGGTTCGGATTCCGAGGAACTGAACCCGCTCATCTCTAATATATATATATAGATAGATAGATAGATAGATAGATAGATAGATAGATAGATAGATAGATAGATAGATAGAGAGAGAGATATTAGGCCTAATTCAGACCTGATCTCTAATGGGCAAAACCATGTGCAGTGCAGGTGGGGCAGATATAACATGCACAGAGAGAGTTACATTTGAGTGGGTTATTTGGTTTCTGTGCAGGGTAAATACTGGCTGCTTTATTTTTACACTGCATTTTAGATTTCAGTTTGAACACACCCCACCCAAATCTAACTCTCATTGGGGGTCATTGCGACCCAATCGCTCGCTGCAGTTTATCGCAGCGCAGCGATCGGGTCGGAACTGCGCATGCGCCGGTGCTGCAGTGCGCCAGCGCATGCCAGCCGTCGTTGCCTAGTGATCGCCTCTGAGGCAGAGGCGGTCGCTGGGCGGGAGGGGGCTGGACGGCGGCGTTAAGCCACCGTTTAGGGGGTGCGGTCCGGCCAACGCAGGCGTGGCCGTACCGTTGGGGGGGGCAGGCCACGGCGGCTGCGTGACGTCACACACAGCCGCTGCGACCCGGGGTAGCGAAGAAGTTCTCCCGGCCAGCTGCAGGAGCTGCGCTGTCCGGGAATAACTCCTCAGATGCAAAAGCATCGCCGCTGTGTGATGCTTTTGCATTTCTGCGGGGGGGAGGCTCTGACGTGGGGCGGACTAGCCCTGTGCTGGGCATCCCCACACATGTCTGAGTGCCTGATCGTAGCTGTGCTAAATTTAGCACAGCTACGATAAACTCGGAATGACCCCCCATTGCACATGTTATATCTGCCCCATCTGCACTGTAAATGGCTTTGCCCATTAGATAATTTGTTTTGCTGCTGCAATCAGGTCTGCATTAGGCCGATAGATAGATAGATAGATAGATACACACATACAAACACCAGTATATGTGACAAGAGTAAATTACACACACATACATATAAACATATACTGTACACACACACACACACACACACACACACACACACACACACACACACACACACACACACACACACACATACTGTATAAACATATAGGGCCTAATTCTGAGTGGATCGTAGCAGCAAATTTGTTAGCAGTTGGGCAAAACCATGTGCACTGCAGGGGGGCAGATTATAACATTTGCAGAGAGAGTTAGATTTGGGTGGGTTATTTTATTTCTGTGCAGGGTAAATACTGGCTGCTTTATTATTACACTGCAATTTAGATTGCAGATTGAACACACCCCACCCAAATCTAACTCTCTCTGCACATGTTATATCTGCCTCCCCCTGCACTGCACATGGTTTTGCCCAATTGCTAACAAGAATCCTGCTGCGATCAACTTGGAATTACCCCCCATGTACACTGCAGGGGGGACAGATATAACATATGCAGAGAGAGTTAGATTTGGGTGGGGTGTATTCAAACTGAAATCTAAATTGCATTGTAAAAATAAAGCAGACAGTATTTACCCTGCACAGAAACAAAATAAACCACCCAAATCTAACTCTCTCTGCACATGTTATATCTGCCCCCCCCCATCCCCCCTGCAGTGCACATGGTTTTGCCCAATTGCTAACAAACTTAGGGGGTAATTCCAAGTTGATCGCAGCAGGAATTTTGTTAGCAGTTGGGCAAAACCATGGGGGTAATTCCAAGTTGATCGCAGCAGGAATTTTTTTTAGCAGTTGGGCAAAACTATGTGCACTGCAGGGGGGGGGGGGGGGGGGCAGATATAACATGTGCTGAGAGAGTTAGATTTGGTTGGGGTATTTTGTTTCTGTGCAGGGTAAATGCTGGCTGCTTTTTTTTTACCTTGCAATTTAGATTGCAGATTGAATTCACCACACCCAAATCTATCTCTCTCTGCACATGTTATATCTGCCTCCCCTGCAGTGCACAGTTTTGCCCAACTGTTAACAAAGGGGGTCATTCCGAGTTGTTCGCTCGCTAGCTGCTTTTAGCAGCATTGCACACGCTAAACCGCCGCCCTTTGGGAGTGTATCTTAGCATAGCAGAATTGCGAACGAAAAATTAGCAGAATTGCGAATAGAAATTTCTTAGCAGTTTCTGAGTAGCTCCAGACCTACTCACAGATTGCGATCAGCTCAGGCCGTTTCGTTCCTGGTTTGACGTCACACACACGCCCAGCGTTCGGCCAGCCACTCCCCCTTTTCTCCAGACACTCCCGCATTTTTCCCTGACACGCCTGCGTTTTTCCGCACACTCCCAGAAAACGGACAGTTTCCGCCCAGAAACACCCACTTCCTGTCAATCACACTCCGATCACTTCAACGATGAAAAATCTTCGTTCGGACGTGAGTAAATCTACTAAGTTTTGTGCTAAAATACTAACCGCATGCGCACTGCGTACCATGCGCATGCGCATTTTTGCCTTAATCGCTCCGTTGCGAAAATCGGCAACGAGCGATCACCTCGGAATGACCCCCAAAGTTCCTGCTGCAATCAACTCAGAATTACCCCCCATGTGCACTGCAGGGAAGGCAGATTTAACATGTGCAGAGAGAGTTAGATTTGGGTGTGGTGTGTTCAATCTGCAATCTAATTTGCGGTGTAAAAATAAAGCAGCCAGTATTTACCCCGCACAGAAACAAAATAACCCACCCAAATCTAACTCTCTCTGCACATGTTACATCTGCCTCCCCTGCAGTGCACATGGTTTTGCCCAACTGCTAACAAAATTCCTGCTGCGATCATCTTGGAATTATCCCCTTAGGGGGTAATTCTGAGTTGATCACAGCAGGAACTTTGTTAGCAGTTGGGCAAAACCATGGCCCTCATTCCGAATTGTTCGCTCGCTAGCTGCTTTTAGCAGCATTGCAAACGCTAGGCCGCCGCCCTCTGGGAGTGTATCTTAGCATAGCAGAATAGCGAACGAAGGAGTAGCAGAATTGCTACTAAATATTTTCTTGCAGTTTCTGAGTAGCTCCAGACCTACTCCTAGATTGCAATCAGCTTGGTCCGTTTAGTTCCTGGTTTGACGTCACAAATACGCCCTGCGTTCGGCCAGCCACTCCCCCGTTTCTCCAGACACTCCCGTGTTTTTACCTGACACGCCTACGTTTTTTAGTACACTCACGGAAAACGCTCAGTCACCACCCAAAAACGCCCCTTTCCTGTCAATCACTCACCGATCAGCAGTGCGACTGAAAAGCGCTGCAGGATCAACAGCAAAACTGCTAAGTTTTTAGTTAAATAACTAAGTGCATGCGCGCTGCGTGCCATGCGCATGCGCATTTAGCAACAAATCGCAGCATAGCGAAAATCAGCAACGAGCGAACAACTCGTAATGACCACCCATGTGCACTGCAGGGGAGGTAGATATAACATGTGCAGAGAGAGTTAGATTTGGGTGTGGTGTGTTCAATCTGCAATCTAAATTGCTGTGTAAAAATAAAGCAGCCAGTATTTACCCTGCACAGAAACAAAATAACCCACCCAAATCTAATAGGCCCTACACACTTGGCGATATTCTGAAAGATATGAACGATCTCGTTCATAAATGAACGAGAACTCGTTCATATCTTTCAGTGTGGAGACTTAAGCGATGAACGATGCGCGTCCCCGCGCTCGTTCATCGCTGGTCTCCCGTCGGCTGTGCATGCAGGCCAATATGGACGATCTCGTCCATATTTGCCTGCACTTCAATGCAGCCGGGTGACGGGGGGAGTGAAGAAACTTCACTCCCCCCGTCACTGCCCCCCCGCCGCCGGGTCGCTCGTCGGCCGTATCGGCCGTCGGGCACCTCGGCGGCACATCGCCAAGTGAGTAGGGCCCATAACTCTCTCTGCACATGTTATATCTGCCTTCCCTGCAGTGCACATGGTTTTGCCCAACTGCTAACAAAGTTCCTGCTGCGATCAACTCAGAATTACCCCCATAGTGTACACACTAGGGGTGACCACCAGGCCGTTTTTGGGGTTTTGGGTTTTAGTTTTGGATTGGGATCTCCTTCGTGTTTTATATCTGGATTGGTTTTGCCAAAACCGCCCTTGCGGGTTTTGGTTTTAGTTTTGGATCTGGATTTTTTCAAAAAAAGAATCAAAACAGCTAAAATAACAGAATTTGGGGTGTTTTTGGGGATAATTCAGACCTTATCGTAGATGTGCTAAATTTAGCACATCTACAATCAGCTTCCCTGACATGCGGTGGGACGCCCAGCACAGGGCTAGTCCGCCCCTCATGTCAGGCCCTGCCCTGTCGCACAAGTACAAAAGCATAGCATGGCGGCAATGTTTTTGTACTGGAAGAGTAGCTCCCCACTAGCACAGCTCCTGCACACTGGCAGGGAGCTACCCATCGCTGTGAGGGTTGCACAAACTGGCTCTACAGAAGCAAGATGTCATCATCCCCCGATTCCTCACCCCCATCAGTGTGTACATCCTTGTCTTCACAGACTAGTAATTCGTCCCCGCTGGAATCCACATTCACAGATCCCTCTGTACTTTGTGGAGGTAATTGCTGGTAAAAGTCTTCCTTGTGGAATTTGTAATTAATTTTCATGAACATAATCTTTTCCACATTTTGGGGAAGTAACCTCCTACGCTGATCGCTGACAAGTTTCCCGGCTGCGCTAAAAACTCTTTCTGAGTACACACTGGAGGGTGGGCAACTTAAGTAAAACAAAGCCAGTATGTGCAAGGGCCTCTAAATTGCCTTTTTTTTCCCTGACAGTATTGAAACGGACTGTCTGACATTTGGCTATTTGGATGCTATCACTGAAATAGTCATCAACCATTCTTTCAATGGTGACAGCATCATATGCAGTGACAGAAACCATGGCCCTCATTCCGAGTTGATCGGTCGCAAGGCGAATTTAGCAGAGTTACACACGCTAAGCCGCCGCCTACTGGGAGTGAATCTTAGCTTCTTAAAATTGCGACCGATGTATTCGCAATATTGCGAATACTAACTACTTAGCAGTTTCAGAGTAGCTCCAGACTTACTCTGCCTGTGCGATCATTTCAGTGCTTGTCGTTCCTGGTTGACGTCACAAACACACCCAGCGTTCGCCCAGGCACTCCCACCGTTTCTCCGGCCACTCCAGCGTTTTTTCCGGAAACGGTAGCGTTTTCAGCCACACGCCCCTGAAACGCCGTGTTTCCGCCCAGTAACACCCATTTCCTGTCAATCACATTACGTTCGCCGGAGCGATGAAAAAGCCGTGAGTAAAATTACTTTCTACATAGCAAAGTTACTTGGCGCAGTCGCAGTGCGAACATTGCGCATGCGTACTAAGCGGATTTTCATTGCGATGCGATGAAAAATACCGAGCGAACAACTCGGAATGAGGGCCCATGTCTGTAATTGTAGGCAGCTCCTTCAGTCTGGATGAGATATGAAAACTTTTTCCTGACTGATCTGAGGGTCTCTTTGGAAAATTAAGTTTTTTTCCTTGCAGCTACAGTACTAGTAGTCACTGAGTAACGCACCAATAGAAATATTTTTGTTTTGTTTTGGATCACACACAGATATATAGCAGTAGTGTGCGGCAGTACTAGTAGTCATCACTGAGTGATGCACCAATAGAAATATATTTTTGGCTTTGGATCACACACAGATATATAGCAGTAGTGTACAGCAGTACTAGTAGTCGTAACTGAGTGACACACCAATACAAATATATTTTTTGCTTTGGATCACACAAGATATATAGCAGTAGTGTACAGCAGCCGCAGTACTAGTAGTCAGAGTGATGCACCAATAGAAATATATTTTTTGCTTTGGATCAAACACAGATATATAGCAGTAGTGAACGGCAGCTGCAGTACTAGTAGCCAGAGTGACGCACCAATACAAAAATTTTTTTGCTTTGGATCACACACAGATATATTGCAGTAGTGTATGGCAGTACTAGTAGTCATCACTGAGTGATGCACCAATAGAAATCTAATTTTTGCTTTGGATCACACACAGATATATAGCAGTAGTGTACAGCAGCCGCAGTACTAGTAGCCAGAGTGATGCACCAACAGAAATATATTTTTTACTTTGGATCAAACACAGATCTATAGCAGTAGTGTACGGCAGTAACAGTAGTTGTCACTGAGTGATGCACCAATAGAAATATATTTTTTGCTTTGGATCACACACAGATATACATAGTTACATAGTCAGTGAGGTTGAAAAGAGGCAAACTGCCCACTGGGTTCAACCTGTAATCTGTGTTAATCTATACATATTATTATGTGCCTGCTGAAGTAATGGCTTAGTATCAAATGAAAACAATAATTCATACCGCTCCCAGATAATGTAATGTCCATGTGTTATATGCTATAGCTCTGGATACATTTACCAGTTAGGAATTTGTCCAATCCGCTTTTAAATACAATTACAGAGTCTGCCATTATTACTCTCTCCAGCAGGGAGTTTCAAATCTTTATTGCCCTTACCGTGAAGAACCCTTTCCTATGTTGTGTACGGAATTTCCTCTCCTCTAACCTAAGCGAGTGCCCACGTGTCCTATATAGAGTTCTTTTAATAAACAAATCCGCTGCTAGCTCCTTGTAATTAGATAATAATAATAATAATAATAATAATACTAATTAAGGGGGTAATTCCGAGTTGTTTGCTCGCTAGCAGTATTTAGCAGCCATGCAAATGCTATGCTGCCTCCCACTGGGAGTGTATTTTAGCTTAGCAGAAGTGCAAACGAAAGGATCACAGTAGCCGTTTCACAGTAGCTTCAAACCTACTCAGTGCTTGTGATCACTTCAGACTGTTCAGTTCCTGTTTTGACATCACGAACACGCCCTGCGTTCGCCAAGCCACGCCTGCGTTTTTCCTGGCACGCCTGCGCTTTTTCGAACACTCCCTGAAAACGATCAGTTGACACCCAGAAATGCCCTCTTCCTGTCAATCACTCTGCGGCCAGCAGTGCGACTGAAAAGCTTTGCTAGACCTTGTGTGAAACTACATCATTCGTTGTAATAGTGCGACGCGCGTGCGCATTGCGCAGAAGTGCCGTTTTTTTGCCTGATCACTGTGCAGCGACCGAAAGCAGCTAGCGATCAACTCGGAATGACCCCCTAAGTTACTCTAAATTTCACTTTAGATTGCAATACTTACCAGATAGACCTATGGCCAGTGCTTAAGCATGTTTTCATTTCTGCTGTACTCCAGGTACCATTCTAAGTGTTATAGATATTTTAAATGTATATGATGATTTATACTGTATGTCATTACAATAACCTCTTCCTTATAAAGGAACATAGAAACAGAACATTATTATAGCATCTGTAATGCAGTACTAACTTTTTACAGCTGCAAAAATATAAAAAATTGTCCATATTTGGAGAACATCAAACATGCTGACTGTGATATTAAGTTCCTTCCTCTTTTACTGTATATATGATGTGTCGTGCTTTTGTTTTTTTGTTTGTTATTTTTTTTTACTTTTAACACACCCTTCATTTAACATAATATAGAGAACTCAGAAGGCATAGATAGGTTCTCAACTTGTTTTCATAAGGTAAGATTTAGGACTGTGTGGGAGTAAGAAGTTGAAATTACTGGCATTTTAGAGCAATAATGTACAGCTTGTTCATATGACTCCAAGGTGTGTTCTGTTTGTTTTGTCACATTAAGTCAAGCCAATTGAGGACACTAATAGAAGTTAAAACATGAAATATTGTTTTACCTCTTTTGCTGTTGGCATGTTTCTTCACTATTATTAGGCAATATTTCCTAAGATCTTTTATACTGTTTTGTAATGTACAGTATGTAGAGTACAGCTAAACAAGGTTATTTTACTGATAAAGGTAAGTAGATCAATATACCAAATACTGTTGCAATACTGAAAACTCATGACAAGGGGCTGCCCAATATTCTGTCCGAGATCGCACTCCTCACCCCAGTAACACTGCCTCCATTACTACCAGCAGGAGTAAAAAAGACACAGTGGGTCATTCCAAGTTGATCGCTAGCTGCCGTTGTTCGCAGCGTAGCGATCAGGCTAAAAATCGGTATTTCTGCGCATGCGTACAGGTCGCAGTGCGCACGCGTGAAGTACTTTCACAAAAAACTATGCAGTTTTACACAAGGTCGAGCGACGCTTTTCAGTCGCTCTGCTGATCGGTGAGTGATTGACAGGAAGTGGGTGTTTCTGGGTGGTGACTGACCGTTTTCCGGGAGTGTGCTAAAAAACGCAGGCGTGTCAGGTAAAAACGCAGGTGTGCCTGGAGAAACGGGGGAGTGGCTGGCCGAACGCAGGGCGTGTTTGTGACGTCAAAGCAGGAACTATACAGACTGAAGTGATCACAAGGAAGGAGTAGGTCTGCAGCTACTCTGAAACTGCTAGAAAAAATTTCAGCACTGTTCTGCTAACCTTTCGTTCGCACTTCTGCTAAGCTAAGATACATTCCCAGAGGGCGGTGGCTTAGCATGTGCACTGCTGCTAAAAGCAGCTAGCAAGCGATCAACTCGGAATGAGGGCCACAATGCAAAGATAAAGGGCCTGGTCAGAAGTATTTGCTTCCACATTGAGGGCCTGATTTAGGTCTCATTGCTAATCCGGAGACGTCGCAATGCACCAATGTGTGATACATTGTTCATGCACATGACCCGTACTGCGTATATGTACAGTATGGATCCTGCATCTTCGCTTACAAAGCGGCTACAGGCATCAGGTATTTAACAGTCTGCAACTGTTTGGAGCTGGTAAGGTGGTGGTGATGGTCTCCTTTTCACAAAATGGATGTGTGTCGCCCTGTGTTTTGTGGGAGTGCCAAGGTCAGGTTCTCTGTTTGCTGATAAAGGTTTCCTGACCACAGCAACCGGGTAGCAGGAGAGAGAAAAGGGGGGCAGGAGAGGGCAGAGGGGGGCAGGAGAGGGCAGTGGGGGGCAGGAGAGAGCAGAGGGGTTATTTTGCAGGAAAGTTGAGTTGGGTACTTGTGTAGGTATGCTGTCACTGTGTTAGGGTTCTGCATAGCTACATACTGTGGCTATGTATAGAACCAGGTGTTTTCTGTCTATAAGGGTCTGTTTACTGCCATACACTACTGCTATATATCCTCTGTGAGTGATCCAAAGCAAAAAATATATTTCTATTGGTGCATCACTCTGACTACTAGTACTGTGGTTGCCGTGCACTACTGCTATATATCTGTGTTTGATCCAAAGCAAAAAATATATTTGTATAGGTGTATCAATCAGTGATGACTACTAGTACTGCTGTACTAGTATTCGCTGTACACTACTGCTATATATCTGTGTGTGATCCAAAGCAAAAAATAGATTTCTATTGGTGCATCACTCAGTGACGACTACTAGTAATGACGTACACTACTGCTATATATCTGTGTGTGATCCGAAGCAAAAAATAGATTTCTATTGGTGCATCACTCTGACTACTAGTACTGCGGCTGCCGTACACTACTGCTATAGATATGTGTGTGATCCAAAGCAAAAAATATATTTCTATTGGTGTGTCACTCAGTGACAACTACTAGTACTGCTGTACACTACTGCTATAGATCTGTGTTTGATCCAAAGTAAAAAATATATTTCTGTTGGTGCGTCACTCAGTGACAACTACTAGTACTTTCGTACACTACTGATATGACAGAGCAGACCTGGTGAGTATGTAGGAGAGCTGTTGTGGAGACACTGAGAGTGAGCAGTGCGGGGAGCCGGAACCGGAAGTGATGAACGGGAGTGCAAGCACGAACGTAGGTGACAGCGGGACGGAGCAGCTGCACCAACTGTAAGGTGCAAGGGCTGTGCAGGGAGCTGGAGGAGCAGTGCGGGGGAGCCGGGGAGCAGTGCGGCCGGGCAGAGCAGTGCGGCTGGGCATAAGAGAGACTGAGAGCCGGGCAGAGAGAAACTGAGAGCCGGGGAGCAGTGCGACCGCGCAGAGAGAGCCAGAGACAGAGAGCCGGGGAGCAGTGCAGCCGGGCAAAGAGAGCCAGAGGCTGAGAGCCGGGGAGCAGTGAAAGCTGAGCAGGGAGCAGTGCCAGAAGCTGAGTTACTGCAGATTACTGAAAAAAGGGAGCAGATAAGTATTAACTTTGTGTATAACCAATTGTTTCCCTTGTCCATTACTGTATTTTTTGCACTTTAATTTATACCTAATTTACTTAATTTGTCTTATACTTATCCTTTATTGTCCTTTTGGTCCCTTATAGATTATCCTCTCTCTTTTTAATTTTTCTCTTGTCTCTTACTTAATTTTTACTTCATTTATCCTATAATTGTCCTTTTTAATTTATTGTCCCTTGTCCCTTTATATATTGTCCTTATAAAGACTGCTCCTCTCTCTTTCATTTTCGGAGGGTAATAGGGAGTTAGCGCATACTAAATATGGGTGGGGTTGTGATTGAGGATCTCACTCAGTGCATGTTGTGCATGATGTATGTGCACCTGGAACAACAGTCCGAGTACGGGTACATCTGTGTGAGATGTGAGCATACGGCCGCCCTGGAAGCCCAGGTAACTGATCTAGAGCGGACTGTTACGCGACTGAGAGACATTCACAATCTCGAGCAAAGTTTAGATAGAACAGTGGCGGAGTTGCAGGGGGGATCAGGTAGACAGCTGGGTCACGGTTAGAAGGAAGAAGAGGGGGAAGGGGAGACAGGACATCTCCGATCTGCCAAACCCCAATAAATTTGCCCGATTGGACGAAGATTCTGAGGATGGCAGTGAGGAAATGATGGAACTGGAGGAGACCGTTCCCTCTAGCAACCAGAGGAGCGGTCCCCCCGGTACTGATGGGAAAAAAGATAGTGATATACATAGTCAGATTGTGGTGGTAGGGGATTCTATTATCAGGTGGACAGAAAGGGCAATCTGCTACCAGGACCATGATTGCCGTACAGTCTGTTGTCTGGCTAAGGGATTGGTGCAGAAAAGAGAGGTTTGTGTTCTTGGAACACAGGGTGGACTTCTCAGTCAGGCGCCATCTTTTTTGTCGCAATGGATTGCACCTGAATGAGGAGGGGGCTGCGGTGCTGGGGGGTAGGATGGTTAGAAGGTTAGATAAGCTCTTAAACTAGGTGCCTGGGGGGAGGGTTTAGTTAGAAGCTATGGGTCAAACATTAAGAACAGGAAAGATGGGGATAGTGAACAAATTGGGGGAGGAGGAGGGGGGAGTGAAAGATCAGCCGGCAAGGCCAAGGGTACCTGCATGGGTATTTACACCGGAATTACTGACACGCTATTGCCCAAGATATTCCAAATTTATTACATACTGATGATTATTGGACAACAATACGGTATATAGAAAGTGATGTCCATAGAATAAGGGAAGATACTAACATCAGGAGGAGGGGTTTAGAAAGCAGTAAGGAAGGCTGTATTAAGTATGAAGGGGGTGGAAAGGGAGGGAGGAGATTATCAGTCGGTAAGAGTAATTCTAGAAATGCACTTGTAAATATAGATAAGATACCATTAAATCAAATGGGCAAGGGAGATGCTAAACTAAGATGTATGCTTGCGAACGCAAGAAGCTTATCGGGTAAAATGGGGGAATTGAAATGGCTTGCATCAAAGTCTATGTATGATATTATAGGTATTACGGAAACTTGGTGGGATGACTCTCACGACTGGGTTGCGAATTTGGAGGGATATTCTCTTTTTAGGAGGGACAGGGCTACCAAAAGGGGAGGAGGGGTATGTCTCTTTGTTAAACCATATCTAAAATCAAACAGATCGGCTGGCAGTTTTCCCTGATGCCCAAAGAGCAGGTAGTAGGGAGTATATCTCGTTGAGCTATGGGTAGTGTTATTGGTGGTAATTCTGAGTTGATCGCAGCAGGAACTTTGTTAGCAGTTGGGCAAAACCATGTGCACTGCAGGGGAGGCAGATTTACCCTGCACAGAAACAAAATAACCCACCCAAATCTAACTCTCTCTGCAAATGTTATATCTGCCCCACCTACAGTGCATATGGTTTTGCCCAACTGCTAAAAAATGTCCTGCTGCGATCAACTTGGAATTACCCTCATTGTACACAAAGATTAATTCGGCCAACAAGGTGGACCACTCTGACCTTCATTCAAGTGGAAGAGATCATACTAGATTTATCAGGGTCTTGTCCATTCTTTCACATGTGCCATTTAACTGGGGTTGGTACACGGTTGTTCGTAACTTTTTGTGTCTGTACAGCGCACATAGCTCTTGAAATAGTTTGGACTCGAAGGCTGGGCCTTGATCGGTGAGTATGTGATTTGGGTAGCCATATGGTCTCATGAAGGCCCGCCAGAATATGTCAGCAGTTGTTTTGGCAGTCAGGTCACGAACTGCGAGTGCCACTGAATTTTGTAAAGTGGTCGATGATAGTAATGGCATAGGTGTATCCCACCCGACTTGGCTCCAGCTTTACATGATCAATCAATACAAAAGTTCTAGGGGCTGGTGACTGATGATGGTGTGCAGCGGCGCTCTCTGGTCTGATGGTGCTGGTTGGTAAATAACAAAAGTTAAGCAATTCTTATACCAGTGTTCCACATTCTGACGCAGGTTGTTCCAGTAGAACCTCCTCCGGATGTTGGATTCCGTCTTCTGACATCCAAAGTGACCGGACTGATCATGGTAAACCTGCAATACTATAGCCACCCTGGCTCGAGGCACCGCAAGTTGCTTAACTGGCTGGTGTGTCTTTTGGTTGATACTATGCTGAATCAGCAGTCTGTCTTGTAGTTCAAGTCGGTCACGTTTACACCACTACTGGGTTACTTCCGGGTCAGCTGCCTGCCACTCCGCACGAGATGGGCCATAAGGCCTGGTTATGCACCTCTTCAACTGGTGGAAGCAAAGACTTTCTTCTTGCCACTGTACCCATTCACTTGCCACTTCTTTGGCGGCATCATTTTCATCTTTGACTGAAATCATAGTGTGCTGCTCAGGTACTTTAGGGTGAGGACCAAAACTGGGTATCTCGACCTGTTCCCACTTGTCATCTTCTATCGGAACTTCATTCATACAAGGTAACCAGGATAATGCATCTGCATTAGCGTTACTACGCCCACTTCTGTATTCCACCTTGTAGTTGCATTTGACAAGTCTGGAAGCCCATCTCTGTTCTAACGCCCCTAGTTGGCCAGTCAACTGGTGAGCTAGTGGGTTGCAATTGGTAACAGCTACGAATGGGGTCACAGCCAGGTAATCCTTGAATTTCTAGTTCACTGCCCACACCTTTACCAGGAATTTGAGCTTGAAGGCACTATAATTAGCATCATTTCTATTGGTACTACAAAGACTCCTGCTGGTGTATGCGATCATGCATTCTTGACCATTCTGTTCTGGGTGAGGACTGCTCCTAGCTCTCATTTACTGGCGTCAATGTAAAGGCGGAAGGGGATGTTATAGTTGGGATACACTAAGAGTGGGCCTTCAGTGAGAACCTTCTTCAAGGCATCGAAAGCCGTCTACTGCTCAGTTTCAATGTTCTGTGGTTTCTTGTACTCATCCTTTGGAGATGCCGCATAATTGTTCCATCAGGGGAGCGGCTATTTTGGCAAAATCCTTAACGAACCTCCAATAGTACCCCACAAATCCCATGAACCTTCTGATATCTTTGACTGTCTTTGGAACCAGCCATTCTAACACCGCTGCAACCTCTCCTGGGTCTGGAGCTATACCCTCGGCACTCACAATGTGACCCATGTATTGGACTTTAGGCTTTAACAGGTAGCACATGGCGGGTTTCAACAGGTCCACAGGAATTTTGCTAAAGGCTGGCTTTGCTATATACTGACCATATGGTTATAGGGGTTAAGTATGCGTACTGGGACTCGCCCATTCTCCACCGTCACTGGTGCACTGGTCACCACAATATCTCGTTTGGTTGATATAAGGAAAGGTTTGATCAAAGCTTCATAAGTTCGGCAGTTGGGTCCGCAGCAGGATTTTCCCCACAAGATTGTCTCTGAATTGGGCTGTAGCCTGACAGGCTTGCCATCTGTAAGCAGTACCTTCCCAATTTCTCCGTTATTCTGAACAAATGTTTGGTGCCCCTGTAGAATTTTGATGGTTATTTGTAGAACCCATTGGCCATTTGGCACTATCTTGGTCAGCTCCCCCTTCAATGTTGACATTAACTTTTCAGGACACTTTTGTAGGATGTTCATCCCCAGTATGATTGGTATAACTTTGGCATTGCTGGTTTCCATCACTAGGCATCCCTGTCGTGGAAGAAGTGTCTTTCCTATCTTCACATCCTCCTCCCAGTAGTCTACACATGAAATTCCCAGACCGTTACTTGCGATGAGCTGTAGCCATCTAGGTGGTGGTGACAACAGTTGGCTATCTCCCCAAAGTCGTCAAAAGGCAGGCAATGGAATAGTCATTACTTGTGATCCGGTGTCGAGCATTGCCAGATTGTTGGGCACCTTCCAATATACTGGGGCCACCAGTCTCCGGGATCTGGATCTACTCCCCTTGTTCTCCCGGAGGGTCGACCCTCATCTCCGGGGTGGTGGAGTTTAAATTCTCTGGGCGATTACAGCTTCTTTCTACATGGCATATTGGTCGCCCTTAGCTGTAAAACTGGTTGGTGGGTCTCCTTCCCTCTCCTCTCGGCAGCTCCCACAAATTAGAATGTTGTCTTCTCCATCCCGACCACCATCCCGGTCCGGTTTGTTCAGGATTCCGTAGTCTTGCTTGATCTTGCATTCCCCTCTTCATGTCCGCCATTCCCATGGTCAATTCTTCCAATTGTTTCTTTATTGCCTGTAGGGGATCTGTGGCTGGGGTCTGGGCCCTTTGACTCGCAGTCTCTTTGTTTCTACCAGTGACTTGTGTCGGTCTGCAAAGACTTGATTGCTCTTGGAATTCAGGCATTTCTGTGAATCCTACGTTTCGGTTAGTGACTGGTCCCACAACTTTAACTGTGGCCTCTTTGAAATATAAGAACGAGCATTTCGGCATCTGTTTTCTTAGGAGTTGCAATTTGGCCTGAATGTTCTCTCCCAGCGATCCTTCCACTATCTTGGAGATTAGGGCCTCATCAGTGTTCCTGATCTCTTTTGTGTCAATGGTTGTTATTGCGCAGAACGCCTCTTGTAGGTTTAGTACGTATTCCTGCAAGGTCTCTCCAGAGCGTTGGTTATGTCCATAGAACTTCATATTCAATTCAGATATGGTTCGTGTCTCGAAGGTGGCGGCCAGCCATTTCATAACTTGATTGATAGTTTCCTTTTCCTCTGGTGGCCATGAGAAGACTTCTCTGCAAGCTGGGCCTTTCAACTGTCCCATTAGGATTTCAACCTGTTGCTGGTTGTTCAGCGTATACACAGTAAACATCAATTTCATCCTACTTTTGAAATCTGTGAAGGTGCTTCCATCTTAACTGTAAGGGCCACCACTATAGGTAGGGAGCCATGGGGCTCCAGCATAATATGGCATCGTAAGTTGGATAGTCTGTATTGCCACAGGTGGTGCAGGTGTAGGTGGCACATTACCTGCCCTACCTGTAGGTGATGCATCTCCTGTTCTACTTGTGCGTGGAGCATTTCCTGCTCCACTTGTTCCACTCTTCCTCCTGTCTCTCCCCTGCTGGGATGGATTGTTCTGTCAACATTTCTCTTTATCCCTATCCTGTTCTTAGTGATGCCAAATGTGGTACACTGGTAAGTACGGTTCACGGTATATGGGTTACTCACTGGCCTTTCTTGATCTTCCCGGCACTTCTGCTGAGTAACCTGGAAGATGGCTCCTGCTTCAGGTTCGCTAGATAATAATGGGGGTATTAAGACACAGACCAAAACTGTATGATGACACTTCTGGCCTTGCTGAAGCCACTTTATTTGAATATTGGAGAGGTAAGTTAGGTGAGGGAAACACTAGACGTATGTCGGGTTCACAACAATGAAATGTAACACGTTTATGCAGAAGATCTGAGTGCAGCAATAATCCTTCTTAACAATTCTTCCAATAATGTCTGTAACTCTGTAATACTGATAATACTGTGAGTATGGGAGAACAGTGTATGGTGGCACAGTGTGTGTGTGTGTGTGTACGGTGGCTCAGTGTATGTTTGTGTTTGTATGGTGGCACAGTGTATGTGTGTATGGGAGCATAGTGTGTATCTTGGCACAGTATATGTGTGTATGGTGGCACAGTATATGTCTGTATGGGAGTACAGTGTGTATGGTGGCATAGTACATGTGTGTGTGGGAGCACAGTGTGTATGGTGGCACAATATATGTGTGTATGTGTATGGTGGCACAGTGTGTGTGTATGTGTATGATTTCTCAGTGTATGTTTGTGTTTGTATGGTGGCACAGTGCATGTGTGTATGGGAGCATAGTGTGTATGTTGGCACAGTTTATGTGTGTTTAATGGCATAGTGTATGTGTATGGGAGTACAGTGTGTATGGTGGCATAGAATTTGTGTGTATGGGGGTACAGTGTGTATGGTGGCACAGTATATGTGTGTATGGGAGCACAGTGTATGTGTGTGTATGGTGACACAGTGTATGTGTATGGGAGCACAGTGTATGGTGGCACAGTATGTGTATGTGTGTATATGTATGGCAACACAGTATATGTGTGTATGGTGATATAGTGTATGTGTGTATGGGAACACATTGTGTATGGTGGCATAGTATATGTGTGTATGTGTATGGGGACACAATGTGTATGGTGGCACAGTGTATGTGTGTGACAGGTGGCACAGTGTATGTGAGCACAGTGTGTATGGTGGCTCAGTGTATGTGTGTGTATGGTGGCACAGTGTATGTGTATGGGATCACAGTGTGTGTGGTGGCACAGTATATGTGGGGCACCATATGGGGGCACAGTGTATGTGTGTGTGTATCGAAGCACAGTGTGTATGGTGGCACAATATATGTGTGTATGGGGGCATGGTGTATGTGTGTATATGGGGGCATGGTGTATGTGAGTGTATAGAGGCACAGTGTATGTGTGTGTGTATATGTATAAGATTGTTCTACTGCGTGGTGTAATTTGAATTGGGGGTACTATTGTGTGGCTACACCCTTTCTTTGGGAGACCCAACCCCTTTGCATCTTGCATCTTCTGTGTGCACTGTACCTTCATAAAGTATGGTAGAGGGGGCGCAAATTTATAGTTTGCAGGGAGGTGCCGAACACCCTAGCGCCGGCCCTGTATATATACAATATTATAGATAGAAGGTGTTTTAAAAGCAAAAGATTTACTGCAGTAACAAACACAGGGAAGCTCAGGATACATCACTCCACCTGAGTTAATTTTCATTCAAAGTCTAGATTAACAGACAATAAAAAGTACCTATAGTTACTGGGTATTTGTTTTGAAAAGTAGATAGTATGCATGGTAACCACAAACGTGACAGTTTGCACAATTTCTTTTGTGTTTCTTGCTGTTTGTGACGTCTGAGACAAAGCAGCAGGTTTATAGCTGGTACATTTCTTTATGCTAAAATTAGAAAGGCAGCATATCCTTATGCATATCTGATTATTTGCGCTGAAATTTATTTCTTGTAAGTAAAAACTTTGCTTCTGCTAATTATCAGCAAATACCACACAACAAGCTTTATTTTCACATATAGATATGTAGGGGCAGATTCAATGAGCCACGAGATTTACAATGTTATCTCACACATTTATAATCCCCAGACAATGCATGATATTTTAGCAAACAAAATTGAAACAACACATGCAGTTTCTTTAAAAAGAGTAAAATCCTCTGAATCCTCTAAAAAGCAAATGGCCATATGGACAGTATAGGAGGTTGTTAGCGGCGATAGGAACAGTATAGGGGGCTGTTTTATAAGGTGACACAGGGTTACATTTTACAACTTATATTCATGAATGAAAAATGATAACCAGCATGTGTATTTTTTTTTAAGTTTTTAAAGGTGCATACACACTAGGCGATATAGTGAACAACGTAGCTCATTTTGCCCTTCCTGAGCGACGTCATTTACTATATTTGCCAGTGTGTATGCTGCCGAGCGATGTGAGTCCCCGCAGGTCATTAACGACCCTTGCTGTCCGCCGTGCATGCAGCTCAATTTGTACTGTTGTCCAAAAGCTGCATGCAGGGCCCAGCCACAGCGTGACATCACTAAGCGATATCGTTGTCATATCGCTCAGTGTGTATGCACTACCGACGACTGCCCCGACAGGGAAGGGAACACTAGGTGACAGCGCTCATAGAACACCTCACCTAGTATGTACCCACCTTAGATGTTTAGTGTATTTTGGGCTTCATCTAAATATTTATATTATGTAAAAAAATCCAACCAAAGAAAGAAAACCTTTTACGTCAATGCAACATACATATTTTATACATTAAACCAATCTTTCTGCTTTTCAGAGAATATTATTTGAAAAATTAATTATCTTTATTGGGCATATTTGACTAAGTAAGCACCAGGCTTTAACCACTTGCTTGGCATGGTCTATGCTGGGCTTTCCCTGACATGGTTGCATCTGATGCGACATGTCAGAGAGACCACTGTGTGGCAGCAAGAATAGAAGCTTCCTGCAGTTACCACTCTCAGATGGACCTCCGATCACTCTGCTTCCTGGTTCCCTTACTACCAGTGCCTGCCATGCTGCCGATCACTGCTGTTCGGTCAGCCCAGCAGCACCCGCCACCCTGCAGACACATACACTAGCAGCTGCAGAGAGGATCACATGCCGGGAAAACAACGTGGCGATGGTCGCAATGTTACAATCATCGATGTTTGTACCAGTGGGGGTTTTTATTTAAAAATTATTCTTTTGAAAAAGAAAATTGGATTGGACATACTTTAAACAAATGTTCTTAGCTTAATTCAATCATAAAAAACCGACAATTTCTGGGCTTTTTTTTTTTTAAATATTAGTCAGCATCAGAGTTACTGCACTATATTCTGACATATTCTCTGACATATTTATATTAAAATATTAACTTTTAAAATGTTAAAACCAACTTTGGAGCTATGACTTAAAAGCAATGATTTCTCCCTTATCTTGATGCAATTTTCTAATGGAACAGTAATATAGCATTTTTTTTTTAACAATGCTTTATTGAGGAGTTATCGGTGTACATACAAACTTTTCTGCCCACAATAAAGGAACATTTGGAATACAAAATTGCATAAGTGGTCGTTATTGTACTTCTCTTACAGTCAACATCAATAAAATATCAGTGCAGGGTACTGTTAAGGACAGGAAAAACATAGGGGGTAATTCAGAGTTGATCGCAGCAGCAAATTTGTTAGCAGTTGGGCAAAACCATGGCCCTCATTCTGAGTTGATCGCTAGCTGACGTTGTTCGCTGCGTGGCGATTAGTTAAAAAAAGGGAAATCTGCGCATGCGTATACACTGCAATGCGCATGTGCGGCGCACGGGTACAACGAGCATCATGGTTTTGCACAGGTTCTAGCGACACTTTCAGTCGCACTGGCAGTCGCAAGGAGATTGACAGGAAGTGGGAGTTTCTGGGTGTCAACTGACCGTTTTCTGGGAGTGTTTTGAAAAATGCAGGCGTGGCCGGGCATTTGCTGGGTGGGTATCTGACGTCATTACCATGTCACTCGTCACAGCAATCATTGCACAGAATAAGTAACTACAGGGCTGGTCTTGTTTTGCAGGCGCTCTGCTCTACAGGTGTTCGCGACTATTCGTTTGCATGGCTGCTAAAAGTAACTAGCGAGTGATCAACTCAGAATGAGGGCCCATGTGCACTGCAGGTCAGTGGCGTGCGGTGAGATCAGTGGCTGGTGACGCACTACATCCATAATGTTCGCCGAATCCTGCCGATGACCCCTACTGCTGCCGAGCCAATGCCCGCTAATGCCTCTGAGCCGATGCCCGCTGCCACCGCCAATGGCTTACAAACTCGCCCACCATCAACTGACCCAGCCCTCCACCACTAATTTGCATCTCAGTCCGATGCTGCCAATGCCCGCTGCCTGCCTGCTCATCATACTTGTGATATATTGTACATTTTTAGAGCAAAAAAAAATTAGTGTATGGGACTGGGGAGGGAGTGGGAGGAGGACATGAAGGCAATTTTGTTGTCCAGGGCTTCCATTAACTTAATGTAGAAGGGTCTGAATGGGTTAAAAAAAATGTGTGAGGTCTCCCCTCCTAAGTATAACCAGCCTCAGGCTATTTGAGCCGATCCTGGTTGTTTAAATACTGGGGGGGAAAATTGGACAGGGGTTCCCCATATTTAGACAACCAGCACTTGGCTCTTAGTCCGGTCCTGGTTCCAAAAATACAGGGGACAAAATATATAGGGGTCCCCCGTATTTTTAAAACCAGCATCGGGCTCCACTAGCCAGGGACATAATGCAACAGCCGGGGGACACATTTATGTAGGTCCCTGCGGCCGTGGCATTACCCCCCCAACTAGTCACCCCTGGCCAGGGTTCCCTGGAGAAGTGGGGACCCCTTAAATCAAGGGGTCCCCACCCCTCCAGGCACCCAAGGTGCCATAAGTGTGTAAAAAAAGAATATTGTTTTTTTGTTGTGGAACTACAAGGCCCAGCAAGCCTCCCCCGCTTGCTGGTACCTGGAGAACCTCAAGTACCAGCATGCGGGGAAATAATGGGCATGCTGGTACCTGTAGTTCTAAAAAAAAAACAAATAAAAACACAACACACACACTGTGAAAGTAAAAATGTATTAAAAACACACACACTTACACATACTTACCTACATCCCATGCCGGTCACGTCTACTTGTCCATGTAGAATCCAATAGGGGTACCTGTAAAAATGAGAGAGAGATTACTTACCTACATCCCACGCCGATCACGTCCACTTGTCCATGTAGAATCCAATAGGGGTACCTGTAAAAATGAAAAGTATACTTACAAATGAAGCAATCCACAGGAGGAGAGAGAGAGAGAGAAAGAGAGAGAGAGAGAGAGAGAGAGAGAGAGAGAGAGAGAGAGAGAGAAATAGAGAGAAATTAATGAATATTATGCACTCACTGACGCGGGAGGATATTAGCACAGACAGGGGGAGTGCTGCTGCTGTAGTGCTGCTGCTGGCTGGGAGGAGGGAGCAGGCGCCGAGGGAGGAACGAGGGGGGGATTCCTACCCAGCCACCGCACACATGCGCCGCGCCGGAGGAGGAATGACGGGGTAGCAGTGCCCCTTGTAGCTGTGCCCCCTGTAGCTTTGCCCCCAGTAGCTGTGCCCCTTGTAGCTGTGCCCCCAGTATTTGTGACCCCTGTAATTGTGCCCCCAGTTGCTGTGCCCCCTGTCGCTGTGCCCCTTGTAGCTGTGCCCCCTGTAGCTTTGCCCCCAGTAGCTGTGCCCCCTAGCTGTGCCCCGAGTAGTTGTAACCCCTGTAGTTGTGCCCCCAGTCGCTGTGCCCCCTAGCTGTGCCCCCTTTAGCTTTGCCCCAGTAGCTGTGCCCCTTGTAGCTGTGTCCCCAGTAGTTGTGCTCCCAGTCGCTGTGCCTCCAGTTGCTGTGCCCCTTGTAACTGTGCCCCCTGTAGCTTTGACCCTTGTAGCTGTGCCCCTAGTAGTTGTGCCCCCAGCAGTTGTGACCCCTGTAGTTGTGCCAGTGCCCCCAGTAGTTGTGCCCCCTAGCTGTGCCAGTGCCCCAAACACACACACACGCATAAAAAAAATACACACACAATACTTACCGCTCCTACTGCGCTGCCCTCCGTCTCCAGGCGCCGACTCCTCTCTACTATGGCAGAGACGTGATGACGTCTCTCCCATAGTAGCGCCGCTCAGACACTAGGGGTCAATTATGACCTCTAGTGTCAGTCAGTGACATTGGCTACAGCGGGTGCCCACACAGCCCACGGCGCCTGCTGCAGCCGGGGGGGAAGGTATGCGGCTCGATATTGATATGCGGCTCGCTACTGATTGGACAGCGGATCCAGCACTGGATCCGCTGGGCCAATCACATCTGGGGGACTGACAGGGGCGTGCATTCATCGGGCTGAATGCACGCCCCTGTCATTGAGGCACCAGTATAGGGGCCGCTTCCCCGTGCTTTTTCAATGGGCTTTCACAGCCCATTGCTTCGTCCAGCCCCCTGCCCGCCCCCCGCTGCCTGGTCTTTAATATTAGCAGCGGGAGGCACCTCTCCCACTGCCTCCCACCCTCACATGCAGCCACATACACAGGGGGGACATGATTAAAATAAAAAAATGAAGATATTTATCACATTCTCTGTGTAAAATAAATATCTTCTTTTTATTATTTAATCATTATGACAGGGGAGACACTGCCTCCCCTGCCTCCCCTGACTGCACGTCCCTGCTGCAGGTGGGGCAGATATAACATGTGCAGAGAGAGTTAGATTTGGGTGGGTTATTTTGTTTCTGTGCTGGGTAAATCCTGGCTGCTTTATTTTTACATTGCAATTTAGATTTCAGTTTGAACACATCCCACCCAAATCTAACTCTCTCTGCATATGTTATATGCACTGCACATGGGGGGTCATTCCGAGTTGATCGCACAAAGCTACTTTTTGCAGGCCGTGCGATCAACTAGACGCCGCCTATGGGGAGGGATTTTTTGCATAGCAGGGCTGCAAACGCTTGTGCAGCCCTGCTATGCAAAAAAAGTTTTGAGCAAAAGAAGACTAGGGTCAGTCTTACTTACCCTGTGTGACGGATCCAGCGATGAAGGTCCTGGAATTGACGTCAGTCATCCGCCCTCCAAACGCCTGGACATGCCTGCGTTCACCTCACCACGCCTTGAAAACGGTCAGTTGATACCCCGGAACGCCTCCCACCTGTCAGTCTTCTTGCGATCGCCGCTGTGATCACTTTTTCCATTGCTGTCGCCGGGCAACAACATGCATGAGCAATGCGGCCGCCGCACATGCGCAATTCCGACCCGTGTGCACCACTGCGACAAACTACAGCGTGCAAATGGGTCGGAATGACCCCCATAGTTTTGCCAAATTGCTAACAAATTTGCTGCTGCGATCAACTCTGAATTAGGTCCATAGTCAGAAAAATTAAATAATCTTTGACGGAGAACGGCACGGGATCAGTCTAAGCATAACAGAAATATTGCAGCTTCCAGTCAAGTATAGACACATATAAATACACATTATTTAGTTTTTACAAGATTTAGTTTTTTAAAGGGACCCTACTAGTGAGAGTTTCTAAAGGGCCCTACACACTTGTCGAGGTGTCCAACGGCCAATACGACCGACGGGTGACCCGGTGTTGGTGGTGCTAGTGGGGGGGGGGGTGACATGGGGAGTGAAGTTTCTTCACTCTCCCCGTCACCTTGCCCCATAGCCCTGCATGCTAATATAGACGAGATTGTCCATATTGGCTTGCAGGCATAAACGAGCCGGCACCAATGATGAACGAGCGCGGGGCCATGCATCGTTCATTGTGGTGCATACACACTGAAAACTATTATTAACAGTTTTATTATTTATTAAGTTTCTTATATAGTGCAGCAAATTCCATTGCGCTTTACAATTGGAAATAACAATGATATAACAAACTGGGTGATAACAAACAGTCATAGAGGTAGGAAGGCCCTGCTCGCAAGCTTACAATCTATTGGGAAATAGGCACGTATACACAAGGAAAGGTGCTATCTATTGCATATTTGTCTGCCAGATTGCAAAGGTTTTTGGTGGGCTGTATGATATGGTCATACAGCAATGATGAACCGGGTTCGAGAGGACGGGAAAGTGAAGAATGAGAAGACATGTGAGGATATGTGTGGACTGTGCAGAGTGAATACAATTTGATAGGAAGGTTTATGAAAGTTATGTGGGCAGTTCTGGAATTTGATACGCTTGCCTAAAGAGGTGAGTTTTCAGGGAACGCTTGAAGGTTTGGAGACTAGAGGAGAGTCTTATTGTGCGTGGTAGGGCATTCCACAGAGTGGGTGCAGCCCGATGCAAGTCCTGCAATCGTGAGTGGGAGCGAGTAATGAGTGTTGATGAGAGACGCAGGTCTTGTGACGAGCGAAGAGGTCGGGTTGGGAGATATTTTTAGATAAGCGAAGGGATGTACGTTGGTGTAGTTTGGTTAATGGCCTCGTGTGTGAGTAAAAGTATTTTATATTGAATGCGGTAGAGTACAGGTAACCAATGGAGGGACTGACAGAGTGGATCTACAGACAATGAACGTCTAGCGAGGAAGATTAGCCTCGCCGCTGCATTCAGAATGGATTGTAGTGGTGAGTGTCTCGTTTTGGGAAGACCAGTTAGGAGACTATTGCAATAATCAATGCGGGAGATAATTGAAGCGTGGATTAGAGTTTTAGCAGTGTCTTGTGTAAAGTATGGTCGTATTTTGGATATGTTTTTTAGATGCATGTAACATGATCTTGAGACAGATTGAATGTGGGGAACAAAGGACAGATCAGAGTCAAGGATGACACCTAGGCAGCGAGCTTGTGGGGTAGGGTAGATAGTCAAGTTTTCAACAATGATAGAGATATCAGGTTGGTTCCTACTATTGGCCGATGGAAATATAATTAACTCTGTCTTTGAAATATTTAGTTTGATGTGGCGAGATGTCATCCAAGATGAAATGGCAGAAAGGCATTCAGTGACACGGTCCAGTATAGATATGAACAAGTCAGGGGAGGAAAGGTAGATTTGAGTATCATCTGCGTACAGATGATACTGAAATCCAAAAGAGCTGATTATTTTACCAAGAGATGAGGTATAGATAGAGAAAAGCAGAGGACCCAAGACTGAGCCTTGCGGTACTCCAACTGAAAGAGGTAGCAAAGAGGAGGTAGATTCAGAGAAGCGAACACTGAAGGAGCGATTAGATAGGTAGGATAGGAACCAAGAAAGGACTGTGTCTTTAAGACCTAGGGATTGTTGTGTCTGTATGAGAAGAGAGTGGTCTACAGTGTCAAATGCAGCAGATAGATCTAGAAGAACAAGTAGTGAGTAATGGCCTTTAGACTTCGTAGTGACCAAATCATTAACCACATTATGAACGAGATCGTTCATATCTTTCAGTGTAATCGGCCATTGTGTAGGGCCCAAAAGTTGTACCAAGATGTTAATTGGAAGCAGTATCTTAGAGCTTAATTCTGGTGACAGAGTGTGAATATAAGGCAACCAAGTACTGTACCAAAAACTTTTTTCTGTTAATTTATCTTTACGTTGTGTTGTCTCTGCCCAATCCATCATGAATAAAAAGGAAATTCTTGGGTACATTAAGGTTAGTGTGGGTGGGTCTAGAGCAATCCATTGCAAGAGTATTGTTTTTTGACAGCATTTGTAGAGCCCCCACAGTGCCAGATATACATTGCCCCAAAGTGCCAGATATACAAATGCTCCCACAGTGCCAGATACACAAATGCCCCCACAGTGCCAGATATACATTGCCCCACAGTGCCAGATACACAAATGCCCCCAAAGTGCCAGATACACATTGCCCCACAGTGCCAGATATACAAATGCCCCCACAGTGCAAGATATACAGCACCTCCTCCATGCTCATTGCTGCCTCTTGGTTCTGCTGTGTGAGGGGAGGAGAGCACAGCGCAGTGCCTCTCCTGCCCCTCAATGCTCGTGAAGTCCGGTCGGTCTCTGCATCTCCGGCGGCAGGTATCTCAAATGAGGTGCCGGTTCGTTAGCCAATCAGAGCTTGTGGACCGGCAGCCAATCAGGAGCTGTGGCTGCCAGTCCGCGAGATCTGATTTGCTAGCAAACCGGTGCCTTATGAGATTCACCAGGCTGCAGTCGCCGGAGACCGGACAATCCATCCCAGATAATTGAGGGGCAGGAGAGGCGCTGCACTGCGCTCTCCTCCCCTCACATAGCAACCAGCAGGAGGCAGGTATGGTGGACGGCCCAGCGGTATGGCGTACCAGCTGGGAATTTCTTATCGATACGCCGTACCGCCCTGTACCACCATACTTGCAGCACTGAATATAACCCACCCAAATATAAATCTCTCTGCACATGTTACATCTGCACCACCTGCAGTGCATCATGGTTTTGCCCAATTGCTAACTTTCTTGGTTTGCTAACAAAACTGAAAAAACCCATATTCAAAATGCCCATTCTTTCAGATCATGAAGTTCAGATGCAATGTACAGTATGATTAAGATATACCTGTAGACCATTCCAAAAATGTTTTAACTTTGGGACAATCGTAAAGACAATGTAATATATCTGCATTAGGGGTCTGACATTTATAGCAATTAGAATTTGGGGCTTCTCCAATAAGGAATTTTAATTTAGGTGTCAGATAAACTTTATGCAATTTTTTTGGGTGCATTTCCATAAAAGAGATTGACACCAATTGTTTATTCATTTTAACATAAGATGTTAATATAGTCTGCATGGCTAGATCCGAAAAATCTACCAGCCATTTCATGAGTTCGACAGTGCCCGATTCAGTACTGACTAGTGTCCTATAATGCAAGTAAATGTAAGAGGTCAAGAAAACACCTTGTTACTTACGTCGCAATGTACTATCTAAGCCACAGTTCATATCGATAGCTGGCAACGCATGTAAAACTCACTGAGCATAGCTCATCACCTGTAAAAACTGAAATAGGGGTATAGCTAAGTTTGGAAATTTATCCTGTATGTGGGTTCTCATTAATGGTTGTAATGATTCAGTATTAAATAATTGGTATACATATCGCAATCCTCCTTTGTACCATAAATTAAAGAGAGGAGAGATGGTATGAGGGTAAAAGGAAGGATTGCCCCACAAAGGAAGATACAAAGAGTAGTATCGGGACAGTTTCATATTGGAGAAATAGCAGGTTTTATCATGGAGAGATCTCGCAGGAACTAATTTGCTACTAATTAAGTCATCCCCTAAAAGTTGAATAAAAGATAAAATACATTGCTTAATCATGCTTAGTACATGAGTTAAACATGGAGTTAAGCATGCTGGCTGTAGCTCTACGCTCTCTTTCTATAAAGGTTATAAGTAATACAGTAGTTTATGAATGACTCTTCTTTGCCAACGGTATTTTTTTTTCTTTGTACCTTTGAGTCAGAAATGTCCAATTACTGAACATCATAACATTATGTTAGACAACATCAACCTTGGCCATGCTCATCAATTGAATAAATCTTTAATTAGCATTTTAGACCTATTTATTTATTTGTGACATAAAGGGTGAGACATTTTAAAGGCACAATCATTCATTTGCACATTTACAAACTAGTGTCAACACCTGTATTGGTTATACATAAAATGTAGTGAACACAAAAACACGAACAATGCATAGGCTAATGCAGGGTGGTTTCCGGTTGCCTGGAAACCCCCTCCTCTTTGCCAGGAGTTCATATTATGACAGCAATAGCAATAGTATATAATGCAATTACTAGAACAGTGGCCACAACATGCAGTTTAAGGGATAGAGCAGGGCTGCTGCACATGTCCACTGGATGCATTTACTTCTACCAAGTTTATTGTGTGTATGGATATGAGCGCTCAGTCAGTGCACTGGACCAGAGAGTAGCTGCCAGGAAGAAGAGACAGGAGCCTTACCATGAGGTGGGAGAATGTGAGGTTAGAAAGTGCAGTTTTGTCTCCTACGGATTCTATTGTTTGTGTATTTATTTATTATGGGATGATTAACCTTTTCCTGAACACTTATTTTATTTATATGCATTAAATATGTTTGTTACAGCCTATACTATATCTATAGTGTTGAATGTTAATATTGTATTTCATACAGCATTCAATGTATAAAAAGACCAATGTGTACATTAATGTTCAGGGTTGGTACTAGGTACTCATACCGCTCCTCCAGACTTCCGCACTTACTCCAATGCTCCACAGAGTGGAAGATTATGGATAGCATTTGGAAACCCCCCTCCAAAAATCGTTTGTCCCTGCAATGTGATATGGCAGCAAAAGCACATCACCAGCAAATGCCATCACCTGGCTAAACAAATCTAGATATAGGATGATGAGTTTTGTAACAAAGCACATGTATTAGAAACATTTTAAGCATACACTAAACATGCAGAAATTTATATTTATAGGATGTTCTTTCATATTTCATTGTTTACTCTTCAAAAAAAGTAATAATTTTTTTGTAAGCTTTATGTGTTTTAAAATTGCAATGTCTTTTCACCTTATCTCCTAGTTTCCTAGTGTGTTTGATTGTTTATGTGTAAGTACTGTTTGATTGTTCTAAGGTTTTTATGGAAATTTTACTTATAGTTTCTAAGTGGTTCAATTTTTACTATTAGCTAACTTGGAGAGAGAGATGTGTGCCAGAGCTTGATTTTCAACACAAGTAAGATATTAACAATTATTTATATAATGCACTAATAATCTGCAGTTTTACAGAAAATATTTAGTCATTTAAATCAGTCCCTGCCCCAGTGGAGCTTCCAAACAATTTCCTTACCAAATGTACTGTTATACACCATAGTCCAGAATTTCATTACCAGGTCCAGAACTGTAACTTAGCAGCACTCCTTGTCCCCGTTAAACCAATGCAACACCCCAAAAGTTTTTAGGCATTTATCTGTTATTGTGGCTGGCATTCTCCTCTTGGCGGTTCCCACAATTCTGAAACATGGGCACTGCCATCTTGGAATGGATCACATGATCCGCTCTACCTACCAGTTTCCAGCAACTTCAGTCACATGTTCTGCCCAGCCTATCAGCACCTCAAGCACCCTATTTAAATCAGGAACTGCTGACAGCACATTGCCAGTACAATATCTCAGGGAATTAGTCCCCTAGCTCCTGGTTCCTGGTTCAGTACCTGCTGGAGTTTTTCTTCACTGCATTCTGCCTCAGCATGTTCCATCAAGCCTACCTCAGTATTTGCTTCACAGTATTCAGCCTCAGTGTGAAGAATGAAAAGACATGGAGAAACTAAACACTCCACACAGATAGCTCCACACAGATAGGCCTTGGTGGGAATTGAACCCAGGACCTCAGAACTGTAAGGCTGCAAATCAATCATTACACCACTGTGCTGTGTACAGTAAATAGTAATGTTTCTGCAGGGGCTAAAGTGGGGGGGAAGGAGGTGGAACTTAGGTCCACCACCTGTAATTGTAGGTGGAACTAGTTCTACCTCTTCCATGACTTTGCACAGTAATTTCATAACGTGTATATGCGTAATTTCATAATGTGTTCAACTGTATACCGTAACGTGAATAAAAGGCAGTACTGTGTGTTGTAACGTGAAAAAAGGGCACTACTATGTGGTGTAATTCGAATCAGGGGCACTACATGCGGTGTAATTGGGATAAGATTGTGCTACTGTGTGGCATCATTTGAATTGGGGGTACGATTGTGTGACCACGCCCCCTCCTTGAGAGACCACCTTTTCTTTCTAAAATATTGGAGGTAATGCACAAATTTATAGTTTGCAGGGGGGGGGGGGGGGGGCTAAAACACTAGCACTGGCCTTGGCTCTGCCTAATGGGAGGTAGAGGGTAGGTAGCAGGGTAAATGAGTTCCACCACCTCTCTAGAACCACTTTAAGCCCTGGTTTCAGGTTATATTGTAGTACTGGTTCAAATGAAAAAGGTTGCGTTTTCTTTTGTAGCCCATATGCAGTCTGGATGGTTCTGACTCCTATTGTATCTGATCTATACAAAATAAATACATATGAATAATTCAAACTTAATTTAGCTTTTTGTTAAATATTTATAATATTCAAATTAATTATTAATATAATAATTAAAAAACAAGAAGATACAATGACTTGCAGGACTAGTCTGCATGATTTTCACGAGCAAGGCCCCCTACCTTCTTGATTCTCATCCTGCACTTTCCTTATTTCCAGTGCACCCCCACTCACTCAGCAGCTCAAATTCTGTCTGTCTGCTCTCCCAGGGCACTGAGTAACTGACCTCTGTTATTTTGTGTCAGTTTGCTTTTTTCTCTCTCTTATGTACTATTTTTTGAAACTTGTTTGTGTGTTTTAATGTAATTTCCCTATATAGTACCACAGTCTATTTGCAATGCCATATAAATAAAATATAATAACAACAACAACAACAACAACAACAACAACAACAACAATTATTAATAACCACAACAACAACCCTTTGATTTTAAACTCTTGTGAGCAGGTCATTCTTCTTATATGTCAATGCTTTATGTAGGCTCTCCACGTCCCAATGACCAGCAGTGCATTCCAGGTGGTGCTTTACAAAATAAACAATAATAAAATAAGTGCAGTCCCTGAACGCCTAATTACCTAAGCAAGAGTCCGAGTCTTTGTAGCCAAATCCATGCTTCGTTTTAATGTTTTTAAATGTTAATTATAAATTCCAATTGTTTCAGTGTTTTCATTCTGTTGTTATTCTTATTAATTGATTTTCCTGTTAAGACACTTTAAAATATTTTTTTTTGTCCACAAATGAAATGCTAAAATCTGCAGAAACTTGAAAGTTCCCAAAATGTTACACTCATCTCTAAATGATTGCTTTATTTATAAATATTTTGATTTGTATAAAGATATGCACAGAAATATGTAATTTTGCCATGTATACAAGAAAAGCAAAATGCATGTTAGATTTCACTGTTGCCCACCTACTAGAGCATATGTAATTCTTACTTTTATTTAATAAACTATTTTAAACTCTGTGAAAGCTTCAGGACATAAAAGCTTTATTAATTAATTCATCTGATAATATGATGGATAAATTGTAGCTAGGAGCTGTCTGGTTGATTACCTGAAATGGTAGTAACAAAAGGGGGAAAAATATTGGCACTGTAACAAGTCTATTAGGTAAGTAAAAGAAATTTCCTCTGTTGTCACAGGTCATAGCCTTTGAAACGACCTCTGATGTTTAACGCATGAGTAATCTGTACTGAATCTTGTATTTGAATTTTCTAATAAAATAGCAGGCAAGCAAGGTTAGTTCAGTAATGGAGTTTCAAGGATCAAGTAAGTACTGCATTATTAAGAAACAGATCTGAAATGTATAAAATAATTTCAATCAATTTTGAAATAAGCATGTGTAAAATAAAAATGTACATTTTGTCTATAGAACTTTATATATTCTGAACAGATATAAAGCTAGCTCCATATCTGAATGAATCAATGTTAAATCATATAACAGATTGTTGGACAATGACAGCACCAAGTAGATTGTTATAAATGAGACTCCTTTTGCTTACTGAGGATAGCTGTTTTTTTATGGTGGGGCAAAATGCCATAGGTATTAGGGGTACATATAGATGACCTGGTAAGGCAAGCAGGGATAATATAGTGTGCAGTTCTAAAAAGTGTACCATTGTAGACACAAAATTTGAGCAGTTCTTAAGATACTTTATTATAACTTTATTATAACTACAGAAGTAATCATTTCTTCCAATCAGGGCTCAGCACGCAATCCTCTGACCCCTGATGCTTAGATTGTGATTAAGACAGAGCCAATAAAAACACTGCAGCAGTAATAACAATATCATGATGCACTCATTATAACTGCTGGGACAGCATCTTCACATTGACATTAACCCTTTAGGTGCTGGCCTGTGGCACAATCAGAATTGCAGATCCTTTACCCAGTCTGCCTGCTCATAAGGAAGATTTTATTTAAAACAACTAAAAACCTTACATTTAAATGGTCAACAAAGAGAGGCTAGCAGGCCCTGAAGGACCCACTGGGCCCTAGACACCCACCTAGACAGCCTAATGTTTAATCCATGCCTGCTTACAATAACAAAAAAGCTCCAGTGTAGTATGCAGTGTTCATTGGGTAGGAACAGGGCTTCCACTGAAATTGTGTGGTCTAGAACAGATGTAACAAACAGGACCCCCCTTCCCCCCCCCCCCTCCCCGTCTCAATGGACACATGCCCTGGGAGCAAGCACATGCTATGATGCCCCTTCCCACATGACATATACATTTATTGCACACCTTCACAGACTTTGGGAACAATCGAAAAAAAGGGGCTTGGACACCAATCCAATTACACCACATTCATGCACCTTTACTTGAGAGCATCTTGTCATTCAGTTACATTAGCCTTTTTTTTAAATCACACATTTCTCAGCAGTTGCACCCGAACAAAGAACCTCTCATTTTACAGTCAAACACCTTTAACATGGAGCTATGTTCATATATGGTTTTTATGAAAAAAAAAAACCGTTACGTGAGGATCCATGCTCATCATTGAGTGAGTATGGTACGCATTTATTTTCATCTATACCGGTACAGACAAAGATACCTTTATGTGTGGAGACTATATTTATCTATTGTGAGTGGGGTACGCCATCTATTCTGAGTGGATTTGCTATAGCCTGAGAAAAATATTTTTGGACATACTACACTATGATGTGTTATTATTATGTTTTATTACATATCATCATGAGACAATTTGTGGAGTAGAAGAGTCATCTGTATCACTACAGGAGGAGACGTTTTGAAGCTTGATGCCCTCTTTTTAGACACATATGGACATTAAGTATCATTTTATATGAAACTGAACTGAGCGCTTTGTTCTTGAGTATTATTTCTGTATACTGGCAGCTGTTGTTACATTGACAGCCGCCATTAAATCATACTGACCCTGTTTTGACTATATTAATGATTAGAAAAATACAAAAAAGATATTTCTAATATATTTTTTGTATTTTTCATGATCTTTATACAGTCAAAATTCTGGCGTATACGCAAGTATGACAGGAAAGACTCTGCCTCACCTCATCGCAAGTAACTGCTTACCATGTTATAAGTGTAATTTTTCTTTGTGCCAGGCTATATCTGACGGTAGGAATGTAAAATCAGTAATTACGACACTCTGTTTAAGTATTTTTGATTTAAAAGATCTAAATGAAAAAAAAAAATGGTATACATTTACTTTAAATAGGTTCCACATTGACTTCACATTTGAAAAAAGAAAATGTTTCAATAAAGCTATGGCCCCAAATAGATAATATGAATTTCTGATTACTATATTAAAAGGGCATTCCAAAACAAACCGATAGGTTCATTTTCTTCTGTGTGTGTCTGTGTAGTAAATAGTTTAGACTGTATAGTCTACTGATAGCAATTAAATACTGTAAATAATAAATTATGAATAAAAGATTATTAATAATAAAAATGACAGACAGCCATAGCCACTCCCTAATTTTATAAACTGTATCCTAAAGGTCTCAGATGTGGTTAAAAAGTAGGTGCAGTCATTTTAACTTGTGACATTACTGGAACTGCCCCTGTGCATGAATCAGTGTGATGTAGTTATGTGACCAGTGGTCAGGAGACCGCCGGTCACAATACCTCCCCCTTTCATCCCACCCCCTGAGAATCCCGACAATCGGCATGCCGACTAGCAGGGACTATTCCCATAGAGTGGGAATAGAACCTGTGGTGAGCACAGATCGCATCCGTGCCTGCAGTGTGGAGAGCGCAGTGAGCCCACAAGGGGCTTGTTTTGCTCGTCATCTCGATGACGGGATCCCGGCATCAGTATGGTGACTGGCGGTCTCCTGACTGCCGGTCACGCATACCCAACCCAAACCAACAAATCTACATGCAAAGCAAGTCTTTCATGAAGTTTGTCACTCTCTGCCTGCTGAATTAGAGGGTTGTGGTATGATCTGTAGACATCATCAGGTTGACATATTGAATTGTCGACATGCAACATGTTGGCAGTGGCCATGTCAACAGTCATCATGTGTAACTATACGGATGATATCTCAACATGATCAACTGTCAGCAAACCATCCCTGGTGATCTAGTGTTCTCTTACTTTCTTCCAGCAGCACCAGTGTGGCTTCAGCATATTGATGGGACCATCACTTCCGGATCAGACCTCTCAGAGACTGGAGGTTATTGTAATTTTTCCCAGCTATCCCTAACCCTTCTCCTAGTGCCTAACCCTAACATTCCCCTGCAGCCCAACCCTAACCCTTCTGGTGGCACCCAACCCTAACTGTCGGCATCCTCAGAAAGTCGACATTCCACATGGTGACTTGGTAATGATATATGCAAAAAAAGTTATTAAAGCGCTGGTATTTAGCTGTTCTTTATTTAAAATACACAATCACATTAATATTTAAAAAAAACACATGCAAACATATTAATACACATAATAAGAAAACAATGTATATATATATATATATATATATATATAGTGTCCATGAATAAGATCAATATACTTATGCTATAATGTTCTCAAAGAACAAGAAGCTGTTAATATTCACTTATAGATGAAAAATCTTACCTCCAAGATGTTGCAACAATTAGTGGAAAAACAGTATCCAGCTGGTTAAAATAGCTATTTTGTGTCCAATAATGGAAAGTAAAAAGAAAGTTTGTCACACTTTATGCAGGATAGATATTATACTATCATATGGGATTCCACTCCGGGTTATTATATATAATATGTAAACCTCCCGTTCTTGTTTATGCAGTCCTTATCTCGAGGATTTTATTTTCAATCGCCAAAGTTTTGATCCCAGTAAACTTTAAGCATAAATGAATAATTGCAAGGTAGCTGTATTATCATTCATACTCACTGCCATGATGTTTAATGATGCATACAGATGGAGCCAAGATAATCGTGGCTCTGTCTGAGACTAAGTGCACCTGGCGAGGCACACCGCCAGGAATAATGGGACGCACGTGTGTCATAGAGGCCCCCCCATTCAAAGTGAAAGGGAGCGTCTCTGTATGCTTGGTGGCGGCCTAGGCACGTTGCGCGCCACCGTCTGCATTGCAACCACGCTGCTCCATCTGTACTCAGTCCCATATCAGATGAGATACTGTACATCATATTGCGCAATGTCCAGACAGTTGCTCCCGTTATGAACGGGTGGCGTACTGTACCAGTGTCGTATAGCTCAGCAGGCAGCGTGGAAACACTGCTGGTGCAGATGCTACTGCAATAATCAGACAGCCGTCTGTATCCTGCAGCTTGCTACTTCGTGTTGTATATCTGGTCAACGCCAGAAATTTTGTGAGCACTGTACATGAGGTGCAAAAGCTGTTTGCCAACACTTTACCACTTGGACAATGATGTGTCATGTGTAATAGCTCAAATAAAATAAATTGCTCCATCTGTGAGCTAATTCGGCAGCTTCATCAGATCTGATTATATGGAATCCCATACAGTACATAACATAAGAATACATAACATGTATATAAAATTGGAGTTATGGGAAAGGAGCAGATTATGTATACAGTATGTACTGTATAATATAAATGATGTAGTGTTTTTTATTATTACAAGATGGATATTAAATGTATTATGGTCATATGTGCATAGGAAATGTACACAAGCAGATAAAGTGCCAGAGACTTTTCTAAAAACACCCTGTGCAGTTAGAAATAAGTGCCATGAGCCCTGAGCAGGGGGAGGAGCCTGCAACAAGCGGCAGTTGTTGGGATCATAGAGGTACCTCAGGAGAGCAGTGCCTCAGGATCTGAGGAGAGGATTTTACCTCAAGTGAGAGATGGAGCTCACGGTCTCAGGAGAGGAGACAAGCCCCTGTATGTGGAGATACAAAGGGGTCTTATTTTAATGAAGCAGTGAAAAGAGTGGAGAAGCAGACCAGTGGAGAAGTTGCTCATGGCAACCAATCAACATCTCCTTTACATTTTATAGAATGTACTTGATAAAGGCTTCCTTAAAAGCTGATTGGTTGCTGTGGCCAATTTCTCCACTGGTCCTTTTCTCCACTCTTTTCACTGCTTTATGAATAGACCCCAGGATCCTGGCAGCTTGAGGCAGCGGAGAAGGAGCAGCAGAATAGGCGGCATGACTGACAGGGATCCGTGACAGTCAGAACAGAGCTCAGAGGACAAGGTAGTGTAGAGACATCAGCATCAGTCAGCATTCATGTGCCTGCATTTCTCGTGTAGAGGAGGCTGTGCAGTAAGTTGTGGGAGCAGCCACAGCAGCTTAATAGAGACAAGCAGTGCTGCGTAAAGGAGAGGTCTGTATGAACTTGCTTCACCTCTCACACTTCTGCAGCGTTTGAGGTAACACTGGGCATGGAGTAAAGGCTGCAACCTAGCTCTGAATGCGACGTATTGCCATGACAGCGGCTATAGCAATCCATGACTCAGTGGCTTGTCACGTCACCAGAAGTGTTGTCTGCACTGTGAACAGCACGGTACAGAAGTTGAGAGCGTCTTGGAATGCAGATGACTTCCAGCTGGCTGTGCGCTTCTGTGAGTTGATTGGTGAGATCATTGACACATGCGCACTTGGCTTAGGTGCACGCCGGTGTGTGACTGACGGTGGTTCAACATGGCTGTTTGAAATTTGTAAGTAATGATTAATTATTTAAGATGGTGCTGTGTACTTCATTCCCAGATGGCTCTTGACAAAGGAGGGTGACTGTGATGCAATGCAGGGGTCTTGAACGGTCATTTACTGACCGAGGTCGATGGACCAATCAGTGACCATTTCATCTTTCTCTTCTCTGCAAACATGATGAGTACTTTTTCGAGCATATCAAATTGTTATTATGGATGTATTTAAATCTACTTGATATTAATGCTGAGCCACCATACTTTGGGACCTTTTTCACAAGGTGCCCAGCATGGGTGAAGATACATTTCTATGTGTTTTTCTATAACTATGAGTGCCCTTTATATATATATATATATATATATATATATATGTGTGTGTGTGTGTGTATATATATATATATATATATATATATATTGTGGCAGGAGAGGTACTTTGCTACCTGGAAACAACCATAGGGAATTAATAGTGGCTTTGGCCACTGATAGAGTGGCTGGTGGAAGCTACTCACAGGGTCCTGGGGTTAGGTGGGAAATGTGGATTGACTGGGTTCCCATCCATTGGGCCCAGACCAGGTCTTATAGGCTTCTTAGCCCATGAAGCTGCATCATCAGCCAGCACCTGGCTGCTGGGTTTAAAGCAGAGTCTCCCATTAGTCAGGGCTCCTGATGGCAGTTAGTGCCCAGGTGATAGGTCTGCTAGGGACAGTGGGATCCGGAAGACTGGGGCACTAGTGTCAGGATCCCGGGACCTAAAGGGTTCCTTGTTGAGTAAAAGGGAGTGAGGCAGGGCCTAACCTCCCTGGTTGTTTATACTAGAGACAGTGATTTTTTTTTATGTGTATCTTTGTATTTGAGCAACCTGAATAAAAGGTATTTGTTGTTATTGCACAAGCCTGGAGTCGGTCGCTGGTGGAATTTTTGTAGCAGAGCGCATTCTAGCAAGATTCCTGTTACAATATATACACTGCTCAAAAAAATAAAGGGAACACTAAAATAACACATCCTAGATCTGAATGAATTAAATATTCTTATAAAATACTTTGTTCTTTACATAGTTGAATGTGCTGACAACAAAATTACACAAAAATGATCAATGGAAATCAAATATATTAACCCATGGAGGTCTGGATTTGGAGTCACACTCAAAATTACAGTGGAAAAACACACTACAGGCTGATCCAACTTTGATGTAATGTCCTTAAAACAAGTCAAAATTAGGCTCAGTAGTGTGTGTGGCCTCCATGTGCCTGTATGACCTCCCTACAACCCACACAAGTGGCTCAGGTTGTGCAGCTCATCTAGGATGGCACATCAATGCGCGCTGTGACAAGAAGGTTTGCTGTGTCTGTCAGCGTAGTGTCCAGAGCATGGAGGCGCTACCAGGAGACAGGCCAGTACATCAGGAGACATGGAGGAGGCCGTAGGAGGGCAACAACCCAGCAGCAGGACCGCTACCTCCGCCTTTGTGCAAGGAGGAACAGGAGGAGCACTGCCAGAGCCCTGCAAAATGACCTCCAGCAAGCCACAAATGTGCATGTGTCTACTCAAATGATCAGAAACAGACTCCATGAGGGTGGTATGAGGGCCCGACGTTCACAGGTGGGGGTTGTGCTTACAGCCCAACGCCATGCAGGACGTTTGGCATTTGCCAGAGAACACCAAGATTGGCAAATTCGCCACTGGCGCCCTGTGCTCTTCACAGATGAAAGCAGGTTCTCACTGAGCACATGTGACAGAGTCTGGAGATGCCAAGGCGAATGTTCTGCTGCCTGCAACATCCTCCAGCATGGCCGGTTTGGCAGTGGGTCAGTAATGGTGGCATTTCTTTGGGGGTCTGCACAGCCCTCCATGTGCGCGCCAGAGGTAGCGTGACTACCATTAGGTACCGAGATGAGATCCTCAGACCCCTTGTGAGACCATATGCTGGTGCGGTTGGCCCTGGGTTCCTCCTAATGCAAGACAATGCAAGACAATGTATCTGTCTGTGGCTGGAGTGTGTCAGCAGTTCCTGGAAGATGAAGGCATTGATGCTCTGGACTGGCCCACCCATTCCCCAGACCTGAATCCAATTGAGCACATCTGGGACATCATGTCTTGCTCCATCCACCAACGCCACGTTGCACCACAGACTGTCCAGGAGTTGGCGGATGCTTTAGTCCAGGTCTGGAAGGAGATCCCTCTGGAGACCATCCGCCACCTCATCAGGAGCATGCCCAGGCGTTGTAGGGAGGTCATACAGGCACGTGGAGGCCACACACACTACTGAGCCTCATTTTGATTTGTTTTAAGGACATTACATCAAAGTTGGATCAGCCTATAGTGTGTTTTTCCACTTTAATTTTGAGCGTGACTCCAAATCCAGACCTCCATGGGTTAATATATTTGATTTCCATTGATAATTTTTTTGTGATTTTGTTGTCAGCACATTCAACTATGTAAAGAACAAAGTATTTAATAAGAATATTTCATTCGCACCTACTGGATCTAACAATCTCTTTTTTGCAGATATTCTTCAAAGAGTTTTATCCTGGGGTAGCCAGAACTTAATCCTAGGGGGAGACTTCAACACGGTAGTTGATCCATCCATGGACAGGTCGGGGGTAAGTACCAAAAGACCCGGACCCTCCTCTACTCTACTCTCCTCGTTTTGTTCTCAACTCACCTTATTAGACCCCTGGCGACTACATAACCCCCTTCAACGAGATTATTCTTTCTATTCCCACCCACATTCTACTCACTCTCGCATTGACTATCTATTTCTATCCAAACACCTCTTTTCTAAAGTTACAAACACCTCAATTAAAGACATCATTATTTCGGACCACGCCCCCATTACCTTGTCCCTACATCTGTCCCTACCTCAAAACATATCTAAATGTTGGAGATTCCCAGCATATCTCACACACTCAGAGGACTTCTTATTACATCTTAAACACACCTGGCAGAATTATACTACTGACAACCTAGATCAAGAATCTAACACTCCACTTTTTTGGGGAGCCTCTAAAGCAGTCCTCCGTGGCCATATCATCTCCTACGTCAATTCTAAGCGCAAGAAATTTAATATAAAATTACAGGAACTCAGCGCGGCTCTCACACTTGCATATCGCACATATAAACAAAGCGATAGCCCTACCCACAAGGAGGCGTACCCCATGGCAAAACAAATCTATGATACTTTTCTCACCGAACAGGCCCAGATCAGCTACGACTACGGCAGGAACAGGTTTCATAGGTGGGGGAATAAATCCGGTAAGCTCCTGGCCAACCTGGTTAGGGGACCCCGAAACAAAACATGGGTTGACTCGTTGCACAGCTCTGGAAGTGTTCTTTCTGATCCCACTGACATCTGCTCGGCTTTCATGCACTTCTATAAGTCCCTATATACTGCCGACGTTGATAATGCAACTGATGGTCAATCATTCCTAGATGAGGCGCAGCTACCGAAGCTGGAATTAGAGGAGAGGGAATCGTTGGATGCCCCCATAACTGAGGAGGAGGTGCGGGCCACCATTAAGTCCCTCCCCAATGGAAAGAGCCCTGGCCCTGATGGCTTCAGCGCTGATTTTTACAAGGTGCTAGAGGCCGACATACTCCCCATATTAACACGATTATATAACCATATACTAACAACAGGGGAGACTCCCCTTCGTTTCAATGAAGCCAAACTCATAGTGCTAGCAAAACCTGGTAAAGACCCTACTCAGGTTGGGTCATACCGCCCCATCTCACTCCTCAATCAGGATTTTAAAATCTTGACTAAAATCATAGCTAACAGGTTGCAAGCATACTTACCCCATCTCATTTCACCTGCACAGATGGGATTCGTCAAAGGTAGACAATCCACACGGGGAGTGAGGGCGGCCCTAACTGCAATATCTTACACCCGCCTTAACCAGGCCCAAAATAACATCATTATAAATTTAGACGCAGAGAAGGCATTTGATAAAATTGCCTGGCCTCACCTATCTCGAGTGCTCGCTCACCAGGGATTTGGCACAGTGTTTTGCAACCTAGTGCAAACCTTATATACCAACCCAGTGGCGCAGGTCTTAGTCAATAATGTGACATCTTCATTTTTCACGTTAGAAAGAGGCACTAGGCAAGGATGCCCCCTGTCCCCCCTCCTTTTTGACTTGGCACTGGAACCCCTTATACGCCATATCCTGTCACACAAGAACTATAAGGGCATTGCTGTGGGAACACAGGAATTAAGGGCGGTGGCATTCGCAGATGACCTCCTCCTTTTTATGTCAGACCCTCACCATACAATCCCGCAACTAATTGCCATGACTGATCGCTTCTCCTCTTTTGCAGGGTTTACCATCAATTATAGTAAGTCAGAAGCGTTGGCCATATATGGACAGGCGAAACTGGGTTGGGGAACCACCTTTCCCTTTAAATGGGCGAACACACATATTACCTTTCTAGGCGTTGCACTCCCTGCTCAACCATGCCACCTATATAGGCTCAATATCACTCCAGTCCTGCATAAGATTAGAACCGAACTTGGCCTCTGGCAATCCCTCCCCCTTAATATGCTAGGGAGATGTAACTTATTTAAGATGGCCAGTTTCCCAAAGCTCCTCTATGTTCTACAGATGACCCCCCTATTGTTATCTAAATCAGACCTATCCTCTTTGAACGCTTCTATCTCCAAATACATCTGGGCTGGTAAACGCCCGAGGATTAGCATGAAAAAATTAACCCAGACGGTACCTAGAGGGGGAATCAATCTACCTGATATTAAACAATACAATCTTGCGTGCCTCTTACGCATTGCTATGGATTGGCTTGGAAATAATAATTATTACACAGATTCTAGACTAGATTCTCAACTATGTGCTCCCTTATCCCTCAGTTATCTTTTACATGCCAAGCCCTCCAAATTGGCCTTACATATCACCACTAATTTACTACTACTCCCCATAATGCAGGCGTGGAAAATGGCAAGGAAATCTCTCAAACTCCAATATCTATACTCACTTTCACTGCCCCTTATCGGCAACTTAGAGTTTCAGGAGGGGGGAGCTTTACAACCTTTTACTACCTGGCACTCTCTTGGCATTCGCAACCTGCGCAACCTGCTTAACCCCTCCCGCGCCCCGCTGTCTTTCGTGGAGGCGCGAGAGAAATACGGCCTACTTCCTCACCACGAGTTTGCCTATTTCCAAGCAACACACTATCTTAAAACTGTACTATCTAAACTGACAGGGATCGACTTTCTTAACTCTCTGGACACACTAATCCAGTCGGCCTGCTACTCCATATCAACCATTTATTCACGTATCCGTCTTGAACTTATCCCAGACGCGGACCTTCCGGAGCTGTCCCAATGGTCCTCCCACATCCCAACGGTCACCCCTGAATCCCTCTTAAATCACTTTCAGTTGACCTTGAAGCTTATTCCTGCAAGTTCTTACCAAGAAATGGCCTATAAAATGCTCCATAGGGCATACATTTCCCCTAAACGCCGATCACTGATGGGCATCTCAGAGGATAGTAAATGCACTAAATGCCTAATGGAGGGGGCCGACCTCTTCCATTGCTTCTGGGAATGCGCTCTGGTGTCACAGTTTTGGCATGAGGTACATCACTATGGAAATACATCCTTAGGCATATCCTTTAGCTGCACCACCTCCTGGGCACTGTTCGGATGTCTAACCGATCAACCTGGCATCCCCAAGGCTAACAAAAAACTGCTTATGATACTATCAGCAGCTGGCAGGAAGGCAATCCTGCAACAATGGATTCATAATATACCTCCTAATATTTCGATGGTGACCTCTAGACTATTTTTTCTATTCACCATGGACAGGCTGGAGACCTCTATCCATAAGGAGAGGCTCACCCCTGCTTTGTTCCAATGTTGGAACCCTTACATTTTGACACTCCCCCTACATACTAAACAAGCCATAGACAAATGCTTTCAATCCACCTCATGGTACCTCCTCCACGCTATAGACCACCCTAACCCCTTAAACATCTGACTTATCCTTTCTCTCCTTCTCTGGACCCTTCTCCACTCCCTTCTATTTTCAACCATATACCGGGCTGCTTGGAAATATAGACCCCCGATTTGGGAAGATTGTGCTGTGGATGGATCGACGACCCGTGTCCCATAGTAGGCATTACATGTTGGTTTATTTTTTTTTTATGTTTTAGGTATTTTATATAAGTTTAGGGATTTTCTGGATACCCTGTTTTTACTAGTGGAGAATCGGTGTTTGATACATTTTGTTCCATCTATAATCTTCTCCGCTCTTGTGATTAAAGCACACCATAAATTCCCTGATACCATTAGTTCTACACATGTTCCCTTTCTTGGAAGGGTATAAAAGTTATTATAAGAAGAAAAGTTTGAAAATATGTTTGGATCTCTACCTGAGATTATATGAGACTGAATAATATGTGACTCCTTATCTCCTGCTAGGAGGACTTTGCATGATGTATTTTATGTTATACACTGTTAACTATATACTATATTTCATGTCTCGAAATGCTGCTTACTTATCCTGTACGATGTGAGATTGCAATAAAAATAATTTGAAAAAAAAAGAATATTTCATTCATTCAGATCTAGGATGTGTTATTTTAGTGTTCCCTTTATTTTTTGGAGCAGTATATATATATATATATATATATATATATATATATATATACACACACAGCTGTATCTACCTTTCACTTACTGATTGTTTCCTGTGGGTACTGTGAAATGGTGGGGTCTTAACCAGAGGACATTAATAACTGTATTCCCAAAAATACCAGAGAGATTGCAACATGTGTGTGTGTGTGTGTGTGTGTGTGTGTGTGTGTGTGTGTGTGTGTGTGTATATATAGTGGCTTGCTATTAAAAATGAGTTAAGTGGATGACTACAGTATTTAACAGCTCTGCACATTTTCAGCTTTAAAAATCCTTGTCATTGTAAGCAGTTATTTTGATAAAAATCTGTATACGCACAGCACATGTACAGGGAACCTGCGTTATTAATGAAGCAAAAATTTCACTGTGACCAAGGAAACAAAAACATTTATTATGTTGGGATTATCATTGCTATGTTTAATTGTTGTTTCAATGTGTTTGTGAAACACAGGATAAACAAAGGCACTACGCATCTCTATCTCATTTATTCCTTTATTACAATACCTTAAACCCAGTTTAGCATTGCTAGTGAGAATAAGAATTATTTAGCATTTTCTGTTGTTGTTTTTTTAATACGAAAACAACAGAATGGTTTATTTTTGTATTCTGAAAATAAAATGCATGCATTCTTCATGTCACTGTTGATTTGTTTATTTTGCTATTACATTACAACTGAAAAACTGGATACTGTTGCTTGGTTTTAAACAACCGCTAACATACAATATTTCCACATTCACATCCTTGGAGATAAATGGATGATATACACAGTGAAACATATAGAATTTCTGAAAGGGTCTCTATAAATAAACATTGAGTGATAGGATGTACTTGACATATTCTTTTTTACTTTTGTATTTTAGTTTGTTTCTAGGGCTTATCTGGACAAGCAAACAAATTAAATAGCCTGGGGAAATAATATGACATGACAACACACATGGAATGTATTAAAGAGATATTATACTGAAACCTAGTCTACCTTGTATGGAAAGAAAATTGTTGGTTTAAAGTCACTGATAATGTGGACATTAGGGGTGCCGTTGCAGTCTAATGCAAAATTTATTCAATTTTGTCATGACTAAACTAACAATATTCCAATCACTATTCATAATAAATGTAAATGTGTATATGTTTCAGATTCTGTAGCTGAATGACAATCCACAAGCAAACATATTTATATAAAATGTAATACTTTGTAAAATGAAAATACAATATTAAAACATGAACATAAATCCTAATTATTGTTTGGTATGTATTCGCTAAAAATACTTCTCATGCATGAATGAAATGAACACACCACTGGTTCAGCAGCTGAATAAATGCTCAAAGCAATTTAAGTCAATTGCCCTAGAAATATCCTTATTGTGTAAATTCCTGTAACAATTTTCCCTTTTTCTCTTTTTGACACCTCAAGCTCGTTTCATCAGGTAAATTGTTCTTTAGCTGGCATTAGTTATTTGAAAATGACTATATGAGCCCTTGTGAGCTAGAGCAACGCAATAATTTTCCAATCAGGAAAAGCCACACCCTCAATGTGGGGTCAAACCCCTCCCCCTATCACCAGAGGCAGTAAAATATCTCTGGCTCTTACAGTGATAACCAGTCTATAATTATGCGACAATAAACAATTTAGTCAGTTTGAATCCATCTCATAAATCATTAGAAGATAAGATTATGTATCTGTCTATCTAGATATATACACTAACACACAAATACGGAGACGCACAATCCCACTGTGTGGGAGATGAAACGGCCTTAAGGGAGTTGAACTGGCTATCAGAGTAAGAATCAGAGTGGAGGCAGGACAAAGCAATGGGGGAAACGAAGGAGGACAGATGGCTTGTTGAGATGGAGCGATGGGGGTGGGGGATCAGAATGATAGAGTAGGAGGGGAAAATGGCAGATGGAATGGGGCCAGCCAGAGGGGGTAGGACTGAGCAGGGTGGAGTCTGAGATAACCTGATATAAGCCTATGAGCTAGCAGACCTCAGCCCATGATAAAAGCATAATATATTACCATCCTGCAATTCTCATGTCTTTGTTAGACAATGTAGAGACTGGCCAGAAAGGGAAGACTTTGACATAGTTGGCCAGCTCAGCACTGTATTGTAATATTTTTTTCCAAAACATATATATATATATATATATATATATATATATATACACACAATAAAGCGCTGTGCGGCACTCAGGTTTGAAGGAATAGTCACCACACTCTGCCTTTCTTCAACGTTTCAATTTTTACTCAAAAAATTGCCATCAGGAAGTAAACAATAAAAGAAAACACTCACCTTATATCCCCCACCATTGTGCTCGTGTGTCACGCCCGCCCGGCGAGGTCCAACTGGCGCCTGCGGCGCTGTATGATGACGTCATCGCGTATTGCGTGATGCATGTCCATGTGAACCCATCACCATGACAACCCGGTGACACTCTCCTGTATGCGCATAAACAATACAAGATGCTAATGCCAGCATGCTAGATACAGTAAAAGACACTAAAAGACATAACAACAAGAACATGATTATGAGCTGGAAGAAAAAGGAGTGTGAGAGGGAGGAGATATGTTAGTAATCATAATGCCCGGCATCACTGTGCGAAATGAACAGATAACAACGTTCATCGCTTATGTCACTGATAGGGTTAGTAGAGCTAACAATGCTCAATTGCAGATTGCTGGAGGTCTACTCCTGGATAATGGATACACTGTATAAGGGACTATCCAATCACAGGTACGGGCTCTAAGTGGCTCAATATCAATATGTTACTGACTACCCCTTAGTGATCCTTAATGATATATAAAAGAATCAGGAGAGATCTGGAGTATTGTTAATATGTAATAAAATGTAAAATGTGTACACTCTAAATGTGGCTAGATATTTAGAGAGAAACACACACTTAAATAGCTCCGTTAGCAAGGTATGCATAATGGACCAATAATCACTAACATGGTTATAATTAGAGAAAGATCAGAAAAAGCATGCTAGTGGTAGAGCTTCATTCAGTCCTCTTGGTATGATCATATCCAATTTCTTGATCCATCTGGTCTCACATCTGAGTAAAGCCTTATGTCTATCCCCTCCTCTGATCCTCATAGGTATATGGTCAATCATTTGATACCGTAGGCTGGCTAAAGAATGCTTCATAGTGGCAAAGTGGCGTGCCACTGGTTGATCACTGGTTCCTTTTGTAGGGGCCGCTCTGATCGCTGATCTGTGTGCCGTCATTCTTTCCTTAAATTTCCTCATTGTTTTACCAATGTAACTTAAGCCACATGGGCAGATTATTTGGTAGATCACATATGTCGATTCACATGTTAAATGATGTTGAATACGGATTTTGTAGCCCAAGTGTGGATGACAAAAGGTATCACCAGTGATAAGGTGTTGACACATCGTACATGTACAGTGGAAGCAGCCCGTCTTGCGTGTTGGTAAAAAACTGATACTAGACGGTTTCGTTTTATCGGAGATGTCCGTTTTGACCAAGATATCTCTGAGGTTTCTAGAGCGCTGATAGCAGGGCATGATGTCAGTGTCCTGCAAATTGAGTTTCTTGTCTGTTTGGATAAGATGCCAATGTTTTTTGGTCACTTTATTCGCCTCTTCTGAGGCAATGTTAAAGACACTCTTCCATGGGAATTTAGATCTTGATATGTCTGGAGTCTTCTTCTGTAAAAGTTGGCTTCTCTCCATTGATAACACCTTGGACTTGGTGATGCTGAGAGATTTAGGGTCATAACCTCTCAGAGTTAAACAATGGATCAGCTCATCCATTTGGGCTGCTGCTATAGAAGCATCTGTGTTAATTCTATGAATCCTGATCATTTGTGAGTAAGGGAGACCTCGTTTTAACCCTTTAGGGTGGCAGCTCATGTTATGGAGAAATGTATTGCGGTCTGTTGATTTTGTAAAGACTGTGGTATTGACATGTGAGTCAATGATGGATATCTTGACGTCCAAGAAGTCAATGGTGTTCTGATCCATTTTATAAGTAAGTTTCACAGGACTACTTGATGCATTATGCGTGTCCAGCGTATTCTGTAATAGCTTTGATGGTCCTCTCCAGATGATCAAGAGATCATCTATGAATCTTTTGTACAGAATGATGTTAGATGAAATGTTCACGTCTGAAAAGAAAATATCTTGCGTGGTGCCGCTTGTACTGGCCTCCTCGAAAACAGGCGAAGGCCATTCTTCAGGCGTCACCGATATCCAAGAACTGACCTAGACACGGAAACTTCAAATGAGGGACAAAGCATCAACAGTGACCAAGAACAACCCTCAAGATGCCGCAAGGGTACCATCCCTTTAGGGGTAATTACATGCACAGCAGTAACACGCAAAGAAAAACAACCTGTCGAGGAGGCCAGTACAAGCGGCACCACGCGTACAAAGAAGCAACCCGCAAAAAGCAAGCGGAAGTAATTATGAATCTATCACACTATGAATTATCATCCAGCGAACAGAGAGTCTTATCTAAGGGACTATCTTTTATACCATCAGCTCCATTTGATGACCTAAAATGGCAGGTAGCGAAAAACCAGTTGCATCGCAAATTAAAATACAAATAATTTTTCATAGACAATCCCACTGCAACCAGTAGCACAATACCGAAAAAACTACTACAATTCAAACAACCGTCTGTCTTTGATCCATTATCAAACAATGCCAGCATCAAGACTAATATACATTTATTGGATCAGGAAACAGAACATCTTTCTACAATGAACAAGACCTATAAACATAATTACATAATTTATCCAAATCAGAACGTGCTGCTCTTCAGAATTTGTCGAACAACACCCAATTAATTATACGTCCTGCAGATAAGGGTGGAGCAATCGTCCTACAGGACATTACTGATTATCGGAACGATATTTACCGCCAACTAGAAGAACCTGGAGTATACAGAAAATTAACTGGTAATCCAACTGCAATATTCACCAAAGACCTCAAGGAAGCTTTAGGGATGGCTAATGAATCTGGCATCATCATGGAAGAATTTTTATCACTGCTACTCCCAGAACACCCAGTGGTGCCTCTCCTGTATACGGCCCCTAAAATTCACAAGGGGTTAAACCCCCCCCCCCCCAGGAAGACCGATCATTTCGGCCCAGGGGTCACTGTTTCAGCCTACCTCATGCCTTGATGGACACCACAGACCTCCTCAATGAATTAAACAAGTTGGGTCAATTACCTCCGGATGTATGGCTAGTGACGGCAGACGTGTCTAGCTTGTATACTGTAATCCCACACGACGAGGGCCTAAAATCCGTAAGGAATGTACTCTCCAACACGATGAACATGGATCCAGCTCATGTAGACATTCTGTCACATTTACTGGAACTGGTACTAACAAGGAACTTCTTTCTCTTTGATAATGCATTTTTCCTCCAAAACAGAGGCTGTGCCATGGGATCTGCCGTGGCCCCTACATACGCGAACATATACATGTTCGACGTGGAGCAAGATATTTTCTTTTCAGACGTGAACATTTCATCTAACATCATTCTGTACAAAAGATTCATAGATGATCTCTTGATCATCTGGAGAGGACCATCAAAGCTATTACAGAATAGCCGGACTCCAGATCGACAGCAAAAAGGTCAACAAACCTTAGGTCGACGCCAATTGGTCGACAAACCTTAGGTCGACATGGACAAAAGGTCGACAGGAACTAGGTCGACATGGAAAAAGGTCGACATGAGTTTTCACGATTTTTTTCTTTTTTGGAACCTTTTCATGCTTAACGATCCACGTGGACTACGATTGGAACGGTAATCTGTGCCGAGCGAAGCAGTAGCGGAGTGAAGGCACCATGCCTGAAGCATGGCGAGCAAAGCGAGCCATGCGAGGGGACGCGGTGCACTAATTGGGGTTCCCGGTCACTCTATGAAGAAAACGACACAAAACCCCCCCTCATGTCGACCTTTTTCCATGTCGACCTTGTTCATGTCGACCTTTTGTCCATGTCGACCTTTTGTCCATGTCGACATTTTGTCCATGTCGACCTAAGGTGTGTCGACCAATTGGCGTCGACCTAATGTTTGTCGACCCTTTTGCTGTCGATCCTAAGTCCCAGACCTGCTGGACACGCATAATGCATGAAGTAGTCCTGTGAAACTTACTTATAAAATGGATCAAAACACCATTGACTTCTTGGACGTCAAGATATCCATCATTGACTCACATGTCAATACCACGGTCTTTACAAAATCAACAGACCGCAATACATTTCTCCATAACATGAGCTGCCACCCTAAAGGGTTAAAACAAGGTCTCCCTTACTCACAAATGATCAGGATTCATAGAATTAACACAGATGCTTCTATAGCAGCAGCCCAAATGGATGAGCTGATCCATCGTTTCATTCTGAGAGGTTACGACCCTAAATCTCTCAGCATCACCAAGTCCAAGGTGTTATCAATGGAGAGAAGCCAACTTTTACAGAAGAAGACCCCAGACATACCAAGATCTAAATTCCCATGGAAGAGTGTCTTTAAAATTGCCTCAGAAGAGGCGAATAAAGTGACCAAAAAACATTGGCATCTTATCCAAACAGACAAGAAACTCAATTTGCAGGACACTGACATCATGCCCTGCTATCAGCGCTCTAGAAACCTCAGAGATATCTTGGTCAAAACGGACATCTCCGATAAAACGAAACCGTCTAGTATCAGTTTTTTACCAACACGCAAGACGGGCTGCTTCCGCTGTACATGTACGACGTGTCAACATCTTATCACTGGTGATACCTTTTGTCATCCACACTTGGGCTACAAAATCCGTATTCAACATTATTTAACATGTGAATCGACATATGTGATCTACCAAATAATCTGCCATGTGGCTTAAGTTGCCATTGGTAAAACAATGAGTAAATTTAAGGAAAGAATGACGGCACACAGATCAGCGATCAGAGCGGCCCTTACAAAAGGAACCAGTGATCAACCAGTGGCACGCCACTTTGCCACTATGAAGCATTCTTTAGCCAGCCTACGGTATCGAATGATTGACCATATACCTATGAGGATCAGACATAAGGCTTTACTCAGATGTGAGACCAGATGGATCAAGAAATTGAATGTAATCATACCAAGAGGACTGAATGAAGCTCTACCACTAGCATGCTTTTTCTGATCTTTCTCTAATTATAACCATGTTAGTGATTATTGGTCCATTATGCATACCTTGCTAACGGAGCTATTTAAGTGTGTGTTTCTCTCTCTATATCTAGCCACATTTAGAGTGTACACATTTTACATTTTATTACATATTAACAATACTCCAGATCTCTCCTGATTCTTTTATATATCATTAAGGATCACTAAGGGGTAGTCAGTAACATATTGATATTGAGCCACTTAGAGCCCGTACCTGTGATTGGATAGTCCCTTATACAGTGTATCCATTATCCAGGAGTAGACCTCCAGCAATCTGCAATTGAGCATTGTTAGCTCTACTATCCCTATCAGCGACATAAGCGATGAACGTTATTATCTGTTCATTTCGCACAGTGATGCCGGGCATTATGATTACTAACATATCTCCTCCCTCTCACACTCCTTTTTCTTCCAGCTCATAATCATGTTCTTGTTGTTATGTCTTTTAGTGTCTTTTACTGTATCTAGCATGCTGGCATTAGCATCTTGTATTGTTTATGCGCATACAGGAGAGTGTCACCGGGTTGTCATGGTGATGGGTTCACATGGACGTGCATCATACAGCGCCGCAGGCGCCGGACGGACCTCGCCGGGCGGGCGTGACACACGAGCACAATGGTGGGGGATAAAAGGTGAGTGTTTTCTTTTATTGTTTACTTCCTGGTGACAATTTTTTGAGTAAAAATTGAAACGTTGAAGAAAGGCAGAGTGTGGTGACTATTCCTTCAAACCTGAGTGCCGCACAGCGCTTTATTGTATCTACCCGTATGGAAAGTGAAGGCACCAGGGACACATTGTTCATAGTTATTGGAGTGCCGGACCCACCACAAGTTATTTTTATATATATATATATATATATATATATAAATGTGTGTTGATCTGTGCACCAATGATCTTATGCAATGTGATTGCATTGAAAATAAAAAGTCAGACTAGAATGTTGGTCCCTTACATGCAAGTATAACATAAATGTCTATACATGAACATAACAATAACAGAAATTAAGCACAGAAAACCCCTGGTCTGGGCGCTTAACAATAGATGTGTGTCTGACCTGTCAGTTAGGTTAGAGAAATACCAGAATGCACGTTACCTGTGAGGCATTAACCAGCGCTAAAAGGATGACTGAACACAAGTAGATTGCAGTGACTGGATGAACTGTAGTAATCCTGTAGTAATCCTGGTAAAACCAGAACCTCCCTGATTAAACTGTACCACCTACTACATTTTCTGAGGGTGCTTTATAAATCTCTTGAACAGCACACAGCAGCCAGTAATGCTACTGCAGAGCCTCCAAATAACGCTCCATACAGGTGCCCTGCAACTTGTGGAGCTACCCAAAGCATCCTAAGGATGCCCCGGACAGTTTTCTACTTCCCAATGCATGATGTCATAGGTTTAAGAGGTAGGCCAGCACAGGGCTCACTTCTAAAGTATGGTACTGCTCTAAAGTAAACCAGTGCATAAAAAAGTAATACAATACACACATATGTAGCACAGCAGAAAGTGGCAAAAAAGCACTCCATCACTGTATGTGATAGATTAAAACACATTTGTTTTTTGCCACTTTCTGCTGTGCCAAGTCTCTTGTGTACCGCTACTTGTTGGAAATTACCATATGCATTTACATACCTGCAGAGGCGTTTCTAGAGAGGAGCAGACTCCGTGTGTGAGCCCCCTCCTCTCCTGTAACTTTCACTGCCGATGTGCCACCGCACCATTTTTTCAGAGTCCTGCGCATGCACTGTAGACTCTAGCACTGTGCCAGAGTCTACAGTGCTCAGTGCTCTAGCAGCGGCAGTGATGACTACGGGAGAGGAAGGGGCCCACACACAGTCACCAATGGATGCCAGAAAGGTGAGTATAGAAGAAATGGGTGCAGTGTGTGTGGTGTGGGCCCCCTCTGGACCCAGGGGCCAGTGTGCACCGCACACACTGCACCCATTACAGAAAAGCCACTGCATACCTGGAGGGCACCAGAGCATGTTTTACAATTTAGGGTGAGTCCCGATTCATTTGTTCAATATATATATATATATATATATATATATATATATATATATAAAACATGCGTAGGGTCCGGCACTCCGGGCAGTTTGACATTAAGAATGATACTGCAGCATGTAGTGGTATATATATACATATACAAAAAAGAAATGTCTAAGGGAGCTGTATAATTATAATTTTGGATGTAAAATTCTCTTCCAAGATTATTCGACCACAGAAACATTAAAATACGTTCAATTTATTCACATATTGTCCTTGAACAGTGCAAATGCATTAAATAATGTGTACATGACAATATTTAAAATACAGACTTCAATTAAGGACCTAACATAAAATATCTAAATATGTTCATCCAATAATGTCCTTCAATGAATGTTTAATGTTCTCACATCTGAACCGTAAACCAACGCGTTTCGTCCCGAAGGACTTCATCAGGGGTTCATATCAATGGACATTGGAAGAGCTCTATGGGGTCAATAACCAATTTATCGATAATGTTGTTCCCACAGGAAAATCAGTATGCAAATACCAGAATATGGACGCTGAATTCGTCAATATTTGACAATGGATCAAGCCAATATGATATTGAAATAAAGGAATTCAATGCTGTATTCGCTACCAGTTACAACCACAATTGTGTTGATCAGGCTTTGTGGTCTGACAAGCTCTCCAGAACAGCCTATATAGTCCACACCATATATATATATATATATATATATATATAGTGGTTGGATCTGCACTCGCCTCACTCCAATATGGCTGCTACGGTGCCCTCTGGAATAGTTTATCCATACAGCAGCAATGTCCCATCAGCGGCACTCAGAGACTGGAAAAGCTTGGATTAATTGAACATACTAGGTGCTTTAATTCATCACATCAATTTGTAAATTGATGTGATAAATTAAAGCACCTAGTACGTTCAGTTAATCCAAGCTTTTCCAGTCTCTGAGTGCTGCTGGAGGGACATTGCTGCTGTATATATATATATATATATATATATATATATATATACAGGAGGTTGAGTATCCCATATCCAAAATGCTTGGGACCAGAAGTATTTTGGATATTGGATTTTTCTGTATTTTGGAATAATTGCATACCATAATGAGATACTGTAACATGGCGATGGGACCCAAGTCTAAGCACAGAATACATTTATGTTTTATATACACCTTATACACACAGCCTGAAGGTAATTTTAGCCAATATTTTTACTAACTTTGTGCATTAAACAACGTTTGTGTACATACACATAATTCATTTATGTTTCATATACACCTTATACATTGAGCTATCAGAAAACAAAGGTTTTACTATCTGAGTCTTACTTATAAAATTCTGTATTTCGGAATATTCTGGATATGGGATACTCAACGTGTGTGTATGTGTGTGTGTGTGTGTGTGTGTGTGTGTGTGTGTGTGTGTATATATATATATATATATATATATATATAATTATTATTATTGTTTTTTAAGTTATATAATTCTATATAATTATTATTCTTTTTTTAAAGTAAACTGCCAGCACCTTTCCTACTGGTCTATGATCCATTGATACAGTATATAGATGACATTCTTTTTGTTTGGAAGGGGGACCACATCACATTGAAAGAATTTTGCACACACCTAAATAGAAATGATGAGAACATAGAATTAACCTTTTAAAGCAGCAACCAAATGGTACATTTCTTAAATCTTTTGATCTTTATTGAAGACAACACTATACATACAAAAACTTATGTGAAACCAACAGACTGCAATTCCTATATACCATCTGACAGTAACCATCATAAAAACTGTTTAGCTTTGGTCCCAGACAACCAGTTCTATAGGAGTAGAAACTTTTATAAAACAGAGGATTATCATACCCAAGCTCATATTGCAAAAATAGTTTGTGAAAAAAGGATATAACTCAATCTCAGTGAAAGAAGTGTTTGAGAAATGTGCAACCTGTGAAAGGTCAGAATTCATGAAATATGATGAGCAGAAACAAAAAAATAAGAAGGAGTTAGAGAACTGGAGAAGATTGCTAAAAAACACTGGAGTATACTTTTGAAGGACCTTGTTATTAAAGAACATATACAAAATATGCCAAAGTTTATTTATAGGAAGGTGCAGAGTATAAAGAATCATATAGTAAGGAGTGCTATTTTAAATCACACTATATCCGGATCCATAAAATCAAAGTGTTTCCACAGATGAAGTAGCTGTACCATGTGCATGCACAGATTGGTATGGAAAACTAGCCCAGGAAATATACTGAAGCAACCCTGATGTGGGGCTGGGGTCTGTTCAGTGTGTGTGTGTGTGTGTGTGTTTGTGTGGGGTATCCCTCTTCTTAGGGCCTGATTGTACTTAATTGCAAAAATAATAAAAATAAAAACATTTTTTTTGTAGAAGTGGCCCGACATGGGCAGCACAAATCACATAACATACTGTGTAGCCATAGCAGCATCACTGGTTGCTGTACTGTAAAGATGGAATAATTGGAGAAAGAATGACATAGAGAAAATTTTGTCGAGAACAAAAATTTGCACCATTTTCCATATGGGCACAATCCATCTAGGTGGACTAAACATAGACTTTGACTCTAAGTGTTTTTTTTATAAGATATCAGTCCATTTGGTGATAAGGCTGAACAACCAGATTGTGTTGTCAACATTAGTATCAATATTGCTGTGTCAGCTCTCTTGGCCACTGAGCCTCTTGAGATCCAGTGGGGTTGGTAAAGTTGTCAAAGCAATCAATGATTTATATTATCAATGGCAGCTCTGCCACCCACAATAAATGTATATGTTTAACCATAAAGTGTGAAATTGCTCGTATACTTTTTAATTGTGCAGAGGATTTATGCAATTTTCAGAGAACTCACACATTTAGATGGTTTTAGCATTTAAACTTTCCAGGGATTTCAGTGAGAGGTCTGGCTACCTAAGGCAATTTACAAAAATATGTAGCAGTTTATTCTTTTAAGCAATAATTCCTCCTTTCCTGCTAGATTATATCAAGAAGAGCAGTGCTGTATATAAATATTTCTGTTATTCAGTGACAGATGGGCTTGTAATGCATGGTTTAGTAATACATTGCATACCCTTGAGGCACTGAGGAGCTTAAAGCCAAGATCCACCTTAATCATATCAATGGGTTCATTAGAATCATACTTTGTATGTAATTAATTTACCTCAACATTTACAGTATCTGTTGTAATAAAATGAAAACTTTTATTTTTATTTTTACAGAGGTTGTAATTTAAGAACTGAAATCAATTTGTGTTTATTTCTAAATATTTGTCATGAAACGCGTAATCATTAAAAAAAGTTATTTACAAGATTCTACCTTGCATTTTCAAGAATCCCATTTATATCTTTTTAAGAAGAAAAAGTTGACTAATGTTTGATCTGTGAAAAGAAAGAAAATGATTAATTTCAATGTAAAGCTAACCAAATACCCAAATTGGCTAGAGGTAAGAAAATAAGATACATGGAAAGATGAGACCAGTCCTAGTGTGTAATGGGTAGAGGAAGCAGTTTAACGTTGATATAGATTTGAAGAGCATGCCACAAAATCAACCTGCTAAGCATTTACTTTGACTTTCTGTTACTGTATTTTGAACATAGCCTTTGGACATGACTACTTTCAGGAGAATTGGGTGGATTCTAGTCATGACCAGGGCTACTGAGGCTTTGGGCAGGCCCAGTTACTACCTGTTGCTCCCCTACTCAGAGCCCCTGGCTCTAATTAGCACCATTTTGTTGATAGATTCTAGCTTAAAATGAACATTTATTATGGGAAATTATAAGAATGAGAACACTGAAAAACTCCTAGTACTTGTGAAAAACTACAAGGAAAGCCATCAGCTTTTAAATTGATGGTACAAGGTCAGTAAGGTTGAAACAAGTACAGAGAGGAAACTATATGACTTCATGGGAATTTTCATATTTTCATTTTGGAGCCTGAATAAACATGAGGCCCTAGGCAAGATACTGGTTTGGTACCCCTATTAGAATAATTCTGGCTAAACATAGCCCACTGGAACAAGGGAGGAGTTTAGGTTGCCTAATGGATTATCCAACTCTGGTACCCTATTTGTAAGTTTTATTTTTCATATGAATTCTGACAGAGAATCAAGAATTGAAAGAGAATAAATATTACCTGTAGGAAGCACACATACAGGAAAAAAGCTTTTTTGATAGCCAAAAGCACATTGAGAAAATTACTAATGGTCTCGCAATTTATTAGAGAACTGTTGAAATTCCTAATTTAAAAATTCTAATTAATTGTTTTATTAATGTGCACCTGCCTGCCTTTATGTCCTATAACTCACCTATGCATTAAAGTTCTACAGATTCTTTATAGAAAGTGTAAGAAAATGGAACTTCCTCTTCACAATAGAGTTTGTTGTCAATAATTGTTATAATGTCTAGTGATAATTCTGAAAACATACCTACATACAGTATATTCTCAATGCTGTAGGACATGATAAGATATGAATTAATTGTAGTCAAGTAGCAGAGGATGATGTTTAAAATATCACTATTGACATAGCTTTCTAATAAGACATAGATACAGGAATACAGGAATAGAAAAATATACCAAGGTAACCATAATGGATTATAACAATCAACAGTGAAATTAACATTTCATGGTATCATTAGCAGATCTATTACCCTGTTTTAGGTTTCACAGGGTGTTATCAGCAGAACTGTCGATACAGATCATTATCAATCAAAGGCAAGGTCAATGCCAGGACAGAAAAAGCAGTATTTAGGCAGAGGCTGCTTCATATCTGTATCCAGAAACAAGGCCGTGGTTTAAGTCAATGTTAAGAAGAGTTTGACAGTAGCATCAACTGCAGAAGGGCTATCCAGAAAATTAATTCAAAAAAAAACAAGAGCAGACAGACAACATGCATAAACAGGAGTCAGCAAAGGTCAAAGCCCCAGATGAACCACAAATGAGAATGCACCCATAAACCTAGTAGGGTGTATGACAGGTAACACAAAGCATTTGTCCTGGATTTATATATTGTGAGCCAAGTTGGTCATGTCTGGTGCTCTGATATTAACCTGCTTACCAGGCACTTGTGGGTAGCTGCGTAGGTTCACCAAAACCAGCTGTTAGTCACTTGCACTAGCAGAGATATCACCAGCCACACACATGTTCTATACATTAAAAGACACTGTAGGAGTAAATGCATGGCAATTAAGGTATGTTTAAGTGGTCTTTGTGCAAATCACCCCAGGATTCTAGAGAGCTGCAAAAGTGTGTCTTTACTAGCTGCAGTCAAGCTGCACAATGCCTGTGAGGCACTTTCTGTTTAACAAAAACTTCCTGTATATCAAGTGTATGGGAATGATGCAACTTCCACCTTCCACATACAGCATACATCTACAGTATGATATCATCTCAATGTAAAAATAATTAAGCTGCATTGTTCCATATTTTAGTGAAATAGGTAAATGGACAGGAAAGCACATACTAAATAGTAAAGAACATCAAGAATTTACATCTGAAAATAGAAGGACAAAAGCTTCACCCTCAATTGTTGATGTGTAAAAATTAACAAGTAATATTCTAGTAACTGCAACCAAGTAATTAGGCTTATTTTGTAGCCAAAATGACCTTTTCAGCTCAAAAGATAATTCAAGCAGATTGCTCTATCTGTGTCACAAGAAACAGTCCCAGTGTAGCATCATATGATTTTCTAAATGAGTTTCATTTTGGAATTTACAACAAAGACAATAAAGCAATACATCTAGATATGATAAGCACCTCATATAGACAATATGATCTGAAATAAACATTCTAAAGAGATATATGATTACCTTTACGCTTATGAATATTGTTGGGGTTAAAGATCAGCATGTCAGTTTGTTCTGATCCATCATCTAGTTGATTACCTTCAGTGCCGGACTGGAGCATGAAGGGCCCACCGGGGGTATGCAGTGGTAGGGCCCATGATTAGAGGTGTGGCCAGCCTCCAAAGGGGGTGTGGCCAGCCACCACAGAGGTTTAGCTAACCATTATAGAGTACCTGCTCTGGACTCCTTGATAATTTATATAGTAATTAATGCTAGTGCATGCATGATAATGTGCCAGATTAATGACAGCAATGTACTGTAGAGCAGAGGTTCTCAAACTCGGTCCTCAGGACCCCACACAGTGCATGTTTTGCAGATAACCCAGCAGGTGCACAGGTGTATTAATTACTCACTGACACATTGTAAAAGGTCCACAGGTGGAGCTAATTATTTCACTTGTGATTCTGTGAGGAGACCTGCAAAACATGCACTGTGTGGGGTCCTGAAGACCGAGTTTGAGAACCTATGCTGTAGAGAAAACATCATAATCCTGTGCAGTATAAGGTAACATATGTATAATATATAATTCAAATGCACAGTCTAGAACCTGATCCCTAGAGGAGGAGGGCCCCACAGGCAGTGGGGCCTACCGGTGGTTTCCCCTATACCCCTGTGGGCCAGTCCGAGCCTGATTACATTGATTCTCATTGAGTGGTTGGTCATAAAATGGATCTAACTTGTGGTTTTCTTCCATTTAAACCAATTATATACTGTTGTTTTTATGATGTCATCCTCAGATCTAGGTCTATTTGGCTAAATAATTATTACATAATTAATTGTTTGCTAACAATATATCCAATATCCAAGTCATTAACTTTATTTCTTCATCTTGTTATTATTTTTAAGTGACACCAACATCAAAATGTGTATTATTTAGGTTCTCATATAACAACTATTTATGTGGGTTAAGTGTTTCATGGAATCTTATTTTTAACAATTACACTGAGCCTTGCTAATGTCTTTAAAATGTAAAGTTGCCACTCTAATAATAATAACATAAAATATCCCTCAAATACACATAAAATAATGACTCACATAACTAAATTAACGCATACGTGAGGAATGGGTAAATGGAGTAAAGTTTATGGAGAAAAACATTTTTAATTAATGAAAGGATGGGCTATAACATGATTTTTACCCATCTCCAGAGACTGAAAAAAAGGCATATCCATTGAAATGTATGACTAGAAGGTTCAGGTCATACTTCTACAAAACCAAACCTATTTGTAGTGTACAAATCATTGTACATTATTTTAACTCTTTGAGCCTTAACCTCTAGAACAAGTTATCAGGCCACCTTTCTTCCAGATTTGTTCCTGATTAAATTGTGAAATACTAAAACATATTAGTTTACCCAGCTTGATGAATCAAAGTCAATTTTGATGCAATAAATCAATTAGAGATTTGCTGTTCTGGTTTCTGGAAATCTGAGCTCACCTGAAATTAGGGGATCCAGGTTGAACAGAAACACAGTTCAGATGTTTCTTCCTGTCAGAACTAAAGTTTAAAATCAGAATCTTGGGTTTTGTATTGATTGTAAGTTGCTCCATCATGATTTCATGTGCATTTCACACAGGAGAGTGTGGTGAAAATTGACTAGAAATGACTGTAAATTAACCACTTTACTGACGATTTTTCCCTTCAAAACTGTTTATAACACTGTTTTTTATTTTTTATTTTATTTAATATAGTTTAAAAAGTATTTTTGAATTTTTTTTAATATTATATAATGCACATCTGGAGAGGGGATCTCCTTGTCAAAAACTGGGGGGACACAGTGGGGCGGCATTATTGCATGTGATCTGAGTTAAGTGGTTAATGTTTTTGATGTTAATACTGTAGGAACAAAAGTGAGTTAAGTGGTTAATGTTATTAATGTTAATAATACTGTAGGAACAAAAATATGTCCAAATTATGTGATTTTGCTATTTTTTTATACATTTTGAAGAAATCCAAAACCAAAACCAAATCTGAACTGAAAAACTTTTACAAAAACAAAAAAACAAGACCAAAACACTGAGGGTCCACGCATATCTCTAAAATCAAAGTGATAGAACAAGCCAACCTAGGTTGGAAAGGGTGCTGTAGGTGTGATTCCAATTAGAAAGTGCAGCAGCTGCCTGTATAGGATAGTTACACCTATATAGAAAAACCAAACTGAAATACAACAACAATAAGGCTGCGCTTAGAGAGATGAATTGTCTGGATAACAAAGTAAATTTATTAGACTTAAAATCTGTCCATTGGACAATTAAAATGAGAATACACTGTGATAAATGGCCTCTAATCACCTTTTAAAACAACACATAAGCTTGTTCCAAATAAACCACAGGACCCTATATGCTTAGAACCAATTGAATCCTGGGGCTATAGCATAGTCCCTGGGCTGGAGAATTAAGTCCCAACGCTGGAGTATTAGCAGTTCCAATATTGTATCATGAAGTTAAGGAAAGTCCTCACCAGTAGTGCGTTTTGATGAACAAAAGTCCAGTCCTTAGTTGTGGATGTGGTTCAAGTCGAGCAGGTTATGGGGTCCAAGGTGGTCCAAGCTTGCGGTGATAAGTTGTGATGGGGTGATAAGGAGGCTCACACCTGACGCGTTTCACAGCTACTGCTGCTTTATTGATAAAGCAGCAGTAGCTGTGAAACGCGTCAGTGTGAGCCTCCTTATCACCCCATCACAACTTATCACCGCAAGCTTGGACCACCTTGGACCCCAAAACCTGCTCGACTTGAACCACATCCACAACTAAGGACTGGACTTTTGTTCATCAAAACGCACTACTGGTGAGGACTTTCCTTAACTTCATGATACAATATTGGAACTGCTAATCCTCCAGCGTTGGGACTTAATTCTCCAGCCCAGGGACTATGCTATAGCCCCAGGATTCAAATGGTTCTAAGCATATAGGGTCCTATGGTTTATTTGGAACAAGCTTATGTGTTGTTTTAGAAGGTGATTAGAGGCCATTTATCACAGTGTATTCTCATTTTAATTGTCCAATGGACAGATTTTAAGTCTAATAAATTTTACTTTGTTATCCAGACAATTCATCTCTCTAAGCGCAGCCTTATTGTTGTTGTATGTCTCTAAAATCAACCTTTACATTTCAGAATGAATCACCTGGACATAAACACAGTAAGTACTGAAGAGATAAGGCATTTGCAGCTGCAGGAGAATATTAGTTTTATTCACAGAGATAGTGTAAAGAAGCACTGTTAATATAGAAAACATTTTATACTAAGGGTTACACTTAAAGAATACATAAAAACATATATTAGCTTCAACTGATTGAATGATTTCAAAACCTGTTTTTATTTTTCTGCAACTTTAGGGATCATGCAAAAGTGTAGACAAACTCTTGTACTTTGTACATGCCTTAGCAGAGCGTTAATACACTTTCAACCTTCCCTACAGCATAATGTGCTAGGTATATTGAGCACTGTTATATATTACAGAATATTAACACTTCTGATTGCTGCAGGCAATGTCAAAATTGAAGTAAAGCAACCACTTGTCAATGTGTGTAAATATCCATACATTTATTTTATTTTTTTGGACTATTAGCTTTAAACACTTTTTGTAGGCTTAAGGGAAATGCATTGAATGGTTTAAATTAACACCTGTGTGCATGAGACTTAAGGGTAATTAACCACTGACACTTGAAAAAAATAAAACAATTCTATTTTATGTGTCCATAAACATTTGTGTTTGTATTTTGTGTTATGGCACTCTGAATGCATATTATTGCACTTTCTAATAGTCCATTGACTTTATGGGAGTGCTTTGTGTACATCATCACTAAGAGTTATTTTTTCCATTCTTGTCAGTGGCCCAATTCATTTATATTGAACATTTATTTCAATTTAGTTGAGTGCTACATTTCTGTTTTTTACTCACATCAAGTCTAGCTCAGTGTCTGGATAGTATGAAACAGTAAATAAGCTGGAAATACTCCTTGTTGCTAGTACAGTTTCAAATGTTCAGTCTTAATTAGTGAAATTATTTCCAAATAGGTTTAATAAACAATGTTAGTCAAATTTCCAGTGTGCCGTTTCAATCTGACGTGTTTCTTTAACATAAAGTGGTGATTTCATCAGACTATTTCCAGCTTTTTTACTGATTCATACTATCTGTATACTGAAAAACACAAGAGCAGTATACATCAAAGGCTTCCACTCCTGACAGGGATCCATCTGATCCATCATCTCAAAGCTTATCATTTAAGGGACAGGCTGAATTGTGAACTATGCAGGGTATTGGCTAATATTATGATATTATGTGATATGTATGAATGATTATTTGATTTAAAAATCAAATAACATTGCCTGATTTTTGTCCTGATTTTGTTATTATATTATGCTATTTAAAGTATATAAAAAGTATTGAAAGTTTGTTACATCTTATGCTTGGTACACACTATTCAATAATTTGTCCAAACAGTTCATCTTTGGTTACTCTGTCTGATTATTGAAGTGTGTAGACAGGGACAATTATTGTCATATCTGCTCATCTATTTTGCTCCCTATTGGCAATTATTGTGCACATATTTTAGTGTGTTCATAATCTGCATATAGTTTTTTTTAAACTTCAGCTTTGAGGATTTTTAAGACAAAAAATCATTCAGATACAGTAGAAACATATAATTCATTAGTGTGTACAGTGGACATTAGATGATATCAATAAAGATTCAACTCTCAGGAAATTGTACACTGTGAGTAAAATCATTTAGGTATGTACCTAGTTTAAACTCTGTTCAGATACAATGTTTGCAGATTAGTCGACTGAGGAACAAAGTGTCAACTTATTTAATTATCTCCATAGCTTAATGTGGAAAAATAATCTTTTATTATATCATAGATGGATGGACAGAATATTTTGTATGGAATTGTTTTAATGACTTAATTAACATTCACTGTGGTGATGGTTTCATTTTTACTTCCATCACTATTTGTTCTATTAGGGTATAGTGTGCATCATTCCATATCTGCTCTTCAGGGTAGGAACTAGTAGAGGTGCAGCCAGTGCAATGCGTCAGTGCCCATTACTATAAAAGGGCATGCTGCCAATAGCATTATCAACACACCAGCTAGGTACTAATAATGAATCATACTATGCTGTGATGTGGGTCATAAAAAAGATGGAGGAGGCGGTGGTCCTCTCCCCTCATCTCAGTCCCTAGCTTCTTCTCTCTGCCTCCTCTCTGAGGCAGTCCTCCTGCTGTTGCCACTGGTGATTTGAGCCATCGATGTGAAAACTGTTGGAGTATAGTTCACTCAGTGCCTTGTCTCCTGTGTATACATTACACTGGGTGCGCATCCTCTAGTGTTTACCCTCTAGTACTGGAGCATCAGGGAGGCAGAGACTGATGACACAGTTCCTCCTGCAGTGGAGAAGAGAGACAGTTTCTCCTGCAGTGGACAGAGAGAGACGGTTCTTCCTGTAGCATGTGTCGCACTACCTGAGCGGGACAGTGGGCGGTGTGTGTCCCTTCCAACGGGAGTCAGTCTGCACATGTGCAACATACCACCTCATACTGTCAGAGTCACTACCTTACCACAGCCGCATGATGTATAGCGATAAGTATCGTGCTTTCACTGTACCAGCCTGTTATATATATATATGAGTGAGTTACTGCTGCTGCAGAACATCTTCCACATTAACAAGTATTATATTTGTATGTTAATAAACCAGCATTCTAGTTAACTATCAATTATGTGGATTACCATCACTATCAAACCACGCAACACCCTGCCAACAAAAACCAAGGACAAGAGGAGTCATCCTGCCTGCCCCTGATAGCTAAACCCCTCCCCGCACCACAACCACCACTCTTCTTCCTGTGCTGAGGTGTGCCATGGACGGGTTTGGACCTGGCGGACATCAGCAGTTGCTGGTCAGAAGAAACTGCTCATGTTCTGGGTGAGGGTCCTCAGCTACATGGTCAATCTGGCTGTGGTGAAGATGTAGAGTGGTTGGTGGGCTTCCAGTTCCGGTCTCATGCTGTGAAGCCGCGCTTCAGCAGAGCGCCGGCACATCCCGGCTACAGCACCGATATCACGGCTGTTTACAGCCTCCACAGAGCTGCACTCTCCCCCTTACCTCCTGCTGATGCCAATGGAACAATACCTGTCCCCAAGCACCCCTGTAAAAGCTGCTCCGTCGATGCTGCCAGTCAGGCAGGAAAAGCAGAGGGCTAACTCCAGCATGGCGCCTGGCATAACTACTCCTTCTTCTCCAGTGTCTAAGAAACTGATTGTGCCGCAGATGTTCTCCTGCTCACCTCAGGTCAGTCGCTCCCCTGACTCTCCACTGACCTATGCGGACCTAACTGATGCCATAACACAAGCCATGGCCCCATTACTTTCTAAAGCAGTAGCTGACATAACGCTGTAGCTGCAGCTGCAGCACCTCTCACATAAAGTTTCCAATAATGAGAAGAGAATTGGGGGACTTTGCAATGAACGGCTGATGTGCAGGGATGTATTAAACGCCTTGAAAAAGATAATTACCAGCTCTGGATGAAGTTAGATGATGCAGAAAATAGATCTAGAAGAAATAATATTAGGCTGGAAGGATTACCAGAAACTGCCAAAGGGGATGAGCTTACCCATTTTGTACAAACCACCCTGCCTGCTTTACTTGATATCACTGAATCATGCAAATACCTAGTGATTGAACGTGTACACTGAGTGGGTCCCCCTCCTCGCTCACCAAGTGGCCGCCCATGTGTCACCTTGTTTAGGTGTCTTATTTACCTTCATAAAGTAGCCTTTTGGACAGATCTATCCAATGGGAAAACAACCACTTGCTTATATTCCAAGACTTTTCAGCAGAGTGGCATGGAAAGCTTTTAACCCCATTTGCACAAAGTTAGTGTCTGCTAAACGCAGATTCTCCATGCTTTATCCAGCTAAACTCCGTATTTATGATGGTGACATACATCTTGATTTCACTACCCCTGAGGATGCTGCTGCATACATCCGTGAGGACTGTACTGATGACCACGTGGACATCACTGATGATTCAACTGCTGCAGAATCCTGAACTTATTTTTGGGCTAACAATATCCCTCTCTTTTTAGTTTTTCCTTATACCTCTTATTGGTAGTGTTTTGTATATTGCTTTATTTCTGATATAGCCTGCTTGAATATGGTTCATATTCTGTTCTCATCATATTTTGCTACTTAAATAATATCCCTGTTGCAACCTGTTGCCTTTTACAGGGCCTCATAATATACTTTCACCCACTATCTTTCTTCAATAGGTATTTCTGTTTCTATATGTTTCTTTAAATACTGTTCTTCTCCGACCCAATGATATAATGACATGTGTTGGTGTTGCCTTCTGCAATTTTCAGTGTAGCTCTTTTTTGATACCTTTATCTACGTAATATAGATGCCACTGCTGGACTGCTGCCTGGAGTATTGCACCGGATCATTGTTTGTGTATGGCCAGTCTGATTTTATTATGTTATATTCATATCCTGGAAGTTTGTTTGTAGGTCAAACCATTCTCATATTTCTCTATGTTTATTTAGATTGTTCCCATGTCCCTCCCTTTCCTTTCCTCATCTCCAATCTCCGATTATTGATCTATGTTGCTGATATTTATAGCTCTCAGTTCTTGATTTATACCCCTTATTGGGTTATAAATGACTGAGCTTAACATTGGTACGTTGAATGTTGGTGGTGTCAACTCTCCAGCTAAACGCCATTAAATTCTTATGTATTTAACCAAATCAAACATTAACATAGCTTTCTTACAAGAAACTCACCTGACCCAGCGAGAATCTCTGAAACTGCAGATGTCACACTGGTCCTTAGTAGCGGCTGCACCTTTTAACTCCAAATCTAGAGGCGTTGTTCTTTTAGCGAAATGTAACCTTAATATTCAGGTTCTCTTTTCTGACACTGACGCTATTGGTTGCTATTTTATTGTTAAATTATCCATTAAAGAACATACTTTTGTCTTTTGCAATATTTATGCAATGAATATATACAGCAAGGCCTTTTTCCAGAAATGACTGACTAAATTGACTCCTTTCAGCAGTGATAACCTCATTAATTGTGGTGACTTCAATTTAGTGTCCTCCCCTTACTTAGATCATTCTAATCCTCCTAAGACCCCCAACACCTTCCCAAAATTGGTGTCCCACATTTTTCCAAAAGCCTTCAACTAATCGACATATGGCGTGCTCTCCATCCTATTGAGAGAGAATTTTCTTGCCACTTCGCAGCACATGACACATTTTCAAGAATAGATTATATGTTTATTTCACAACTATTTCCCACAGTGAAAGATTCTGTCATTGAACCCATCTTTATTTCTGACAATGCCTTACTTTAGTTCTCCATCACGTTACACCCAGAACACAATGGAGATTCCCATCCCATCTCTCTAACTCTGCAAAATTTTGTGACTCTCTACAAGGGGCTTGGGACTATTTTTTTTTCAAATAAATCTCATTCCGAAAACAACCCTCCTCTATTTTGGCACACAGCCAAAACAGTACTCATAGGTAATATTATTTCATACTCCTCTGCCCTTAAAAGTAAATACGCTCAATCATACTTGGAAATACAACAATCTCTATCCGAAGCCTATCAATCTTTCAAAACCCACCCCTCACCATCAACAAAGACCTTGTACTTAACATTAAAACTACAATTTAATGAATTTGTTTCTTCAATGGGTTACAAATATAAATTCAAAGTTGACTTTCGCTTTCATAAATTTGGAAATAAATCTAGTAAGCTCCTTGCCAATATCTTAAAAGGTACTACTTCTCCCATGATTGTCCACCCTTTAAAACTTCCAGATGACTCCCTTACCACAGACCCACAGCAAATAGCTGATATCATGAAGTTATTCTATGAGTCTCTATATTCTAACCCTGATACCCCCCCTGCTATGTCTTCCCCCACTTGGTCTTTTCCCCAACTGCCTCAAATCCCTTCTGATTTTCTCCTTTCTCTCACTGAGCAAATCACCTTAGATGAAGTCCGTTCCATGTCCCAATGAATTTTCTAATGAATTCTACAAATTATTATTAGACAAAATTGAGACCCACCTCCTCGCATTTTTCAATTCCATAATAAAATCTAATGCCCTTCCTTTATACTTCAATAGTGCCATAATTAAAGAACTCTTAAAACCAGGTTGTGACCCTTCCCTTCCAAGCTCTTACTGCCCTATTTCCCTATTGAACTTGGACTACAAATTTTTCACCAAAATCCTTGCTGATCATCTAAAATTTTCCCTCCTGGACATAGTTCACCTGGACCAATCGGGATTTATTTGAGGTTGGCATTCAGTGACTAACGCACGCAAAATACTATCTGTAATTCAATATCTATCCAAACTCCCCTCGCCTGGCCACAATATCATATTGGCTTTAGATGCAGAAAAGGCCTTCGACCGCCTAACTTGGTCCCATCTTTTTAAATCTATGCACCTCTTTGGTTATCCTCAATCCTTCATTTCCCTTTTATAGACATTATATTTTTCACCTCCCTCTCAACTATACTGTAACGGCCATTTATCTACCCCTTTCACTGTATATCGAGGCACATGGCAAAGTTGCCCCCTTTCACCTCTACTTTTTGCCCTAGCTATCGAACCCCTTGCTATTCACATCAGAAACTCCCCTGACATTGTTGGCATTTCGGTGGGTGGTGTCACTCTGAAACTTGCCCTTTCTGCAGATGACATGCTTTTATTTTTGTCTAACCCTCAAACCTTGCTCCCCACATTACTATCTCTAATATGTGATTTTGGTGACCATGCAGGCTTTAAGATCAATACCTCCAAATCTGAAATTCTAACTATTTCTGGCTCCGATATGGTCCCAATATCTTCTTCTTACCCTTTTTCTTCACCCTCCCTCAAGAAGGATATAAAATATCTAGGCCTTCACATGCCTTCAGATCTCTCCTCCTTGTATAAACTTAATTTTACCCCAGTCCTTTCAAAAATGTCCTTGCTTTATGACTCATGGATCAACTTACCACTGTCACTTCTTGGCTGGGTAGCAGTTGTGAAATTATTATTTTCCCTAAACTTTTTTACTTACTACAAATGTTGCCGATAGGTCTCTCTATTTCTGATTTGAAACGTTTTGATCAGCTTACATCTAAATTTCTGTGGCAAAACAAATGCTCTAGAATTGCCCTTCATAAATTACAAACTCACAGTACTAACGGTGGTATGTCTCTTCCAAATTTGAAACTATATACATTAGCTATACACTTCAGCTATATTTCTGATTGGTTGCTTTCCAAATCCTCTTACACTACACAATCTTTAGACTTAGCACTTTTTGCTCCATACTCCGCTAGTGCTCTTATTCACTCCAAGAAATGCGACATTCCCCCTCATATTCTACACCATATCATGTTTCGTGAAACTTACTTAGCCTGGCTATCCATATCATGTTTCGTGAAACTTACTTAGCCTGGCTATCCATTAATAAAAAATTGGCCAAAAACCCTTCTACCTCTCCATACACCACACTTTGGGGCAACCCCTCCTTCTCTCCATCACTTTATAACCCAATGTTTCTTGTTTGGAAAGACAAAGGTTTATCCCTTACTTCGCAAGTTTTTGACCCTGGTAGAAATGTCCTAACTTTCCATACTCTTCAACAACATTTTTTCATTTGCATAACTTTAACTTTTTCATGTTTTTGCAAACCCGACATTATGTTCTTTCTTTGTAACCCAATACTCGATCTACACATTCCACTGAAACTATTACTTCTCTTTTATGCCTGCTTCACAGTATCCCTTATCATACTAAATTTCTTTATTCCATTCTTTTACCCACTTCTGATATTAGACAATGACAATTATTGTCATCGGCATGGCTCTCCGATATTCCTGATGTCACCTCTGCCTTGATCCTAACCAAACATTGTGATAAAACCCTTAAATACTTAAAATCCTCTTATCTTCAGGAAGTACACTGGAAAACCTTACACAGAGCCTATTTCTCCCCTGCACAAAGACAACATTTGATCCTGAACACATCCGGTTCCTGTTTAAAATATCACCACTCTCTTTCTTCTATTGTTTTTGGGAGTGCGGCATGGTCAGGAAATTCTGGAACAAGGTCTTAAATTATATGAATCTTTTATTTTATACTCACATTCCCCATGATCCACTGGCATGTTTATGTGCGATTTTCAAAAACTGTCTCCCTAATCGGAGACTTACTACTAGAGATGAGCGCCTGAAATTTTTCGGGTTTTGTGTTTTGGTTTTGGGTTCGGTTCCGCGGCCGTGTTTTGGGTTCGAACGCGTTTTGGCAAAACCTCACCGAATTATTTTTGTCGGATTCGGGTGTGTTTTGGATTCGGGTGTTTTTTTCCAAAAACACTAAAAAACAGCTTAAATCATAGAATTTGGGGGTCATTTTGATCCCAAAGTATTATTAACCTCAAAAACCATAATTTACACTCATTTTCAGTCTATTCTGAATACCTCACACCTCACAATATTATTTTTAGTCCTAAAATTTGCACCGAGGTCGCTGTGTGAGTAAGATAAGCGACCCTAGTGGCCGACACAAACACCGGGCCCATCTAGGAGTGGCACTGCAGTGTCACGCAGGATGTCCCTTCCAAAAAACCCTCCCCAAACAGCACATGACGCAAAGAAAAAAAGAGGCGCAATGAGGTAGCTGTGTGAGTAAGATTAGCGACCCTAGTGGCCGACACAAACACCGGGCCCATCTAGGAGTGGCACTGCAGTGTCACGCAGGATGGCCCTTCCAAAAAACCCTCCCCAAACAGCACATGACGCAAAGAAAAAAAGAGGCGCAATGAGGTAGCTGACTGTGTGAGTAAGATTAGCGACCCTAGTGGCCGACACAAACACCGGGCACATCTAGGAGTGGCACTGCAGTGTCACGCAGGATGTCCCTTCCAAAAAACCCTCCCCAAACAGCACATGACGCAAAGAAAAAAAGAGGCGCAATGAGGTAGCTGTGTGAGTAAGATTAGCGACCCTAGTGGCCGACACAAACACCGGGCCCATCTAGGAGTGGCACTGCAGTGTCACGCAGGATGTCCCTTCCAAAAAACCCTCCCCAATCAGCACATGATGCAAAGAAAAAGAAAAGAAAAAAGAGGTGCAAGATGGAATTATCCTTGGGCCCTCCCACCCACCCTTATGTTGTATAAACAAAACAGGACATGCACACTTTAACCAACCCATCATTTCAGTGACAGGGTCTGCCACACGACTGTGACTGATATGACGGGTTGGTTTGGACCCCCCCCAAAAAAGAAGCAATTAATCTCTCCTTGCACAAACTGGCTCTACAGAGGCAAGATGTCCACCTCATCTTCACCCTCCGATATATCACCGTGTACATCCCCCTCCTCACAGATTATCAATTCGTCCCCACTGGAATCCACCATCTCAGCTCCCTGTGTACTTTGTGGAGGCAATTGCTGCTGGTCAATGTCTCCGCGGAGGAATTGATTATAATTCATTTTAATGAACATCATCTTCTCCACATTTTCTGGATGTAACCTCGTACGCCGATTGCTGACAAGGTGAGCGGCGGCACTAAACACTCTTTCGGAGTACACACTTGTGGGAGGGCAACTTAGGTAGAATAAAGCCAGTTTGTGCAAGGGCCTCCAAATTGCCTCTTTTTCCTGCCAGTATAAGTACGGACTGTGTGACGTGCCTACTTGGATGCGGTCACTCATATAATCCTCCACCATTCTATCAATGTTGAGAGAATCATATGCAGTGACAGTAGACGACATGTCCGTAATCGTTGTCAGGTCCTTCAGTCCGGACCAGATGTCAGCATCAGCAGTCGCTCCAGACTGCCCTGCATCACCGCCAGCGGGTGGGCTCGGAATTCTGAGCCTTTTCCTCGCACCCCCAGTTGCGGGAGAATGTGAAGGAGGAGATGTTGACAGGTCGCGTTCCGCTTGACTTGACAATTTTGTCACCAGCAGGTCTTTCAACCCCAGCAGACCTGTGTCTGCCGGAAAGAGAGATCCAAGGTAGGCTTTAAATCTAGGATCGAGCACGGTGGCCAAAATGTAGTGCTCTGATTTCAACAGATTGACCACCCGTGAATCCTTGTTAAGCGAATTAAGGGCTGCATCCACAAGTCCCACATGCCTAGCGGAATCGCTCCGTGTTAGCTCCTTCTTCAATGCCTCCAGCTTCTTCTGCAAAAGCCTGATGAGGGGAATGACCTGACTCAGGCTGGCAGTGTCTGAACTGACTTCACGTGTGGCAAGTTCAAAGGGCATCAGAACCTTGCACAACGTTGAAATCATTCTCCACTGCACTTGAGACAGGTGCATTCCATCTCCTATATCGTGCTCAATTGTATAGGCTTGAATGGCCTTTTGCTGCTCCTCCAACCTCTGAAGCATATAGAGGGTTGAATTCCACCTCGTTACCACTTCTTGCTTCAGATGATGGCAGGGCAGGTTCAGTAGTTTTTGGTGGTGCTCCAGTCTTCTGTACGTGGTGCCTGTACGCCGAAAGTGTCCTGCAATTTTTCTGGCCACCGACAGCATCTCTTGCACGCCCCTGTCGTTTTTTAAAAAATTCTGCACCACCAAATTCAAGGTATGTGCAAAACATGGGACGTGCTGGAATTTGCCCATATTTAATGCACACACAATATTGCTGGCGTTGTCCGATGCCACAAATCCACAGGAGAGTCCAATTGGGGTAAGCCATTCCGCGATGATCTTCCTCAGTTGCCGTAAGAGGTTTTCAGCTGTGTGCGTATTCTGGAAAGCGGTGATACAAAGCGTAGCCTGCCTAGGAAAGAGTTGGCGTTTGCGAGATGCTGCTACTGGTGCCGCCGCTGCTGTTCTTGCGGCGGGAGTCCATACATCTACCCAGTGGGCTGTCACAGTCATATAGTCCTGACCCTGCCCTGCTCCACTTGTCCACATGTCCGTGGTTAAGTGGACATTGGGTACAACTGCATTTTTTAGGACACTGGTGAGTCTTTTTCTGACGTCCGTGTACATTCTCGGTATCGCCTGCCTAGAGAAGTGGAACCTAGATGGTATTTGGTAACGGGGGCACACTGCCTCAATAAATTGTCTAGTTCCCTGTGAACTAACGGCGGATACCGGACGCACGTCTAACACCAACATAGTTGTCAAGGACTCAGTTATCCGCTTTGCAGTAGGATGACTGCTGTGATATTTCATCTTCCTCGCAAAGGACTGTTGAACAGTCAATTGCTTACTGGAAGTAGTACAAGTGGGCTTACGACTTCCCCTCTGGGATGACCATCGACTCCCAGCGGCAACAACAGCAGCGCCAGCAGCAGTAGGCGTTACACGCAAGGATGCATCGGAGGAATCCCAGGCAGGAGAGGACTCGTCAGACTTGCCAGTGACATGGCCTGCAGGACTATTGGCATTCCTGGGGAAGGAGGAAATTGACACTGAGGGAGTTGGTGGGGTGGTTTGCGTGAGCTTGGTTACAAGAGGAAGGGATTTACTGGTCAGTGGACTGCTTCCGCTGTCACCCAAAGTTTTTGAACTTGTCACTGACTTATTATGAATGCGCTGCAGGTGACGTATAAGGGAGGATGTTCCGAGGTGGTTAACGTCCTTACCCCTACTTATTACAGCTTGACAAAGGGAACACACGGCTTGACACCTGTTGTCCGCATTTCTGGTGAAATACCTCCACACCGAAGAGCTGATTTTTTTGGTATTTTCACCTGGCATGTCAACGGCCATATTCCTCCCACGGACAACAGGTGTCTCCCCGGGTGCCTGACTTAAACAAACCACCTCACCATCAGAATCCTCCTGGTCAATTTCCTCCCCAGCGCCAGCAACACCCATATCCTCCTCATCCTGGTGTACTTCAACACTGACATCTTCAATCTGACTATCAGGAACTGGACTGCGGGTGCTCCTTCCAGCACTTGCAGGGGGCATGCAAATAGTGGAAGGCGCATGCTCTTCACGTCCAGTGTTGGGAAGGTCAGGCATCGCAAACGACACAATTGGACTCTCCTTGTGGATTTGGGATTTCAAAGAACGCACAGTTCTTTGCGGTGCTTTTGCCAGCTTGAGTCTTTTCAGTTTTCTAGCGAGAGGCTGAGTGCTTCCATCCTCATGTGAAGCTGAACCACTAGCCATGAACATAGGCCAGGGCCTCAGCCGTTCCTTGCCACTCCGTGTGGTAAATGGCATATTGGCAAGTTTACGCTTCTCCTCCGACAATTTTATTTTAGGTTTTGGAGTCCTTTTTTTTCTGATATTTGGTGTTTTGGATTTGACATGCTCTGTACTATGACATTGGGCATCGGCCTTGGCAGACGACGTTGCTGGCATTTCATCGTCTCGGCCATGACTAGTGGCAGCAGCTTCAGCACGAGGTGGAAGTGGATCTTGATCTTTCCCTAATTTTGGAACCTCAACTTTTTTGTTCTCCATATTTTATAGGCAGAACTAAAAGGCACCTCAGGTAAACAATGGAGATGGATGGATTGGATACTAGTATACAATTATGGACGGACTGCCACGGTTAGGTGGTACAAAAAAAACCACGGTTAGGTGGTATATAATACAATTATGGATGGACGGACTGCCTGCCGAGTGCCGACACAGAGGTAGCCACAGCCGTGAACTACCGCACTGTACACTGGTTGATAAAGAGATAGTAGTATACTCGTAACAACTAGTATGACGACGGTATAAAGAATGAAAAAAAAACCACGGTTAGGTGGTATATATTATAATACAATTATGGATGGACGGACTGCCTGCCGACTGCCGACACAGAGGTAGCCACAGCCGTGAACTACCGCACTGTACACTGGTTGATAAAGAGATAGTAGTATACTCGTAACAACTAGTATGACACTATGACGGTATAAAGAATGAAAAAAAAACCACGGTTAGGTGGTATATATTATAATAATACAATTATGGATGGACGGACTGCCTGCCGAGTTCCGACACAGAGGTAGCCACAGCCGTGAACTACCGCACTGTACACTGGTTGATAAAGAGATAGTAGTATACTCGTAACAACTAGTATGACACTATGACGGTATAAAGAATGAAAAAAAAACCACGGTTAGGTGGTATATATTATAATACAATTATGGATGGACGGACTGCCTGCCGACTGCCGACACAGAGGTAGCCACAGCCGTGAACTACCGCACTGTACACTGGTTGATAAAGAGATAGTAGTATACTCGTAACAACTAGTATGACACTATGACGGTATAAAGAATGAAAAAAAAACCACGGTTAGGTGGTATATATTATAATACAATTATGGATGGACGGACTGCCTGCCGAGTGCCGACACAGAGGTAGCCACAGCCGTGAACTACCGCACTGTACACTGGTTGATAAAGAGATAGTAGTATACTCGTAACAACTAGTATGACTGACTATGACGGTATAAAGAATGAAAAAAAAACCACGGTTAGGTGGTATATATTATAATACAATTATGGATGGACGGACTGCCTGCCGACTGCCGACACAGAGGTAGCCACAGCCGTGAACTACCGCACTGTACACTGGTTGATAAAGAGATAGTAGTATACTCGTAACAACTAGTATGACACTATGACGGTATAAAGAATGAAAAAAAAACCACGGTTAGGTGGTATATATTATAATACAATTATGGATGGACGGACTGCCTGCCGACTGCCGACACAGAGGTAGCCACAGCCGTGAACTACCGCACTGTACACTGGTTGATAAAGAGATAGTAGTATACTCGTAACAACTAGTATGACTATGACGACGGTATAAAGAAAGAAAAAAAAATACCACGGTTAGGTGGTATATAATTATACAATTATGGATGGACGGACTGCCTGCCGAGTGCCGACTGCCGACACAGAGGTAGCCACAGCCGTGAACTACCGCACTGTACTGTGTCTGCTGCTAATATAGACTGGTTGATAAAGAGATAGTATACAACAATATACTACTATACTGGTGGTCAGGCACTGGTCACCACTAGTCACACTGGCAGTGGCACTCCTGCAGCAAAAGTGTGCACTGTTTAATTTTAAATTAATATAATATTATGTACTCCTGGCTCCTGCTATAACAACCTGCAGTGCTCCCCAGTCTCCCCCACAATTATTATAAGCTTTTATACATTGATGTGCAGCACACTGGGCTGAGCTGAGTGCACACAGACTGAGTCACACTGTGTGACTGCTGTGTATCGTTTTTTTCAGGCAGAGAACGGATATAGCAGAGAACGGATATATTAAATAAAAGTTAACTTAACAACAACTGCACTGGTCACTGTGGTAAACTCTGTCTGCACAATCTCTCTCTCTCTCTCTCTCTTCTAATCTATTCTAATGGAGAGGACGCCAGCCACGTCCTCTCCCTATCAATCTCAATGCACGTGTGAAAATGGCGGCGACGCGCGGCTCCTTATATAGAATCCGAGTCTCGCGAGAATCCGACAGCGTCATGATGACGTTCGGGCGCGCTCGGGTTAACCGAGCAAGGCGGGAAGATCCGAGTCGCTCGGACCCGTGAAAAAAAAAGTGAAGTTCGTGCGGGTTCGGATTCAAAGAAACCGAACCCGCTCATCTCTACTTACTACCCATATGCCGTTACTGGTAACCATTGTGACACTTGCAAAGAAAATTATCCTTATGCATTGGATTTCTCCCTCTTCCCCTACATTACAGGAAGTCAAACTTAAATTACTCCAACTCCTCTACTTTGAAGAGCCACATTTCCCGACATTGACAAACATGTTAATTTTTTTTATTCTAAATGGTCTCCTTTCCATGTCCCTAAAGTCTACAAGGACACCTCTTACCCGCAGAAATATTAACGCTATTAATTTTCAACAACTATCTACCTCTCTGCAACCACTGCTTTCACCAATTTCTACATTCACCTCTCCAGAGACTGCTGTGTCACACCTTAACCAAACTCTAGTAACAGCACTTGATGAAGTGGCTCCAGCTACCCATCACACTCCACGTAGACTTAGATGTCAACCGTGGCACTCTAAATACACTAGACACTTACAAAAACTCTCAAGAAAAGTTGAACGCCAGTGGCGTAAATCTCGTAGTTCAAGTGACTTTCTCACATATAAGACCACCTACCACTCTTATCGTACTGCTCTGGACACTGCCAAACAAACATATTTTCAATCTCTCATCTCTGCTCAAGCCTCTAACCCCAAGCGACTTTTTAATACATTTAAATCACTTCTTGTCCCTCCCTCACCTAACCTACCAGCCACTGTCAGTGCGCAAGATCTTGCTTCCTATTTCAAGGACAAGATTGACAAGATCCGAAATGAAATGGTATGCTCTTCCACAGCAAGTGACCTGCTCAATTTCCTGCCTGAACCCTCTAACACCTTCTCTTCCTTTGATCCTACAAATGAAGATGAAGTATCTGCACTCTTTTCATCTGCCTACTCTAATACCTCTCCCCTTGACTCTATACCCTCACAAATTAGTAAAGCTCTGTCTACTGTGCTCATCCCAACCTTAACGAAAATCTGTAATCTCTCCCTGTCTACTGGTATCTTTCCTTCTCTATACAAGCATGCAGTGATTACTCCCATTCTGAAAAAACAAAACTCTGACCCGAACTCTCTCTCTAACTACCGTCCCATCTCTCAGCTCCCATGCCCCTCCAAGCTACTGGAGAGACTTGCCTACACTCGCCTCACACACTTTCTTAACTCACACAGCCTACTGGACCCACTTCAGTCAGGATTTCGTGCCCAACACTCCACAGAGACAGCACTGACTAAGGTAGTGAATGATTTGGTCACTGCTAAATCTAAAGGACATTTCTCTCTCCTTATTCTCCTTGATCTCTCTGCTGCTTTTGACACTGTTGACCACTCTCTTCTCATACAAACACTACAATCCCTAGGTATTCAGGACACAGCCCTTTCTTGGTTCTCATCCTACCTATCTAATCACTCCTTCAGTGTTCGTTTCTCTGATTCCACCTCTACTTCGCTACCTCTCTCAGTTGGAGTACCGCAAGGCTCAGTCCTAGGTCCTCTGCTTTTCTCTATCTATACCACATCTCTTGGCAAACTAATCAACTCATTCGGATTTCAGTACCATCTGTATGCGGATGATACTCAAATCTACCTATCCTCCCCTGATTTGTCACCATCTGTATTGGGCCGTGTCACTGAATGCCTTTCTGCCATTTCATCTTGGATGACATCTCGCCACCTCAAACTTAATATTTCCAAAACTGAATTAATTATATTTCCACCGGCCAATAGTAGTTTCCAACCTGATATCTCTATCACTGTTGAGAACTCTGCAATCACCCCTACCCCACAAGCTCGCTGCCTAGGTGTCATTCTTGACTCTGAACTGTCCTTTGTTACCCACATTCAATCTGTCTCAAGATCATGTTACATACATCTAAGAAACATATCCAAAATACACCCTTATCTTACACAAGACACAGCAAAAACTCTAATCCATGCTCTCATTATCTCCCGCATTGATTATTGTAATAGTCTCCTGACCGGTCTTCCCAAACATAGACTCTCACCACTACAATCCATTTTGAATGCAGCTGCGAGGCTAATCTTCCTTGCCAGACGTTCATCGTCTGCAGATCCGCTCTGTCAGTCCCTCCATTGGTTACCGGTATTCTACCGTATTAAATATAAAATACTTTTACTCACATACAAGGCTATTAACCAAACTGCACCAACATACATCTCTTCACTCATCTCAAAATATCTCCCTACCCGACCTCTCCGCTCTGCACAAGATCTACGTCTCTCATCCACACGCATTACTTGTTCACACTCAAAATTACAGGACTTTATCCGGGCTTCACCCACTCTGTGGAATGCCCTCCCACGCACAGTAAGACTCGCCTCTAGTCTCCAAACCTTTAAATGTTCCCTGAAAACTCACCTCTTCAGACAAGCCTATCAAATTCCAGACCCACCCACATAACCTTCAGTGCTTCCCTATCTAATTACATCCTCTGTAGAGTATTCATAACATCACATATCTTGTCTTTCTTTAGTCTCACACCCTCCTGACACTTGGATAACTTTGTGGGGTATCATCATACAACCCATTAAGAACCTAGCAATCTGGTGGACCATTATGCCAGTGGTTCCCTAACTTTTTTGAATCATGGCGCCCCAGAGTATCAGAATTTTTTCACGGCACCCCTAGGCCAAAGGTTTCTTATTGAGAATTTTAGAAAACTATAAGTAAATTATGTTTACGTGTCATCCTTAGTTTCTTTAGTGTGGTGCTGCACAATATTTGCTTCTGTTTGTCCACATATTTTATAATTGGCAGCCACAAGCACTGGTTTTGTCTATTATTTTGACTAAAATAGTTTGAAATGGTCCTGGACCACCAATCCAAGGCACCCCTGCAAGTGTCCTGAGGCACCCCAGGGTGCCTAGGCACACAGTTTGGGAACCACTGCATTATGCAATAGGTAGCATCTATCCTTGTGTATCTATGCCTATTTCCCTATAGATTGTAAGCTTGCGAGCAGGCCCTTCCTACCTCTATGTCTGTCTGCTTTTACCCAGTTTTGTTCTATTACTGTTGTCCTAATTGTAAAGCGCAACGGAATATGCTGCGCTATATAAGAAACTGTTAATAAATAAATAAAATAAATAAATAGGGGTAAATTTACTAAGGTGGGAGATTTTTAGAACTGGTGATGTTGCCCATGGCAACCAATCAGATTCTACTTACCATTTATCTAGCTGCTTCTAGCAGATAATAGATATAATCTGATTGGTTGCTATGGGCAACATCACCAGTTCTAAAAATCTCCCACCTTAGTAAATTTACCCCATAGATTCACTAGATTTGTCCACTCAAGATCGCATTATGAAAGTCTTTGAAAATACAGAATTGCAACTTCTACTAGTTCACCCATTATTCTCACTCATTCTTTTATATCTTTCAGTGCTATCTTCTCCTACTCAGGATCAAATCCCCGGGTGGTCTTCAGTTTGACGGCTGTCGAGATCCCGGCGCACAGTATACCGGTGCCGGAATCCCGACAGCCAGCATACCGACACATTTTCTCCCTCTTGGGGGTCCACGACCGCCCTGGAGTGACAATAGATAGTGTGGCGTGCGAAGCGCGCCACTGTGCCTGCAGCGTGGTGACCGTAGCGAGCCCACAAGGGGCTCATTTGCGCTCGCCAAGCTGTCGGTATGCTGGCGGTCAGGATTCTGGTGCCGGTATGCTGGTTGCTGGGAGCCTGGCCACCGGCATACCCTACTACACCCCAAATCCCCCCCCCTCTCTCCCTTCCCTTTGTCTTAGTTTTTTATTTCCTTTATGGTTCTCTGTTTACCTTTCTTTTCTTTGTACTTTCATGTATTGCATTGTTGTTGCGATTATTGTATCTAAGATGCTACTATTTTTGAATCCTCACTAATATTTTGCCACTATGTATCTTTTTTGCTGTTCTCTTTTGGACTGCACATTTATCGATGATTTCAACACTATGTATAGCATTAATGTTCGAATGCATTCTTCTGTTCTGTTATTTGAAAATGCATCTCTCCAATTGTATGCATCTATTTTCATATTCAATAAAATTGTATTTGAAAAACAAAACAAAACATTAATGCCACTCAAAAGATAGTTACATACATGACATACCAAAGATAAAATGTTACAAAATAAAACAGAGAACGGTACCAATAGTAAAAACTTCAGGGCCGTTGTTAATATATAACTGTAACATGTTAAGTAACAAATTCAATGTCCAAACACAATTTTAACTATGTAGGAAACGGTTAGCGTAGACTAGGATAGGAAATGCTTTAATTCAAACCCTTACGTGCAATTACATTTAATAAATCATACAAACTCGGCACTCACCTAATTACACTCCAAACTGTAATTCACCTGAATTAAGTAAACGTTGGTTCCAAAATATTGCAATCATTTATTAAGCTGATCAACCCCTTCACGGCCTTCCCTACTGGTCAGTCAGGGACAGTATATATATCTTGGGGTAAATTTACTAAGATGGGAGGTTTTTTTTAAGATGGGATGTTGCCCATAGCAACCAATCGGATTCCAGGTATTCTATTGTAGAAGGTGCTAGATAAATGAGAAGTAGAATCTGATTGGTTGCTATGGGTAACATTCCATCTTAAATAGAACTCCCATCTTAGTAAATTTACACCCTTGTGTGTGTTAGGGGATGTGGTGGTAAAGCAGTGTGGGGGCACAAGTGTGGGGGTGGGTGGCAAAGCATATTGTTGCACATGGGCCTATTGTTAGTTTCTCCACTGCTGCTCTTATCTGTTTTGATCATCAGTCCCTTCTCACACGTGCTCTGCATGTGGGGGATGGGGTGGTATAAGCCTGTGGGAGATCTATAACAAATGGGGGTGATGGAAGAGGAATTGAAAGTAAAGGAAGCTAGAGGTGGGAGGGGTTAGTAAAATAATAAAATAAAAAAAATACAGTGTCATAGGGTAGGAGTGCAAAAAAGGTGTTTTTTACATAGTGGTGAGGACTATAAAACATGTTTTTTTTATTACTAAGGGAGTGTGGGTGCTACTATTATTAGTATTTAAGACCATTGGGAGGGGGTCTATTTTCAGTGGAGGCTGGGAAGTTATTTTATAACTAGTTACCAGCCCATCAAAATGATGGGACAATATAACAGTCATGTCAATGCCGGTGGCAATTAAATTGTTCGATCAGGCGCCATCTAGTGGTTGCTGGCATGCAAAACACTTGAATATCCCCCATAGAGGTATGGAGCATTGTCAGCCAGTATGATTTCCTGATGGATGGGATGCCGCCAGTTAGAATACCGAAAGCTGCATCCCATCTATCAGAATCCCAACAGTCTCGTCTAAAGTACCTGAACCCTCCTCTGCCCCCTACCTTGTCCCTCCCTTGTGGGTGCCTAAACCTAACCCTCCCAGGTGGTGCCTAACCCTAACCCTCCCAGGTGGTGCCTAACCCTAACCCTCCCTTCCTCTGCTGCCTAAACCTAGCCTTCATCACTTGATGCCTAACCCTATCCTCCCCTTCTATGTGACTAAACCTAACCCTCCATCCCGGCCCCTAACTCTAACCTTCCTGGTCCTGCACCCTAAACCCCGCTGATAGGATCATCAGAATGATGGCTGTTGGTATTGTGATGCCAGTATCCCACGTGGCGTTGGTATCCAGACACCGGGTTTGTGTTCACCTTTGGGAACCTGGTATTGGTATATTGACTGCCGGAATCCCATCCATCCGGGAAGCTAACTATTTCCTATATATATATATATATATATATATATATGTATAAATATATATATATATATATATATATATATATAGTCACCTAGGATGTAGGTACAAAGGCACTCTCCAGATAATGTTATTTAAAAAATCGTCACTTTTATTGAAGTCACATGCTGGGTGAAAATAGTCAAAAATAATTTTGACTCCATTCAGAAGTCTTTCTCAGGGCAAGTACATATACTAAAATACATAAAAGAAACATACAATATATTACACTATATACAATAATAGATAATCATAGCAACATTACTGCCTTGCAGGCCCATTCATTATGATATCAACATAATGATATCCAGATTAAACATACATCAGGTTATAGCTCCCCCTTAGGGTTTTCAAAAGGTATAGTTCCATATACAGTCATGCTTCCATTAGAGAATTTATGCATAAGATTCATCATACAGGACTAGTACACAAATTCACATTCAGTGTATGCTAAATAGAGTATCACTGTATCATATGCCACCACAATCGGAGAAAAATAAATATAAAGTGGAGACTACATTATAGACTTGACTATGTGATCTATGTGCTGACCTGCCCATGTGGCCTATAATATATTGGCCTTACCACATGTAGCTTTAGAGACAGAATGGCCAACCATCGGCTATCTATCAGACAAGCACTGCAAACCAGCAGTACGGACAAGCCGGTCGCTAGACATTTTATGCAACATGGTCATCAAGTTGCAACATTGAAATGCAGATTAATAGATTGGGTCCCCCCCGCCAGTTAGAGGTGGTGATCAGACCCTACTGTTAAAAAAGAAAGAGTGCTACTGGACTTATCATCTGGATACGCTGCAACCACGGGGCCTTAACGAGTCTAATCCACTTAACATTTTCTTGAATAATTACTGTCTCTGTGATGCCATGTATTCTATATGTAATATATATGATGATCTTTGTGTGATATGCGTATACACGTACATATGCATAGATATATGTGTATATGGATATCTATATTTTAGTTTCTATTAATTCTATGTCATGACCTTAGGTACTCTGTTCTTGTCTGATTATTGCCTGTAGATCTAATTTGATAATTTTGTCTATTTTGTAATGAAAAAACATATATTATGCTGCTGCAAATGATACTGTATATAACATTACATCATGACTGACAGTACGTGACCCATGTGTTGACAAACTGTGTATCTATAAGTGTACGAGATCCAACACTAGTGGGTGCTGCATAGGAGTGTGTGGTATACATGTCTTTCTGTGTTTCAGTTAGTTTAATTCATAGTTACACATTGATTTAATTGCCTCAATAATTTGGGGAGATTAATAATGAATGTTTCTTTCACATGTCCCATTCATATTTTTCACTAGTGTGAGCATGGACAAACTTATATTATTACTATTTCAATACTTCTCCCACTTCTGGTTGCACTGTGCACAGCGCTCACACTCATATCCATAGTAATGTGTCAGAATACTTAACTTGCCCCACTTTCTGGTGTGCTTGCTATAGTGCTGCAACACTTCCTGTGTCTAGCTTTTAGTATTCTATATGCCCCACTGGTGACAGTGCTGCCGCACTTCTGGTGAGACCACTTCTGGGCGCAAATGGTGCGACTGATAACTGGAGAACTATAGGTGTTTTTAAACAAACTCCTGGACCAGGGATGGAGTGCCTATTAGTTAATCCCCACACAGCTCACTCTGTAATGTTTTACTTATGCATGGATATCACTTGTAATGCACTTCCAGTCCGCGACAACACTTCCAGTCGCGGGAATATAAAGACATGCACTATGTAACACACTCCATCCAGCATGCTTGGTGTATGCCCTTAACCATGTGACAGTGGTGAGTGTTCCTTATTAGTGATGTGCACCGGAAATTTTTTGTGTTTTGGTTTTGGATTCGGTTCTGCGGCCGTGTTTTGGATTCGGACGCGGTTTGGCAAAACCTCCCTGAAATTTATTTGTCGGATTCGGGTGTGTTTTGGATTCAAGTGTTTTTTTTACAAAAAACCCTCAAAAACTGCTTAAATCATAGAATTTGGGTGTCATTTTGATCCCAGAGTATTATTAACCTCAATAACCATAATTTCCACTCATTTCCAGTCTATTCTGAACACCTCACACCTCACAATATTATTTTTAGTCCTAAAATTTGCACAGAGGTTGCTGGATGCTAAGCTAAGCGACCCAAATGGCCGACACAAACACCTGGCCCATCTAGGAGTGGCACTGCAGTGTCAGACAGGATGGCAGATTTAAAAAAAATAGTCCCCAAACAGCACATGATGCAAAGAAAAAAAGAGGTGCAATGAGGTAGCTGTGTGACTAAGCTAAGCGACCCAAGTGGCCGACACAAACACCTGGCCCATCTAGGAGTGGCATTGCAGTGTCAGACAGGATGGCAGATTTAAAATATAGTCCCCAAACAGCACATGATGCAAAGAAAAAAAGAGGTGCACAAAGGTCGCTGGATGGCTAAGCTAAGCGACCCAAGTGGCTGGCACAAACACCTGGCCCATCTAGGAGTGGCACTGCAGTGTCAGACAGGATGGTAGATTTAAAAATAGTCCCCAAACAGCAATGATGCAAAGAAAAAAAGAGGTGCACCAAGGTTGCTGGATGGCTAAGCTAAGTGACCCAAGTGGCTGACACAAACACCTGGCCCATCTCGGAGTGGCACTGCTGTGTCAGACAGGATGGCAGATTTAAAAAAATAGTCCCCAAACAGCACATGATGCAAAGAAAAAAAGAGGTGCAATGAGGTAGCTGTGTGACTAAGCTAAGTGACCCAAGTGGCCGACACAAACACCTGGCCCATCTAGGAGTGGCACTGCAGTGTCAGACAGAATGGCAGATTTAAAAAAATAGTCCCCAAACAGCACATGATGCAAAGAAAAAAAGAGGTGCACAAAGGTCGCTGGATGGCTAAGCTAAGCGACCTAAGTGGCCGACACAAACACCTGGCCCATCTAGGAGTGGCACTGCAGTGTCAGACAGGATGGCAGATTTAAAAAATAGTCCCCAAACAGCACATGATGCGAAGAAAAAAGAGCTGCAAAGAGGTAGCTGTGTGACTAAGCTAAGCGACCCAAGTGGCCGACACAAACACCTGGCCCATCTAGGAGTGGCACTGCAGTGTCAGACAGGATGGCAGATTTAAAAAATAGTCCCCAAACAGCACATGATGCAAAGAAAAAAAGAGGTGCAGTGAGGTAGCTGTGTGACTAAGCTAAGCGACCCAAGTGGCCGACACAAACACCTGGCCCATCTAGGAGTGGCACTGCAGTGTCAGACAGGATGGCAGATTTAAAAAATAGTCCCCAAACAGCACATGATGCAAAGAAAAAAAGAGGTGCAATGAGGTAGCTGTGTGACTAAGCTAAGCGACCTAAGTGGCCGACACAAACACCTGGCCCATCTAGGAGTGGCACTGCAGTGTCAGACAGGATGGCAGATTTAAAAAATAGTCCCCAAACAGCACATGATGCAAAGAAAAAAAGAGGTGCACAAAGGTCGCTGGATGGCTAAGCTAAGCGACCCAAGTGGCCGACACAAACACCTGGCCCATCTAGGAGTGGCACTGCAGTTTTCTAGCGAGAGGATGAGTGCTTCCATCCTCATGTGAATCTGAACCACTAGCCATGAACACAGGCCAGGGCCTCAGCCGTTCCTTGCCACTCCGTGTCGTAAATGGCATATTGGCAAGTTTACGCTTCTCATCAGACGCTTTTAATTTTGATTTTTGGGTAATTTTACTGAACTTTTGTAGTATACTTGACGACACAGAGGTAGAGCAGTGGACTACTGTACCGTACTGCTATATATATACTGGTGGTCAGCAAAATTCTGCACTGTCCTCCTACTATATACTGCACACAACTAAAATGCAGCACAGGTATGGATGCATAGTATACTTGACGACACAGAGGTAGAGCAGTGGACTACTGTACCATACTGCTATATATATACTGGTGGTCAGCAAAATTGTGCACTGTCCTCCTACTATATACTGCGCACAACTATAATGTAGCACAGGTATGGATGCATAGTATACTTGACGACACAGAGGTAGAGCAGTGGACTACTGTACCGTACTGCTATATATATACTGGTGGTCAGCAAAATTCTGCACTGTCCTCCTACTATATACTGCGCACAACTAAAATGCAGCACAGGTATGGATGCATAGTATACTTGACGATACAGAGGTAGAGCAGTGGACTACTGTACCATACTGCTATATATATACTGGTGGTCAGCAAAATTCTGCACTGTCCTCCTACTATATACTGCACACAACTAAAATGGAGCACAGGTATGGATGCATAGTATACTTGACGACACAGAGGTAGAGCAGTGGACTACTGTACCGTACTGCTATATATATACTGGTGGTCACAGCAAGATTCTGCACTGTCCTCCTGCTATATACTACAATGCAGCACAGATATGGAACGTTTTTCAGGCAGAGAACGTAGATATTTTCAGCACGCTGAGCACAGATATTTGCAAGCACACTGAGCACAGATATTTGCAGCACACTGAGCACAGATATTTGCAGCACACTGAACACAGAAACTGAGAGAACGCAGCCACGTCCTCTCGCTATCATCTCCAAAGCACGAGTGAAAATGGCGGCAACATGCGGCTCCTTATATAGAATACTAATCTCGCGAGAATATGACAGCGGGATGATGACGTTCGGGCGCGCTCGGGTTAACCAAGCAAGGCGGGAAGATCCGAGGCTGCCTCAGAACCGTGTAAAATGGGTGAAGTTCGGGGGGGTTCGGATCGCGAGGAACCGAACCCGCTCATCACTATTCCTTATATATAATTTTATTGATTTTTTGCTATTTCTAATAGAATGGACTAATGTACCTTTTCGTTTTCTGCTGTATTCAGTATTTATGCATGTAAATGACTTGTTGGTAAATATCTATTTTGACCCTATATACTGACTATAAATGTTTTATTGTGTGTTTCCCATTATCTAGCAATATTTATCATACTCTAATGTCATAAGTACACCTTTTCTACATGAACTATGTTTAATACTCTATCTATATTTGGCCTTAATACATACATTATTGCATCAATATAAGCAGCTGCGATATAATGTCAGTTTTCTTTTTATATGTATATTTAATATGGCCATGAATATGTCTATGTTGATATTATAGACTTAGGTTGATATCGGCATATGGGGTGACAAGACCATTATATGGTTCTGATAAGCTCAGTACTATAATTATTGGACCACACATATATGTTAAATTGTATAAATAGGTGTAACTAAGCATAAGGCAGTATAAATTATATAGTAATACTCTATTTAGCATACACTGAATATGATTTTGTGTACTAGTCCTGTATGATGAATCTTATGCATATATTCTCTAATGGAAGCACAACTGTATATGGAACTACTGTATAGCTTTTTAAAACCCTAAGGGGGAGCTGTAAACTGATGTTTGTTTCATCTGGATAGCATTTTGTTGATTATCTGTTATTGTATAAAGTGTAATATATTATGTTTCTTTTATGTATTTCAGTATTGAATGTACTTGCTTTGAGAAAGATTTCTGAATGGAGTCGAAACGTAGGTGACTATTTTCACCCAGCATGTGACTTCAATAAAAGTGACAATTTTTGAAATAACATTATCTGAAGAGTGCCTTTGTACCTACACCCTATGTGACTACCTCTATATATGAGATTTGTATCTCTGAAGGAACACCCCAGTCTTAACCAAGTGGGATGCGAGTGCTGGAATATACCCAAATATATATATATATATATATATATATATATATATATATATATTCCTTGTATGGGTGGCACTCAGAGACTGTAGAAAGCCAGTTAGGTGAAAAAAGCCACACAGGGCATATTTTAATCGTGATGTTTCGGGGTAATAATCCCCTTCCTCATTATTACCCCGAAACATCACGATTAAAATATGCCCTGCGGGGCTTTTTTCATCTATCTGGCTTTCTACAGTCTCTGAGTGCCGCCCAGACAAGGAATATATGCACAGATGCATATCTGAGGGGAGGGCACCTGAGCAAGGTGTACATAAGTCCGGAGTGCCAGGGACATTTTGTTGTATTGAGATATAGATATATATATATATATATATATATATGTATATGGTGTGGGGGTTTTGTGCAAAACACCCCAATATATTTATTGTAAGAAAATATTTGAATATTTTACAGAAAACTTTTTCAACTTTATTAAGTAATAAAAAATAAATAAATTCTGGGAATCCAGAATCCACTTTGATAGAGTTAAATAAAGTGCTTCTATTACAAATTTATTCTATTAAAAATGCTGCTGATGGTTCTTTCCTGGATAAAGAAGTGCTTAATTTGTTATATATGATGGGGGTAGTAATGGGAAGAATAGTATGAGCTACAGTGTGAATCTGTCTTTAAACTTTACAATGATTACATTATTGTAGATGCATGTAAATGTATTGGAATAACCCCTCCCCCATACTCTTATTAATGTTGGGGTTTTGCAACAGATAAATCTGTCATCAGCTTATTGTCTAAATGTGCGCGTGGGACATCACATTTACAAAACCTTTCTGTGCACAGGATTCTGGCATATATATTATTTGAATAAACAGAAAGCCATTTGTTTTCAATCTTCAGGTGCATAAATCTAGATGTCTCTAAAAAGTACATTATAGCTTTCAAAGTCAACTGTACACTGTGTGTGGCTGGAATTTAAATTCCAGTTTAATAATAGCTGTGCTTTTTGGCCTCGGGTCAACTAGTATTATTTATATGAAAGTTTAGCAACCTTATCTGCACAAAAGAAATCTGAGAAATGTTGTAATATTTTAGCATTTTGCTTTTCACAATGTGGCTTTTGCTGAAAAATATTTTTTAAAAGCCTACATATTGTTATGTGAGAAATCATATTTCCTCTATATATTTTAAGAGGCTGATATATGTAGTTAAGAAAGCAAATTGTTACTTTTAAAATTCCCATTGTGATATATAAACAAATTTAGAATGTTTGCTTATATAAATGTTAGTATTGAGTAGATATTGTATGTGATGAAATACAAAAACAAAACTGTATTCCATTCAACAGTTAAATGTTTAACGCATTAGATTGCTTTTGGCTTAGGTTAAGTAGTTCTATTTTGTTTCACAGTGTTATTTAAAGACTGGAAGATATTCTCTTCCTATGACTCTGTGCAGTAAGTAAAGGCATTGGGTCTTTGCCAAAATAAATTCACAAACATACTGTATAGCAACTTAATAGTGAATGTGTATTATTTGCTACATATGGAAAAGTTTTGATTTTATAACTTATATTCTTGCTGACTATGTTACATGGAAAGTTACTAAAAATGCTGAGGTTAAAATTTGTTTTTCAATCTTTGATCGTAATATTTGAGATAAATTGAGTTTCTGAAAATAGAAACTAAGTTTTGACCTTAACATTCACAAACAAAAATTATTATTCTGGAAATCATTGAGCCACACCCATGTTTTAAACTTTCTCTGCCCTGTGTATGCTTATGTTAATAGCAGTTGGACTGAGCAGATGTGAATTTAAATATGCTCAATTTAGAGGGTCCCTGATTAATTCATGTTTATACACAGTGGCCTTTGCAGCCATGATTTTTAGGCCACAGAATTGCTAACCATTGCAAGTGATGGTGCCACCCACAAAAGAATATAGACGTTGACTAGAACAATCGCAGACTCATTCACAGCTGCATACACATACACAGACTATATGCAAAAACAAGGAATGTCAACTGCTAGCATAGCCCTATGGCTACACAGAGGGGCTGCGGCAGTAGCGACACTGCCACCATGTTTCTTTGCATACATGATCGCAGCTGAAGGTGCCCTAAAAATGGGCATGACATGTCTGCGTTTTTGCCACCCCTCCCCATTAACTCCCCCAAATGGTCCCTGTCTATAAATCCTCACTGAGAGGTACCCTGGCCCGTGCGTAGTGTGATCACAGCACATTCGCAATCCACTGATAATTGCTCTGTTGCAAAAACAGCTGCATTGTGTACAAAAATGAATTTGGCCCAGAGTACTCAAAGAAGGGCTGAAGGCAGAGACGTACTCAAGGCTCATATACACTGGGGCAGAAGGTACAGAAGTACCCTGTGTATCCAGACTGGAGAGGAGTGGAGCTAAGTGGTCCATGCAATGTTCTCTTTTAAGCAGAAGAGCAGCGAGGTGGCCTTCGGAGGGTCGGAAGACAATGCAGGCCCTACACCATCATTTTCTATGGTACTAGGCAATGCTGCTTTCTATACTTTGCACTTTGCACAATTCACTTACTATATTTTGCAATTGATCACAGGTAATCCTGTAACCCCAGCATCAGGTATCCTTTGTATGTCAGAAATTAGTGTTGACCTGATTATAACTGCTGCTGCTCTATTTACATGGAATGTATCAGTGCTCAAAGCTGGTAATAGTGAAGACCTTAAACAAACTCTATGGTGGCACAAGTCAGCTCACAGTGCAAGTCAGTGGAGTTGTACCTCCTGACTCGCTGATGTTTGTTAGCAGGCATGTAGGGCTACATACAGAAAATCTTTGAGTCAGAGATGAGATCGGGCTGTGAGAATGGGAAATGTGGTTTTGTTGCTGCCATTTCCAGGTGAGATTGGGTGGAATGGTCCAGACTCTAGAACACCGGACTGGCTCCCTGCATCAACCTGTGCTGCTGTGGAACTCTCTCTCTGTGTGTCCCTTTATATGACACACAGCAAATGCTGCAGGGAGATGTACAGTCCCCTACTGACTCGCAGCTGCTGCATTTAGACAGAAAGAATGGTAGCAGCACGTCTGGAACAGGCCGGACTCCAGAATGCCAGACCGGATCGGCATCCTACAGTGACTTTTGCCGCTGTGGAGCTTTCTGTGACCGGCCCCATGTGGGTGATAGCTATCACACAGCAAGCGGTGCAGGGAGACGTGTACAGAGAGCTTCACAGTGGCCACGGTCAGTGCATGTAGGTTCCAGCTTTCCACTAATCCCTTTCCAGGCCACTGCGACAGCAACTCCCCCTCCCCACTTCCCATGTCTAATTGAGTTGACGAATATATATGTGCATATATATATATATATATATATATATATATTAGAGATGAGCGGGTTCGGTTTCTTTGAATCCGAACCCGCACGAACTTCACTTTTTTTTCCACGGGTCCGAGCGACTCGGATCTTCCCGCCTTGCTCGGTTAACCCGAGCGCGCCCGAACGTCATCATGACGCTGTCGGATTCTCGCGAGGCTCGGATTCTATCGCGAGACTCGGATTCTATATAAGGAGCCGCGCGTCGCCGCCATTTTCACTCGTGCATTGAGATTGATAGGGAGAGGACGTGTCTGGCGTCCTCTCCATTAGAATAGAGATAGATAGATTAGATAGAGAGAAATTGTGCAGAGTCGCAGACAGAGTTAGTTTACCACAGTCAGTGACCAGTGCAGTTGCTAGTTAACTTTTATTTAATATAATATATCCGTTCACTTCTCTCTGCTATATCCGTTCTCTGCCTGAAAAAAAAAACGATACACAGCACAGTCAGTCACACAGTGTGACTCAGTCTGTGTGCACTCAGCTCAGCCCAGTGTGCTGCACAGTCATCAATGTATAAATTAAAAGCTTATAATTAATTGTGGGGGAGACTGGGGAGCACTGCAGGTTGTTAGCAGGAGCCAGGAGTACAATTATATTAATTAACAGTGCACACTTTTGCTGCAGGAGTGGTGACCAGTGCCTGACCACCAGTATAGTATTGTTGTATACTACTAATATCTCTTTAAATATCAACCAGTCTATATTAGCAGCAGACACAGTACAGTGCGGTAGTTCACGGCTGTGGCTACCTCTGTGTCGGCACACGGCAGGCAGTCCGTCCGACCAGAATTGTATTATTTATTATTATATACCTACCACCTAACCGTGGTTTTTTTTTCATTCTTTATACCGTCATAGTGTCATCCTAATTGTTACGAGTATACTACTATCTCTTTATCAACCAGTGTACAGTGCGGTAGTTCACGGCTGTGGCTACCTCTGTGTCGGCACACGGCAGGCAGTCCGTCCGACCAGAATTGTATTATTTATTATTATATACCTACCACCTAACCGTGGTTTTTTTTTCATTCTTTATACCGTCATAGTGTCATCCTAATTGTTACGAGTATACTACTATCTCTTTATCAACCAGTGTACAGTGCGGTAGTTCACGGCTGTGGCTACCTCTGTGTCGGCACACGGCAGGCAGTCCGTCCGACCAGAATTGTATTATTTATTATTATATACCTACCACCTAACCGTGGTTTTTTTTTCATTCTTTATACCGTCATAGTGTCATCCTAATTGTTACGAGTATACTACTATCTCTTTATCAACCAGTGTACAGTGCGGTAGTTCACGGCTGTGGCTACCTCTGTGTCGGCACACGGCAGGCAGTCCGTCCGACCAGAATTGTATTATTTATTATTATATACCTACCACCTAACCGTGGTTTTTTTTTCATTCTTTATACCGTCATAGTGTCATCCTAATTGTTACGAGTATACTACTATCTCTTTATCAACCAGTGTACAGTGCGGTAGTTCACGGCTGTGGCTACCTCTGTGTCGGCACACGGCAGGCAGTCCGTCCGACCAGAATTGTATTATTTATTATTATATACCTACCACCTAACCGTGGTTTTTTTTTCATTCTTTATACCGTCATAGTGTCATCCTAATTGTTACGAGTATACTACTATCTCTTTATCAACCAGTGTACAGTGCGGTAGTTCACGGCTGTGGCTACCTCTGTGTCGGCACACGGCAGGCAGTCCGTCCGACCAGAATTGTATTATTTATTATTATATACCTACCACCTAACCGTGGTTTTTTTTTCATTCTTTATACCGTCATAGTGTCATCCTAATTGTTACGAGTATACTACTATCTCTTTATCAACCAGTGTACAGTGCGGTAGTTCACGGCTGTGGCTACCTCTGTGTCGGCACACGGCAGGCAGTCCGTCCGACCAGAATTGTATTATTTATTATTATATACCTACCACCTAACCGTGGTTTTTTTTTCATTCTTTATACCGTCATAGTGTCATCCTAATTGTTACGAGTATACTACTATCTCTTTATCAACCAGTGTACAGTGCGGTAGTTCACGGCTGTGGCTACCTCTGTGTCGGCACACGGCAGGCAGTCCGTCCGACCAGAATTGTATTATTTATTATTATATACCTACCACCTAACCGTGGTTTTTTTTTCATTCTTTATACCGTCATAGTGTCATCCTAATTGTTACGAGTATACTACTATCTCTTTATCAACCAGTGTACAGTGCGGTAGTTCACGGCTGTGGCTACCTCTGTGTCGGCAGTCGGCAGGCAGTCCGTCCATCCATAATTGTATTATTATTATAATATATACCACCTAACCGTGGTTTTTTTTTCATTCTTTATACCGTCATAGTGTCATACTAGTTGTTACGAGTATACTACTATCTCTTTATCAACCAGTGTACAGTGCGGTAGTTCACGGCTGTGGCTACCTCTGTGTCGGCAGTCGGCAGGCAGTCCGTCCATCCATAATTGTATTATTATTATAATATATACCACCTAACTGTGGTTTTTTTTTCATTCTTTATACCGTCGTCATAGTGTCATACTAGTTGTTACGAGTATACTACTATCTCTTTATCAACCAGTGTACAGTGCGGTAGTTCACGGCTGTGGCTACCTCTGTGTCGGCACTCGGCAGCCCGTCCATAATTGTATACTAGTATCCAATCCATCCATCTCCATTGTTTACCTGAGGTGCCTTTTAGTTGTGCCTATTAAAATATGGAGAACAAAAATGTTGAGGTTCCAAAATTAGGGAAAGATCAAGATCCACTTCCACCTCGTGCTGAAGCTGCTGCCACTAGTCATGGCCGAGACGATGAAATGCCAGCAACGTCGTCTGCCAAGGCCGATGCCCAATGTCATAGTACAGAGCATGTCAAATCCAAAACACCAAATATCAGTAAAAAGCCTCTTTTTTTCTTTGCGTCATGTGCTGTTTGGGGAGGGTTTTTTGGAAGGGACATCCTGCGTGACACTGCAGTGCCACTCCTAGATGGGCCCGGTGTTTGTGTCGGCCACTAGGGTCGCTAATCTTACTCACACAGCTACCTCATTGCGCCTCTTTTTTTCTTGCGTCATGTGCTGTTTGGGGAGGGTTTTTTGGAAGGGCCATCCTGCGTGACACTGCAGTGCCACTCCTAGATGGGCCCGGTGTTTGTGTCGGCCACTAGGGTCGCTAATCTTACTCACACAGCTACCTCATTGCGCCTCTTTTTTTCTTTGCGTCATGTGCTGTTTGGGGAGGGTTTTTTGGAAGGGACATCCTGCGTGACACTGCAGTGCCACTCCTAGATGGGCCCGGTGTTTGTGTCGGCCACTAGGGTCGCTAATCTTACTCACACAGCTACCTCATTGCGCCTCTTTTTTTCTTTGCGTCATGTGCTGTTTGGGGAGGGTTTTTTGGAAGGGCCATCCTGCGTGACACTGCAGTGCCACTCCTAGATGGGCCCGGTGTTTGTGTCGGCCACTAGGGTCGCTAATCTTACTCACACAGCTACCTCATTGCGCCTCTTTTTTTCTTTGCGTCATGTGCTGTTTGGGGAGGGTTTTTTGGAAGGGACATCCTGCGTGACACTGCAGTGCCACTCCTAGATGGGCCCGGTGTTTGTGTCGGCCACTAGGGTCGCTTATCTTACTCACACAGCGACCTCGGTGCAAATTTTAGGACTAAAAATAATATTGTGAGGTGTGAGGTATTCAGAATAGACTGAAAATGAGTGTAAATTATGGTTTTTGAGGTTAATAATACTTTGGGATCAAAATGACCCCCAAATTCTATGATTTAAGCTGTTTTTTAGTGTTTTTGGAAAAAAACACCCGAATCCAAAACACACCCGAATCCGACAAAAAAAATTCGGTGAGGTTTTGCCAAAACGCGTTCGAACCCAAAACACGGCCGCGGAACCGAACCCAAAACCAAAACACAAAACCCGAAAAATTTCAGGCGCTCATCTCTAATATATATATATAACTACTTCCTCTTTATATTTAGGAGAACCTGCCACCAGGTTCTACACTGGCTTTTTGACTTATGAATTTGGTAAAAATAAACAAAAAAAACAGGATTCATCTGTGACCCCGTTAACTTAAGAGAAAGCAAGCCGTACTGTATATACACATTACCAGGCAAACAGGGTTACAAAATAAATATATGCAACAGGAAACAGCTGTGTAGCTTTAAAGGTAGTACATTGTCATATACTCATTTCATGTTAGAAACAATATTTAATTTAATCTGTGTCAATATTTTTGGTGCTGTGCCAGGAGTTACAGTCTGGCAGTAGTGCATAATGTTAGGTGTTTATGTCCCTTTAAACCACACAACGATATCTGCAAATCTATAACGCTTTTGATGATGATGATGATGATGATGATGTAAGAATCATCCTGAAATATAGAGTATAACAGCTGAGAGTAATTCATTCAATCTGTTCTCTTTACAAAACATTGGAAAACAAACCACATACTACATTTCTCAGAATACAAGAAAAAACATCATAAAACCAATACAATCCTCACATTATCACAGTACCTACATCTTGATAAAGATGAAACAAGAATACAAAAATAGAACATCTTCATTTCTTTTTAAAAATAATCAGTTCATCTTGAGCATATTGTTTGCATTTACACTGCTATATTGTAGCAGAAATGTCTTTCTGATGTTTCTATCATCAAAGTGCAGAAATACTTTCTGTACCTATGAAGGAAGCCATCCTGGCTGATATACTGTAACAGGAAAAGGAACATCTGACACCTTGCTGTTGCTCATATAAGGTACATTTTTAAGGTTGTCAGTGCTAAGGGTGAATAATATACTGTCTTTATACAAATAAAGCAGATTCTTTACAATAAATCACTACAATTTTGTTACATTTATTGGCCTGCTGCCAGTATTCTTATTTTTTATTTTTTTTAGAGGGGACATGTTGTTTTTATTTCTGTTTTTAGTTTTTTTTGTTTTGTTCGTCATTGTTACTTTATAGCATCACTGCTTGATATATTAACTTTACTTAAACTTTGTGAGATTACTGCAGTATCCAGCCAGATATTTTTACATATTCTCTGTATAATTATTACTTGACAATGTTCCTTCATTACTTTGAAGTCTGTTCTACAACTTTTTTTATGCGAGTACTCTGATTATTTCCATTAACTGTGTTATTCGGTCAAGTTTTTCTATATACTGTTTGCCCTGTTTAATCTTTTTCTGACATGGTTCATGTATAATAACCTGGATGTAAGCTATACAACATTTATAAAAAGTCTGATTTATTTTGTTATGTCACTATTATCCGATACATATGAAACTTAATTTTTTTTTTTTTAAAACACAAGATGTCAAATACATCAAGATATATTGCTAGAAATATAAGGCCTACTGTAGGCGTTCAAGAATGCAACTTATCCAGTTCACCTCTGAAGCCTTTATGGTATACCTAGACTTTAAACACACAGATCAGATTCTGTCATATGTTTATCTGGCTTTTCTGCTTGTGCAGAAAAAATTCATGTCCTCCATGTTATTGTCAATTATAAATACCCACTAAATTTTTAGACTTTCTATGGCCATCCAAGTTCTAACTGTGATAACCTTGGCCAAAGGCAATATATTAATTATGTGTTGGAATTTATTTAACCATTTATTTAGTCTAAAATACATTCCATGGGGGTCAGCAAGTGAGCACCTATGCCCCTGTCATGTATATTTTCAGTTATAGCACAGCAGAAGATTTGCATCGTAGGCCATTACCATAGCAGAAGCAAAAATTATCCTGTCTCACCCATATGTGTAAATTGCAAACAGTTGGTAGACCGTTTTGATATCCCAACATGCTGTCCCTCAGCTCAACTGATAAGGTCATAGCCCCAACCAAGATCACAGAGTGCCACCTGAAGAAATACTGTATGTGGGCATTTAAAGATGAAAGCAAATTTCCATTTTTGGAGAACTGTTTTCCATGGAGCAGTACTGAACATTGGCACTTCCCGCTTTGGCCTACATTTATCAAGCCTTGGAGAGTGATAAATTGCATGATCATAAAGTAGCAGCCAATCAGCTCCTAACTGACATTTTTCAAACACAGCCTGTAACATGGCAGTTAGGAGCTGATTGGCTGGTACTTTATCACTGTGCAATTTATCACTCTCCAAGGCTTGATAAATCTGGGCCTTAGGGAGGAAGCAGTTGAGCCGTGAAATACGTTGCAAGAAGCCACAAAGTGCAACCCATTCTGATTTTATAATTTTTTCCTTATTTTTACTTTTTATTAATTCTTTTTTAATGCCAAGTTCACGCTAATATTACTTTATTCACTGTTTTGCATACATTATTAATCCACATATAGTATTGCTATAGTATCTAGTAATTGTCTATTATTGCAACTTAAACGTTCCACTACAAACTTATACATAATTATGATTTTTTTCTGTATATTTCAAATGCAGCAATATTTACATTTAAGCTATTGTATTGGACATTTCTCATTTTCTTATGTGGTACAACTCATGATAACTGAGCAAAGGAGTAAGTCTTTCACTAAATTAGAAAGTTTTAAATGAACTGGGTATTTTATATCCTCATTTGGTAAAACCTTGAATATACTAAAGTCAACACCAGTGATCACCATATATAATATAATAAAGGCTTTTAGGACATATGAGTCTCACACAACACAGCAAGGTAAGTCATGGATTGTGCTAACGAAGGGCCTGACACCCCTTTATTTGCCTATTGGGCGTGCTTGATAAAAAAATCAGCATAGACTTGTAAAGGAGATAAGCAGACCACTTTTGTAGGACCATCAGCTATAGGGCTGTAGACTCCTCTTTATGAGTGGTAATATATGAAAACACCAAGGGGTAAATTTACTAAAGTGTGGATTTTTAGAAGTGGAGATGTTGTCCATTACAACCAATCAGATTCTTACTTATCATTTATCTAACACATAGAATATAATACAGTAGCTTGAATCTGATTGGGCAACATATCCACTTCTAAAAACCTGCACACTAGAAAATATAACCCACTAGGCTTTCATGATGCTTATGAATTTCCTTACAATTTGAATAGTTTTTTTTAAAGCCCTGCTAGGACTCACTGGAAGGCTTTAAAGGTGTCTTACATGATAGGTGGACTAACTGCCTGACATGTGGTTGAAAATTTCCCCTCTGATTCTTCTATCAGCTTTGAGCCTGCACCCAATAATGTTAATTAGTAGGGATTAGGTTTTCAATAGGCCCATCAAATACAGAAAATTATATGGGTTTGAACTCATTAAAGCAGGTGACTAGCAATTTTCTGCAGCTACTATTGATGTGGTATTGTTACAATTCTGAGTCTTGTGTAAAGGAATTTAGCACAAGCAATAATAATGGTGCAGTCTAATTTACAGCTTTCAACAGGGACCCCCACAAAGTGGTGTACACTTAGCTTTGTCCAGCATACGGTTGTGAACCTCTAACTTGTTTCAGAGTGTGATTCAAGTGTAGTTTGGGCCACCAGAACACAGGAGAGTTCCCACTGGGCTAGCTAGCTTGGCTCCACAAAGTAATATGTAGTCAAGCCTGTTAGAGGCACAAGGGCCCAGCAGCTTGCTAGAGCCATGACCTCTGACCTGTGCCTTTTGTGCATGCATGCACACTGACACTTCTTGCCCCTGTGTAACTCCTGAAGTGGGAGTACATTAGTGACCCCATAGAAATTACATCACCACCGCAGCATTATAATGTGGATCCCAGTGCCACCGCTGCAGCATAGTACACTCAGTGTGCATACACCTGGCACAACACATTGCCCACCAAAACCCAAGCATTCCTGGCTGCCACTAGAAAACCCTTGTAACATGTACATACTATTAACCATGTGTTATCCTGTTTCTTCTTGGCTAATACATTTTCACATGGTGAAGTAATCTGCCCTGTGGATTAACCTCCATTTGCACACCACTGCCACCTACCATCGTTGTGTCTGCCAATCTGTCCCACTACTGCTGACAGCATGTGTCAGCCAGGGAACTGCAAACAGGAGCAGTAGGGGAAAGAAAAACATAAAGACAGAAGAATTTCAGCAGATGCAGAAGAAAAGAAGAGGATCACAACCTTCTCACGGAAGCATCAAATCACTGCTATGTGCTGTCTGCTGTCCAAATACCTTCATACAGTACTTTATCTTCAAGCCTACTTCCATGTACCTGGTCATATTTTGGCATTGCCCCTGACACAAGCAGCCTTACACATACAAAAGGAAACCATCAACAATAGCAGCGCTATAGAAATGCTGAGTAAAGATTGTGATAATAAGGATTGAGTGATGAATAATTCACATTTAATAAAATATAAAATTGGGCCTCATTAAAACTTTGATACACAAATCCAAAAACAATTCATAGCAATAAAAACAATAAGTGTGGGTCAGACACTGTGGCCGCCTATCACAATAACATCCGTTCCTATTAAATATACTGGATTGTAGAGCAGATGGAGACAGACTGACGGCGCAGTCTCACCAATAAACTTTACCCAAACCGCTAGAGGTGTAGTCCCTTAAGAGTGTCTCTGATGTTTTACTCAAAACCAGCCAGGTTTGGGATCCTCAATATAGTGCGGTGTCCTCTTTATGACGAAAAAGGGTTGATGGTGCTTCCAGTTGTAGGAGATTGCCTCACTTTTTCTGCAGGTAGCAAAGTCCAGTAATTGGTCCGGATGTGATTCAGCAGTAGACTGACGTGATTGTCGACCCAAATAGTCGTCAGTCTACTGCCGCATCACATCCGGACCAATTACTGGACTTTGCTACCTGCAGAAAAAGTGAGGCAATCTCCTACAACTGGAAGCACCATCAACCCTTTTTCGTCATAAAGAGGACACCGCGCTATATTGAGGATCCCAAACCTGGCTGGTTTTGAGTAAAACATCAGAGACACTCTTAAGGGACTACACCTCTAGCGGTTTGGGTAAAGTTTATTGGTGAGACTGTGCCGTCAGTCTGTCTCCATCTGCTCTACAATCCAGTATATTTAATAGGAACGGATGTTATTGTGATAGGCAGCCACAGTGTCTGACCCACCCTTATTGTTTTTATTGCTATGAATTGTTTTTGGATTTGTGTATCCAAGTTTTAATGAGGCCCAATTTTATATTTTATTAAATGTGAATTATTCATCACTCAATCCTTCTTATCACAATCTTTACTCAGCATTTCAATAGCGCTGCTATTGTTGTTGGTTTCTTTTTTTAGTACATGGTTGGGGTGTGACTACCCCTAACGGTATAGCAGCAGCATTAGAGACACAGCACCTAAAAGCGCCCAATTATCCATTTCTTGGTAGCCTTACACATACACCTGAGTGCAGAGGTGGTTTAAGAGAGTTGGGGGCCAGTGTGCAGAATCCACGCTGGACCCCTCCTCTCTTTGGTACAGTAGCCTCTGGCACTGTGCGGTCTCCTAGAACATGGTGCCCATGTTTCTTCCCATGGGTCTGCCAGTCCAGACACTGATTAGCAGAGAGAGCACTTCCAATAGAAAGCCACTGCTTGCCTTTCAATAAGCCTTATCTGACTTTTGAGGCTGCAGTCGATGCAGTCCCTAGAAGCCAGTGTTTGTATATATGCACCAGTCACAGCACCTGCCAGATCCATTGCGCATGCCCAATGTACCTGGCAGGTGCAGCAAGTGCAACAGTCTGTTCCCTCTCCGACCAGACTGCAGACAGTCACGCTCACAGAATAAGGTAGGAGCTGCCACTGATTCTATCCATCCACTTGAAAACTGAGTTCAAGCAAAGCATAAATAATAAATGCAAACATGTTCTCTGAACCTTCTCAAGCTCACTTTAAAGAAAAACCCCAAAAACCTTAACTTTGTACAAACTTTTACAGATCCCAACAGAAGAGTAAAGCACACAAAGCAAATAACTGCACCTGATTCAGAGGTACATGCAGTGCTGATGTTTGTGCAGTTGAGCAATTATTTGGTACTGTGCCTAGGAAAAAGTCTAGGACACACCCTTCTAATCTAAATCTTTCTGCACATTTTACATCTGCCCCACCTGCAGTGCAAGATGGTCTTGCCAATGTGCACAGTTACTGTACCTGCTCTTTTTGCTGTGCTACAAACTCAGAATCCACCAGTGTATGTTCTATAAGCAACATCAACATGAGGTAAATACCCCATGAACAATATTGATAAACTGGTCAGTCAGACATGTCTGACAGTGATTTGACATGATTAAAATTCAACATTGTAAAGTCATTTTGTATTATGGTACTTAGGTGAAATTCAATTAACAACACAACATATTGCAGTGTTATATTAGCACATTAGGCAGTCCTAGATTATCTGACAAAGATCTGTTCATTGAATTAATGAATTTTGGTTAGCAGTTGATGGCTGTTGTCCCACCAAATAAAACATCAACAGAATTTAGTTTTAGGTTGTGAATGAGACAGTTTTCAGTGTAATTAATGTTTGCTTGGTTTGTTTATGTGTTTGGTTAAACATTTTGAGTAAACATATCAGCAAATGACATCTATTTATTTAAGGCAATTTGTCTGGGATCCAGAAAACAAGTGGCGTATTGGATTCATATCCTGGATAACATTCTATTTATTTGAGGAAACAAACATTTACTGTATCTCTAGAAGCAGCAGAAATGACCAATTATGACAACAATGGCCATTACTGATTTATTCTTCAATGTGTATTATTTTACAAATGGCTCTTAAGGCAATTTATCAAACCTATTTTTTTTATTATTATTCTCATATATAGAGTACAGAAGAATGGTTGCATGTTTTACATGATTTGTGGACCTCATTTAGCCCTATATAGAATTATACATTTTTCAATGTAGGCTCATTGGAATGTCACATTATGTATTATGCATTTTGTATTTTGTGCTGTCATAGACCAGCCTAACCATATATGCTCTAAGATAAAACCCCCACAAAAAAACAGCCTGCTTTACAATCACTAGTTTATACCGGACAACATTCAAAATTAATAATTGTAGCAGGGATGTGGATGACCAATCTGAAAATTTCAAATGGTCAGCCAAGCTGGAGTGATAAGTCGTCTGCATTGGACAGTGTATACCATCCTGCGGCCAAACAACAGGCATTTACCCTGTTACTTCCCATAGGAAGGAATGTGGAAATGTCTTCTCCCCAGGGGCGGATAGCCAATACACTGTGAGATCTCACAGTGTATATCCACAATATCTACATTGCCTGAGGCTAAGTATGTAAAAATTCTGAAAATCAACTCAAGAATGTCAACACATTCTGAATATCACTATTCGGAATGCTGACATGGACATTATGTTGACACTGAACATATTGACATTCACAATGTTGATGCTGTCATTATTCAAAAATAAAACAAAAACAGCTAGGCGCTGGTTTATACAAACCTATTAATCATAAAAATCATGTACATTCAATCATATATATTCTACACATCAATCTGATGGTTGATGTATAAGAAGAGAACTATAATTTAATAAGAGCATGCTCTAATCTTTATCACCATGAAGTCTGATATGTGCAGAAAATACAGCATAGGACTAATTATATAATACAAAAAGATAGCTATTTTTATTTATTTTGTACAGACTTAATATTTTTATGTCTGTAATTTAATAAATCTCTCTATCTCTCTCTTTCTATATATATATATATATATACACACAAGAATAGCCGGCACTCTCTCCTAGTGTAAAAAGATGCCTTGGTGCCTCCCAAGCTGGTTTAGCAACCGGATACAGTGTGGGAAATGGTGGCACTCACAGGACTTGTTCCAATAATAAATGACACAGCGGTCAAGAATCAAAAGTCAACGTTTCGTTAATTTAATAACGTCATCAGGATACAAACAGAACAAAAGACAAACAATTTATAGCCACTTACCCCACCTCGTGTGTCTCTGCCATCGCCGTTTGCGCCGGGTCCTGTGACAACACCCTCCGGCGCTGCGCACTTCCTGTGCGCCCGGCCCCGTCTGGTGGTTGCTAGGGAACCAAACAACAATAACAGTGACAGCATGAATGGAAACAGCGCATCAGTGCTCGCTCCTATTCCTATCCCCCTCTCTCGTCTACCCAGAATAGCATAACGTTTTGCACATTATACATTTACACAGACAAGGGGAACAAAGTCCCCAAGGAACCAGACACACTATATCAACCAAGATATAGGACAGTGTTACAACTACAATAACATGGTGAACAGGGGCATAGCGGGTGGACTGGGCTACATCTGAGTGGTACGGAACAATACACAACTTGAATGTATATTATAGGGAAGGGACATTAAGCCTTATAGGAAGCAATTCAGGGGGAGGTGCTCATTGAGACCTTTAGGAGTAATAGTGCTGTGACGGTGGATCCACCAAGCCTCTTTCTGCAGCAGGGCCTTACCCCTATCACCCCCACGGAGATTTTTAGGGACAGTATCTATAATTTTATACCTAAGGGTAGCGAGGCCGTGATTAAGTGCTTTAAAGTGTCTCGCAACAGGCTGATTCATACCACTCTTACCACGTCATGCCTGACGTATGGCAGATCTATGTAAAGCCATGCGCTCTTTAAATTGTCTCGTGGTTTTCCCCACGTAGAGGAGACCATACAGACAACGAATGATGTATATAACATGAGTACTACTGGAAGACAAAATATGGCGTATGGCGATCCGTTCCCCTGAATGTGGGTGGGCGAACGAGTCCCCATACTCCATAAAGCTACAGGTGGTGCAGCCCGTGCAGCGGTAACACCCTGGTTTTCTGGACAAGAAGGTGTGCGGACCACCCACTGTTACAGTGGAGACATCATTTCTTACTAGCCAGTCTTTAAGATTTCTATTCCTGGTGTAACTCGGCAACAGTCTGGTTTTATTCAGCATCTTCAGATCCGGATCTGAAGTCACGACTGGCCACAGGTTTTTCACCACCTTCGAAATCGTCGGACTGGCACTGTTATATTGTTGGACAAAGGGAATGATGTCCATATTGTTGGATTTCTTCTTGGACTTTGTGGACATAAGAGTGTTAGATCGTGGAATTTCCATAACCTTTCTCTTGGCCTCTATTAGGTCATCCATGTTGTATCCTCTGATCAGAAATTGACGTATCATCGTATCTATCTCCTTCACAGTATTAACTGGATCATCCGAGATCCTATGTATCCGCAAAAACTGAGAGAATGGAAGTCCCTACTTAGTGGAGGCCGGATGTTGGCTGCTAGCATGCAGAATGGTATTGCGGTCTGTACTCTTCTTGAATAATGAGGTATGGATATGACCCTCCTTTAGAGAAATCTGTACATCAAGATAATTGACATGTTGAGTACTCGTACAGTAGGTGAATTTGATCGTGTTGTCCATTGAATTAACCCTTGTCATCAGGTCAGTAAAACTCGGATTCTGTTCCTAGCCAGATCAGGAACAGGTCGTCAATATAGCGGACAAAGAACAGTATTTTGTCTGCAACCTCTGTGTCGTCAAAGAAGGCCTGTCGCTCTATTTCAAACATATAACTGTTTGCGAATGCCGGGGCCACACAGGACCCCATCGCACAACCTTGTTGCTGGACATACCAGCGTGAGTCAAAAAGGAAGTAATTTCTTTTCAAGGTGAGTTCCAGTAGTTTGATGAAAAATGACAGTTCTGGTCCGGTATATAGTGGACTAGATGACAGCAGTGTTGCAACAGCTGATAAACCCCCTGAGTGTGGTATATTTGTATATAGACTCACTATATCTAGAGTACAGAGAAGCGCATTGGGAGGGAGAGCATGTAGACTCTGTAACCGTATTATCAGTGAGGTAGTATCCTTCAAATAGGTTTTTTGAGATTGAACCACGGGTTGAAGAAAGAAATCTAAATATTGGGAAATTTTATAATATATAGATTCCCTGGCTGCTATGATCGGGCGGCCCGGAGGGGCAGTGGGATGTTTGTGAATTTTTGGCAACGTATACAGCACAGGTGCCACTGGGTTTTGCTGAATCAAGGTCTTCATTGTTGCCCCTGTAATGATGCCATTGACTGTAGCCTCCTCCAGTACTGATTTTAACTCAGTTTCAAACCTAGAGGTAGGATTGGTCGGTAGTTCCAGGTAAACTTGTGGGTCTTCTAGTTGTCGGTAAATCTCTTGCTTGTATTTAGATAGGTCCTGTATGACAATACCGCCCCCCTTATCGGCAGGGCGTATGACAATACTCCTATCTTGACTGAGGGTTTTTAAAGTGTCCCATTCAGATTTGGACATATTGGGACAACTCGGCTTCAAAGACTGGATTAAACCCCTAACCTGTTTATCCAGTGACCGATTAAAACATCTTAGGGAAGTATTCATACTAACTGGATCAAAGCTCGATGTCCCTTTGATCTTTTTTAGTGGGTTGACAATATCAGAGTCAGATAATTCAGATTCCCCAAAATGTTCACGCAATCTCAATTTTCTGTTAAACCTATATGCATCAAGCTTCCACCGGAAGTCATTAAACTGACAGGATGGTACAAAGGAGAGTCCTTTGTTCAATAGTTTTCTCTCCTCAGGGGATAGAATTCTGCTGGAGAGATTAAAAACTATTTCTTCTTTCTTTGCAGCCTTGTTCTTGCGCTTTGAGGATCCTTTGCCACTGTCCTCCTCTTCGGGTAAAAGGTCTCCTCTTGTTTCTCGCTGAGCGCGAGTACTGACTCCTAAAGGGGGTTTACCAGTGGTGGATCTACTATTCGTCTCAGTTTCGCTTTGAGAGGACTGGCCACCACTGGAAGTCTCAGTGTCTCCCGCAAATCTCCTAAACTTTCTTGACATACAATCCACGACAAAGAAAGTCAATTTCTGATCAGAGGATACAACATGGATGACCTAATAGAGGCCAAGAGAAAGGTTATGGAAATTCCACGATCTAACACTCTTATTTCCACAAAGTCCAAGAAGAAATCCAACAATATGGACATCATTCCCTTTGTCCAACAATATAACAGTGCCAGTTCGACGATTTCGAAGGTGGTGAAGAACCTGTGGCCAGTCGTGACTTCAGATTCGGATCTGAAGATGCTGAATAAAACCAGACTGTTGCCGAGTTACACCAGGAATAGAAATCTTAAAGACTGGCTAGTAAGAAATGATGTCTCCACTGTACCAGTGGGTGGTCCGCACACCTTCTTGTCCAGAAAACCAGAGTGTTACCGCTGCACGGGCGGCACCACCTGTAGCTTTATGGAGTATGGGGACTCGTTCGCCCACCCACATTCAGGGGAACGGATCGCCATACTCCATATTTTGTCTTGCAGTAGTACTCATGTTATATACATCATTCGTTGTCCATGTGGTCTACTCTACGTGGGGAAAACCACGAGACAATTTAAAGAGCGCATGGCATTACATAGATCTGCCATACGTCAGGCATTAGAGGGTGGTAAGAGTGGTATGAATCAGCCTGTTGCGAGACACTTTAAAGCACTTAATCACGGCCTCGCTACCCTTAGGTATAAAATTATAGATACTGTCCCTATAAATCTCCGTGGGGGTGATAGGGGTAAGGCCCTGCTGCAGAAAGAGGCTCGGTGGATCCACCATCTCAGCACTATTACTCCTAAAGGTCTCAATGAGCACCTCCCCCTAAATTGCTTCCTATAAGGCTTAATGTCCCTTCCCTATAATATACATTCAAGTTGTGTATTGTTCCGTACCACTCAGATGTAGCCCAGTCCACCCGCTATGCCCCTGTTCACCATGTTATTGTAGTTGTAACACTGTCCTATATCTTGGTTGATATAGTGTGTCTGGTTCCTTGGGGACTTTGTTCCCCTTGTCTGTGTAAATGTATAATGTGCAAAACGTTATGCTATTCTGGGTAGACGAGAGAGGGGGATAGGAATAGGAGCGAGCACTGATGCGCTGTTTCCATTCATGCTGTCACTGTTATTGTTGTTTGGTTCCCTAGCAACCGCCAGACGGGGCCGGGCGCACAGGAAGTGCGCAGCGCCGGAGGGTGTTGTCACAGGACCCGGCGCCGACGGCGATGGCAGGGACACATGAGGTGGGGTAAGTGGCTATAAATTGTTTGTCTTTTGTTCTGTTTGTATCCTGATGACGTTATCAAATTAACAAAACGTTTACTTTTGATTCTTGACCGCTGTGTCATTTATTATTGGAACAAGTCCTGTGAGTGCCACCATTTCCCACACTATATATATATATATATATATATATATATATACGAAAGCCCTCACTCACTCACTCACTCACTCACTCACCACAAATTCTCTTGCTTCCTGATATTTCAGGAAGATTAATTTTAAGTTAGGTATTCTGCAGGTGGGAAATAGGAAAACTACGAAATTAGAATGTTAATAAACCTCACCTAATGGAATGAAAATGGCATTGACATAATGACATCATTACCGATGCGTGGCTTGCGTTGAGGCTATGATAACTCCCAAATGGACAATCAGATCAAAATTTGGATTGCACCTCCAGTGTATAGAATTTAATAAACTACACAAATGGTGCTATCACTTTTTACCGTATCTGCTACGGGTGCTCATTGGGTAACGCCAAGAACCATGGATTCATATTTACTTACATTAAGACGTCAAATTTACAGCTCTATAGATTTACCACATTTTTAACACTCATTTATATTTACAACCATGAAAATCAGAAACTCCCGTGCGAAGAATGGGTAGAACATCTAGTTGTCATATAAAGATTATTACAACTGATTGTACACATAACACAATAAAAACATAGTAAAAATGATTATAACATTTTAGATGTACTATTATAGATGTTTTATCGTGTTTTTCGTGTACAACCGGTTGTTATAATCCTTACAGTATGTGTACATTTATTAAAAAACAGACATAAAAACACTTAGTCTGTACAAAATAAATATAAATATCTGTCTTTATTATTATATGACTAGCTGAATACCTATGCTTCGCTACAGAATTCAAAAGAATAATGACAATTTTTGTCAGGCCGCACCTCCGGGCTTCCCTGAATTGATGCTGTCAAAATGCTGGTGCTGAGGAGAATAATCCTTCTCTGCCCTGTCCCGCCTCTGATGCTGCCCTGCTCAGTGCTGTAAATGCTGGGACGACAGGCCAAACTCCACCCACTGTATGTTAAATATGTTAGGTTTGCAGTCTGACTCTATGTCAAAGGGCCCTAGGTCTCCTTGCTTAGCTTCGAAACTAAAGTATGCCTCTGCTCCAACCCATGTGTGCCTGTGCCCCTACCCGTGTCTGCATCTGCCCTTACCCATAGGTGCCTCTGCTCCTACCCGTAAGCCTATGCCCCTACCCATGTGTGCCTCTGCCCCTACCCATGTGGGCCTTTATCCTTACCTGTGGGTGCCTCTGCCCCTACCTGTGGTTGCCTCTATCCTTACCTGTGGGTGCCTCTGCCCCTACCTATGTGTGCCTCTGCTCCTACCCATGGGTGCCCCTGCCCTTACACATGGGTGTCACATGGGTGCCTCTGCCCCTACCCATGTGTCCCTGTGCCTCTACCCATAAGTGCCTCTGCCCCTACTGGTGCGTGCCTTTGCCCCTACCTGTAAGTGCCTCTGCTCCTACCTGTATGCCTATGCCCCTAACCATGTGTGTCTCTGCCCCTACCCATGTGTGCCTCTATCCTTACCTGTGGGTGCCTCTGCCCCTACCTGTGGGTGCCTCTATCCTTACATGTGGGCGCCTCTGCTCCTACCCATGTGTGCCTGTGCCCCTACCCGTGTGTGCATCTGCCCTTACCTGTAGGTGCCTCTACTCCTACCCGTATGTCTATGCCCCTACCCGTGTATACCTCTGCCCCTACCCATGTGTGCCTCTATCCTTACATGTGGGTGCCTCTGCCCCTACCTGTGGGTGCTTCTATCCTGACCTGTGGGTGCCACCCCCACCCCTAGGGGTGTCTTACTTGCACAGTATTTTTTTCCAGATTGTAAGACATATGTGTAACAGGTTTGGTGTAAATTGCTCCAGGAATTCCAGAGTTATGTCTGAAGCTATGGATTTTTACATGTCCCCCCCTTCCCACCCCCACCCCCAGGGGTGCTAGGGGTGTCTTTTCTCCACAGTATTTTTTTCCAGATTGTAAGTCATATGTGTAACAAGTTTGGTGTAAATTGCTCAAGGCAATCCAGAGTTATGCTGGAATATATATGCATACATACATCCGTTTTTATATATATATATATATATGTAGAAAAAACAGATAAGATCAGAGCGACCACCGGTGGTAAAAACAGTATAAAACTAGAGATGTATATTTAAATAAAAAGACGGGATTTATTTATAACGAACGTAGTCAGTAAAAAATTTTTTAGACATACATGGCAATATATAAAATGCGTGTTTTCCTAAAAAAGTTTTTAGGTTAAAAATAAACCATAAAAAATTCAGAAAAAGGCATGAAAAGACCCAGATGTGTACTAAAAACAGGTCCTTATAGACATAAAAAAAGTACCATGTGAGGCATAAATGTATCTAAAAAGTATTTAAAAAAGAGGTAATGAATAGAATGAATAGCTTATCTTGAGGATTTTCAGTGATAACAGGAATCACCCAACGCGTTTCGTCTGGTTTGACTTCATCAAGGGGTAGTGAGCACAGTGGGACATGTCATCTATTTATACCCCTAAGGGTCAGGAAGTAATTGGTGACATCACTTCCTGTGACAGGATGTACAAAATACATAGTAAGTTTTAATATTAAAAAATACAATTTAAATGATATCTGCAGTGAGGGGTGTTTGTAACATATAAAGCGCCTCAGTTGCGCCGAGATATTGTGTCCAGAATCTTTGTATGAACCAGAATACTTTCATAATTGCTGCAGTCCGGTTTTGACGCGAATTGCGTCATTTCCGCCCCACTTCCGGTGTCCGTAGGTCCTCTCCGCGCATGCGCCGGTTGTTTTGAGAGGAAGTGCGGCGGCCATTTTCTTGGAGTCCGTTTAGAGAGACTGTTGTCTTTGCTGGAAGCAAATGCCGGCGGCCATGTTTTCACAGTTTATATGTATATGTTTATGCAGTTAAGAAACGCTGACTCCGTCTCCACACAGGAAGCCCCACATGTAAATAGGAGAAACGAGAGTCAGTGATGCTGCAGATAATTCTGTAAGCATGGCATATCAATGCCTCATTTATAAATAACACTTATTGATTATAAATTGTGTTTGGAATATGCATTATAACACTGGTCAATAAATATAAAGTTGCTTCAGTTCAAATACCGATTGATATCTATTTTGCGGTATCAGACATATTCTATAGGTCTGCGTTTAGTTAGTAGCATATAAATTGAATGGAGAGGAATTAAAAGGTGAGATCGGCGTTATGATTAAATTCATAAATGTATGTATAGTTAAAAAACCATAAAAATACTAACTTCAGTTTAGGTGAAGGATAAGTTGAAATCGTGAATAGGATGGGATATGGAAGAAGGAAGGAAAATGGGAAGTAGGGAGGTGACGAAACACACAAGAAGGGGGGTAGTAGAAAGAACACCGACCCATGTTCTAGTTGTTATTACAGTACCCGGTCTTCTTGGGATGTTCCCATACCCAATACTGGCCGGGCCAACACTGCTTGGCTTCCAAGATCGGACGAATTTGGGCATATCCAGTGTGGTATGACTGTAATCTGAGGTCAGGGTAGTGAGAGAAGTGGTCCAGAGGTTGGGGAGCCCATCGCTCCGTGTTCCAACCTGGACTCAGCTAGATAAAACGGGGGGGGGGGGGGGAAAGGGGGGAAAAAGGGGGGGGGAAGAGGGGTGCGCGGATATATAATGGTGGGGAATGCGAGCTTACGTTTACAGAAAGGGGGCTATTTCATAGCCTTCATTCAGTCCATACGGATGGAGGGATCTCAATTCATGTATCCAGAACATCTCTCTTCTTGACAAGAGGTTGGAGAGGTCCCCCCCTCTTTCTCCTAATGTCACCAGTTCCAGGCCTTTGAATGTGAGTTCTTCCGGGTTGGAACCGTGATGTTGTAGGAAGTGTCTGGAAACCGCGTGTGTTTGGACCCGGTTCTTTATATTCCTAATATGTTCTTGTATGCGGATTTTCAGTGGTCGTTTAGTCTTTCCGATGTATTTCATCTTGCACGTGCATTCCAGGAGGTAGATGACGGAGCATGTATTGCAATTAATAAAATGCTTGATTTTGTACTCCTTGGTTTCACCTGCGTTTTTAAAGGTTTTTCTATTGGGGTTCACAAATTTGCAAATGTTGCAGTGGCCACATTTAAAACATCCCACACATCTCGGTAGTGTGTTTCTTGGAGTCTCATGATTTCTTATCATGCTTGGTGCTAGGAGGTCCTTTAGATTTTGTGATTTCTTGAAAACCACTTGGGGTTCGTTTGGTAAATAATCTTTGAGAATGGGGTCCATTAACAATATGTTCCAATGTGATTTAAGTGTTTGTTTGATCAGGTTGTCATGTTTACTGTAGGTGGTAATGAATCTAACCGTGTCTTTAGCAGTTTCCTTGGGTTTGTATTCCAGGAGTTTATTTCTTTCCAGGGTTTTTGCTTTTGTATTTGCAGCTGCTGTGATGTGTTCAGGGTACCCTTTTTCTTTGAATCTCTCTGTGTAGACTGTCAGTTGGGCATCACGATCATCCTTCTTCGTGCAGTTCCGTGCAATCCTTGTAAACTGGGAAAGGGGAATATTATTCTTCCATCGTTTAAGGTGGTTGCTACGGTAGTGGACGTAGCTGTTTGTATCCACCTTTTTGATGAAATTTTTTGAAATAATTTCCTTCCCTTGGTGAGTCAATATTAGATCTAGGAACTCTATCTGTTCCGTACTATTGTTGGAGGTGAATTTCAAGTTCCTGGTATTGTCAGATATATATGTAAGGAAGTTATTGAACGAGGTTTCATCTCCGTCCCATATAATTAGGATGTCATCAATATATCTTTTATAAAAAATTAGTTTTGCGTTGAAGGGATGATCCGTGTAGATATATTCATCTTCCCAGTGGCCCATAAAGAGATTGGCGAAACTGGGCGCGAAAATTGTTCCCATCGCCGTCCCGCAGGTCTGGAGATAAAATTGGTCCTGGAATTTAAAATAATTGTGTTTTAAAATGAAGTTCATAATATCGCAAATAAAAATCCGGTGGTCGTTCTTAATAAAAGGGTCCTTACTCATAAAAAAGTTGCATGCTTGGATCCCTTGGTCATGTTTGATGCACGTATATAAGGACTGTACATCTACAGTAGCCCACCTGTAAGTGTCCTTCCATACTTGTAATTCCATTAGGTTCAGAACTGATGTAGTGTCTTTAAGATACGCGGGTAAGTCCATAACATATTTTCTGAGGAAAATATCCACGTATTCCGACAGGTGGGATGTTAGGGAGTCAATTCCTGCCACAATTGGCCTCCCTGGTGGGTTGGTTATTGATTTGTGCACTTTTGGGAGGAAGTAAAAAATGGGGGTGACGGGGTTGGTGTTAAGGAGATATTGGTATTCCTCCTTAGTGAGTGTCTCGTTCCTGAGGCCTTTAAGGAGGATCGCTCTGAGTTCCTCCACGAATGATTCCTTCGGATCTGCTGCTAGTGGTTTATAAGATGATTCATCTCCCAGTAGTCTTTCTGCTTCCACAATGTATGCCGTACGATCCATAATCACCAAACCCCCCCCCTTATCAGCCGGTTTTAAAATGATGTCTTTATTTCCCTGGATTTGTTTAATTGCTTGTCTTTCTTTATTGGTTAGATTCTTCTCTTTAATAGGTTGGATCTCAGCTTCACATAGGTCTTTTGCCACTAGGTCGTAAAACATGCCTATGTTGTTTCCCTTGGATTCCAGGGGATAAAATTTAGAGATCGGTTTTAATCCTGATTTTGATTGATCATAGTTTCTTACAACCGCGTCATCCTTCTTTAAAAAATGTCGTTTCAGGGTGAGTTTCCTCACAAATTTGTTTAAATCTATAAACGTTTCGAATTTATTCATCCCTTTTGTGGGTGCAAATGACAACCCTTTATTCAAAAGGGAGATTTCGTGCGTGGTTAGGTCGTGTTTAGATAGATTGAAGATGCCTTTGGGTGCGGCGTCTTCTACTGCAGGTACCTCCGTTTGAAACGGCTTTTTTCTGCCACTCCCCCGGCATCCTCTTCTTCTAGGTGCCTTTTTCGTGGTGATGCGTAGCTCGCTCCCTCCTTGGTGGTTGTGGTCGTATCCCTGATCTTTGTGTTTGGTCCTTGGGATAAAAAAACCTCTCCTGTTGAGTCTAGCTTGCGTAGTGCTGTGAATCTGTTGGAAGTTTGTGTGTGTCTCTTTTCTTGCATGGCTTGGCTAGGTAGTCTCCTTTTCCCTTTTTGTGGTACTGATTGCCAGTAATCCTTTCTCACCTTCTGTTCTTGTGGTCCCTCTTGGTTGAACCTGTTCCAGTTCTTTACTTTATTGTTTTCGTAATCCTGTTTGTCCCTGTTGAACTTTTTTTCTTTATTCCTGATTACTGTGTCCTCAATGTGTTCAAGTTTCTTATTCAAAACCTTCTCATTAATTTTGAAGTCTTCCTTATCCTTGAAGGTCTCAAAACCCTTTTCGGTTTCATTAATTTCTGTTTCTAGGTTTACAAGAATGCGTTTTTTCTCCGATACGAGCAGTCTCATTAAATTAATGGAGCAATTGTGTAGGATGGTATCCCATTCTTTCATGAAAGCCTGGTTTTCAGTGCCAAAGGTGGGTTGCTTTAGAATCCTGAGGCCTCTAGGGACTCTATCCACACTAACATAGTGTTCTAGACCTTTGATGTCCCACCATGCCTTTATTTCCTTAACAAGAAGTTTCTCAATGTCCCAAAACATATTGTCCAGGTTACCTGATGTGGGTATTTCCTCTGGTTTATTGGTTTCATTGAAGATTTTATTGCACAAATTGCTCCTTTTATCTGTACGTTCGTTTAATCTGAACATGCTGTGTAAATCCACTGACCCAATTTAAGGCGGCTGTAAGAAATAGTACAGAGATATGTGTATATGGGGTGAACTGACAGCGCCAAAAAAATAGTAGAGATAGTTTTTCACAGTATGTCTAGTATATTCCCCTGTTTAATCTCTATAGTACCACTCCCCTTTCTTTATGGGGTGTCTGCTCAATCTTAAATAAAACCTACACTTGTACGTGTGTAGGATAAAAGAAATGTAGAAAAAACAGATAAGATCAGAGCGACCACCGGTGGTAAAAACAGTATAAAACTAGAGATGTATATTTAAATAAAAAGACGGGATTTATTTATAACGAACGTAGTCAGTAAAAAATTTTTTAGACATACATGGCAATATATAAAATGCGTGTTTTCCTAAAAAAGTTTTTAGGTTAAAAATAAACCATAAAAAATTCAGAAAAAGGCATGAAAAGACCCAGATGTGTACTAAAAACAGGTCCTTATAGACATAAAAAAAGTACCATGTGAGGCATAAATGTATCTAAAAAGTATTTAAAAAAGAGGTAATGAATAGAATGAATAGCTTATCTTGAGGATTTTCAGTGATAACAGGAATCACCCAACGCGTTTCGTCTGGTTTGACTTCATCAAGGGGTAGTGAGCACAGTGGGACATGTCATCTATTTATACCCCTAAGGGTCAGGAAGTAATTGGTGACATCACTTCCTGTGACAGGATGTACAAAATACATAGTAAGTTTTAATATTAAAAAATACAATTTAAATGATATCTGCAGTGAGGGGTGTTTGTAACATATAAAGCGCCTCAGTTGCGCCGAGATATTGTGTCCAGAATCTTTGTATGAACCAGAATACTTTCATAATTGCTGCAGTCCGGTTTTGACGCGAATTGCGTCATTTCCGCCCCACTTCCGGTGTCCGTAGGTCCTCTCCGCGCATGCGCCGGTTGTTTTGAGAGGAAGTGCGGCGGCCATTTTCTTGGAGTCCGTTTAGAGAGACTGTTGTCTTTGCTGGAAGCAAATGCCGGCGGCCATGTTTTCACAGTTTATATGTATATGTTCTTGTGTGTTTCGTCACCTCCCTACTTCCCATTTTCCTTCCTTCTTCCATATCCCATCCTATTCACGATTTCAACTTATCCTTCACCTAAACTGAAGTTAGTATTTTTATGGTTTTTTAACTATACATACATTTATGAATTTAATCATAACGCCGATCTCACCTTTTAATTCCTCTCCATTCAATTTATATGCTACTAACTAAACGCAGACCTATAGAATATGTCTGATACCGCAAAATAGATATCAATCGGTATTTGAACTGAAGCAACTTTATATTTATTGACCAGTGTTATAATGCATATTCCAAACACAATTTATAATCAATAAGTGTTATTTATAAATGAGGCATTGATATGCCATGCTTACAGAATTATCTGCAGCATCACTGACTCTCGTTTCTCCTATTTACATGTGGGGCTTCCTGTGTGGAGACGGAGTCAGCGTTTCTTAACTGCATAAACATATACATATAAACTGTGAAAACATGGCCGCCGGCATTTGCTTCCAGCAAAGACAACAGTCTCTCTAAACGGACTCCAAGAAAATGGCCGCCGCACTTCCTCTCAAAACAACCGGCGCATGCGCGGAGAGGACCTACGGACACCGGAAGTGGGGCGGAAATGACGCAATTCGCGTCAAAACCGGACTGCAGCAATTATGAAAGTATTCTGGTTCATACAAAGATTCTGGACACAATATCTCGGCGCAACTGAGGCGCTTTATATGTTACAAACACCCCTCACTGCAGATATCATTTAAATTGTATTTTTTAATATTAAAACTTACTATGTATTTTGTACATCCTGTCACAGGAAGTGATGTCACCAATTACTTCCTGACCCTTAGGGGTATAAATAGATGACATGTCCCACTGTGCTCACTACCCCTTGATGAAGTCAAACCAGACGAAACGCGTTGGGTGATTCCTGTTATCACTGAAAATCCTCAAGATAAGCTATTCATTCTATTCATTACCTCTTTTTTAAATACTTTTTAGATACATTTATGCCTCACATGGTACTTTTTTTATGTCTATAAGGACCTGTTTTTAGTACACATCTGGGTCTTTTCATGCCTTTTTCTGAATTTTTTATGGTTTATTTTTAACCTAAAAACTTTTTTAGGAAAACACGCATTTTATATATTGCCATGTATGTCTAAAAAATTTTTTACTGACTACGTTCGTTATAAATAAATCCCGTCTTTTTATTTAAATATACATCTCTAGTTTTATACTGTTTTTACCACCGGTGGTCGCTCTGATCTTATCTGTTTTTTCTACATTTCTTTTATCCTACACACGTACAAGTGTAGGTTTTATTTAAGATTGAGCAGACACCCCATAAAGAAAGGGGAGTGGTACTATAGAGATTAAACAGGGGAATATACTAGACATACTGTGAAAAACTATCTCTACTATTTTTTTGGCGCTGTCAGTTCACCCCATATACATATATATATATATATATATATATATATATATAGATTAGTCCTATGCTGTATTTTCTGCACATGTCAGACTTCATGATGAAAATATTAGCACATGCTCTCATTAAATTGATGCTGTCAATATTTCAACATTGTGAATGTTGACAGTCACAATGTAGACATTATAAATTTAGTTTTATACTTAGGGTGAGGGTTAGGCTGCGGATAGAGTAAGGGTTCAACTGAGGTTAGGGTTAGGGTAGGGCTACAACAGTAGAAAAACATGAACATTATGTCCACATGCCAACTGTCAACATGCACAATTGTACATGTCACTGTCATGTTGACATTCTGAATGTTGACATGCATTCTAGTGTAGACATTCTATATGTCATAAATTAAGGCAATTCTATGGATGAGACTATTACCCTGCCACAGCCCGTCCATCAAAGCTTCCTACATTTCAGCCATATCTTGTGTATTTTATCTCATGTCAAATATAATTTATTAATGATGTTTGTCAACATTTCAGAATTGTTTTAACATTTTGAAATTTAAAAAAAACATTTAAAAACATATGTTCCCAGAGCTCATCAAATTCACATATTTGTAAGCTTATGCAAATTGAATCAGGACATTTTGGTTTTAAGTAGACATGAGAGGAATACATTCCTCCTCTATGTCTCTCTCCTATAAACTGTCAGAGAACCAAATATGATTATAATGTGGAGCTATCAGTGGATCTCATAGGTTTTGTAATCCACAACAAAGCACCTAATAGTAATGGTTGAGAGACCTTGACAGTCATATATGGCTTAGGTAGGTCAGGAGAAAAGCAATCACTGAGTAAAATAAATTTGCCACTTTTTAAAATTCCAGTTTTGGTGCAGCTAGACTTATTTTAGCTTACACCTGAATATGTTTTTCTTAACTGGTCTGGAATGTTACCTTTCCAAAGAAAAATAAGAGTGGTAGCATACAGTTCGCTGAGAGTTGATGAGGGCTTATATATGGAATAGATCAGAATAAATACGAGTATGATCTTCAGGAGAATTATTTGCGCAGCCACAATTTGCACCAACCAAGAAATATACCTATGCTTGGATTAACCTATAGATTGTTGTACCAGCTGTGTGGCATTTTAGTTACATATATATATATATATATATAGCGAGAGAGAGAGAGAGAGAGAGAGAGAGAGAGAGAGAGAGAAGGAAAACAGAAAGACTTTTGTTATCAGTGCTAACATTGATATACTGCAAATTTGTTGCAGAGATTGGGGTCCCTGGACAATAGGCTGTAGGGTTGAATGTTTGGTTCAAAATATTACCAAAATCCCTGTTTTTAATTTGCTAGTTACACACCAATATATCATACACTATTGTTAGCCCTGATAACAAAAGTCCTTCTGTTTTTTCAGGGTGGAGGGATATTAATAACCGGGCCATCCTTGTTTGAGGGGCTCAGCGGGTTAGGAGGACAAATGTTCCACTGTGTTGTTATTGAGGGTGCATGACCACACCTCTCCAAGTTTGACAACATCCCCAACAGTACCAGGGCCTGTGGCCACTCTCAGCGACGCTGGACCCACAATAAGTAAATATCAAGGGTTGCATGAATATATTTGATTCAAACTCTAAAATCTCAGTGGTTCCAATAGTTTTACTCTATCATGTTGAAAAACATCACTTTAGTCTTTCAGTATTCCATTCAGTTAGCAGGCCCCCTTGGAACCCTAGAGACAGTGGGCCTGATTCTGATTTGCATGGTATTGCACAGCCGCAGGGAAGCGGCTGTGCAGTACTGTACAAATAAAATGCAAATGCACCAGAAGGCTTCTGTAAGGAATTGATCCATACTGCATTCATTTGCGATAACAGCGCTGTGTCCAAAGATGGTCGCGATGGTAACAGCACTTGGCCAGTCTGAGTAAGCTGAAGCTTTCTCTGACAATGCAGATCCTGGGCTTGGCACACCTACAGAATAGGGCAACATGCCCCCGCACTGTAAAACAGACCCAGGCCTCCCTCGCTTCCCAAACAATGAACCATGTCAATGACTGCACAGACCCACAAACATCAGATTGTTATGAAATAAATTGGGTTTAAGTACTAATATGATATAGGCCCAGTGTTCGCTCAGTTCTAGGCTCCGTAATTATTTTTTATTTGCATGTCAATTCAAGTTCTGAGTATTTTACTACTGCCGTGCTCATTAGCCATAAAAAGGCATGCAATTTTGAAACATTTTGTTACCTAACATTTCATCGAGATATCCATTACAGTGGCAATAGGCAGTTTCCAATTATCTGTGGTAAAACATTGTGTACTGTACAAAAAAACTTACATTTTTCACACTTTTTCCCGATGTTTCACCATATTTTTTTTACAAGCTATCCAATTAGATCGACCATAAAAAATGCCTATTCTCCCGAAAACACACAGGTTCAGTAAACCCTGTGTGTTTTTGTGAAAACAGGGCTGTTTCGGGTTTTTGGTATTGCCTGCATGAGGCAGGTGAAATAAAATCTTCAAAAAGTCATGTCTCACTGTGGCTTATAGGGGCTAATTGGATAGCCCCCGGTGAGGCAGTTAGCCGTGGTAATTTATGGCAGCTAATTGGATACCATCCATTGTCTTTCTTTACTTTGGCCTTTGGTGACTATCAGCTGAAACACAAAATATATATCTGCTGTGGCTTAACATACACATTATTTTCCAAGCTATACATATTCACAAATATTTTTATAAAAAATTACTATTATTGGAACATTTGTTCACTATGATTTTTCAACTGATTGAAATATTAAAAAAGTACGATCTCACTTTTGCGCTCAATGTCCAGAAAATTCAGTTTTGCCACAGTGGACCGATGTAGTTCATTCAATATGAAAAAGAAAAAAATGCAACATAGTATAATACTGCATTGAGACCAGATCTTTCACCACTGTGTAATACAGGGAATGGAAATGTGGATATAGTCCCAAAACTGGAAAGTTCAAGCTTTCACCTCTTTTTCAAGGCACCCAACGTGATATGCAGGATTTATGGTGATGGACGCTTACATGTAAGCTTACTTCTGTAAGACGTGATGAAAACTCATAAAGGTTTCTTTTGTTGGCCTTACGATCACTTCATATAGGTAACAACACACTGTGGGTGACAGATTTGACTATCCATAGTGGGGGATAAATAGCTATTGGTATCCGGACCCATTGCTATTGGCTATCAACATCATCCTGCCTTTTCCCACATGGTATGGTTTTTTTCTGTTCACTCTTTTGTTTGTACTCTAATAAAGAGTGTCCTTGTCCTAATTGGATTGTATCTCTGGCTTTGATTTGTTACGAGGGATATTGGGGTCCATCTACCTATATGAAGGTTGTATAGATTGGTGTTCTATTTAGTACTTTCCTGTGCAGCTCATTTGCGGCGCCCAGAGAGGAATTATTTTCTTATTGATTGAAATATTAGGCTATAATAATGTGGTTGATAAAAGCAAAGCAAAAATTTAAATAATAAGTATTCAAATATTCATCAACCTCCTTACTGCATTGGGTATTTTACTAAGCGACTTGAACAAGAGGTTTTGAATGCCATAAACTGTTTCCGCGGTGACTGATTATCAGCCAGCAAATGCTAATTTGAAAAGCATTTGAAGAAAGTTGTAATGAATAAGAGTAGGAACCAATGATACCACTTCATTAACTACGCAACTATGTATTGTAAAAAATAATTAACCTTTTTGATTTCTACAGAGAGAGTGTCAAATTGATTTTTCCTACTTTACAAATAATCATGTAAAACTGTGAAATGAATGCAGTCAACACTGGACAATTACAGTTTATATAAATGTATTCTGTACTTAATAGTTATTTTCTTTTCAAAAATATTTGCCCATTGACCTTACTCAGTGTGATGTTAGCAGACAAAAAGCTAAACAAGATACATACATATATACATATACATATCTGTACACACAGTATATATATATATATATATATATATATATATATATATGACATGACACATATACATGAATCATTATTCTATACAAAAAAGATTGAACTTTTCTTTATGGAATTCTCTTAACAGCCCACAGAAAATTTCTGAATAATGCTATAATTGTTTTTATATTTAAAACATAGAGGAAATGTTCTAAAGTTGTATAGTGTTATTTATTATATGTTAATACAATGCTGTAGACAATGCTATACACAATTTTCAGGTACAGTTGACTTGTCCAGTTGAGGGTACCATGCAATTTGAATTTCTGTCAAAAGCAAATCAAGTGACGTCTCAAAGAACATAAGATGCTAACTAGTCAAGAGTTGATTTTTTTTTAACTTGCAAAAAGTGAAATGAAAAACTTCATTATCTTTTTGGTAAACAAAAATGGTAATAATTTCCACATAAAATATCTTCAGCAATTACCATTTAAATTTTGTAATTTTTTATATGAATCAGCCTAATTTCCAGCATCAACACTGAGATTAAAGCCAGGATTTCCCCTAAATCAAGTTTACTGAGTAAGAGTACATAGCCACGAAAATTACTAATTTTCCCATTCACTATTCAGTGACATGTTATAAAGTTCATTCATTCACCACTTTATGTTACAAGTTTAAAACTGGTGCACCAGCATGCCTGCAATGTTCATTATCTGAGGTTCTCTCAAAATTCATGATTGAAAAAAAATCAGTCAAGTTGGCTGTACCCCCAATTTACCCAAAACATACAGATAGGTCCACATTTATCTTGACCTTTAAAAGGATTAACTGAGACTGGCCAGTCGGACTTAATCCCCTGCTGTATTGTTCTCTGTATTGTATTGCAGTTGAGAACAATAGATGAAGGGTTTATGCTAATAAATTATGTTGGACACTGGACAATTACAGTTTATATAAATGTATTCTGTACTTAATAGTTATTTTCTTTTCAAAACATGTCAATTTTCAGGTACAGTTGACTTGTCATGTTGTGCCTAGGCGCAGAAAACTAGTCAATATAACCGTGGACCCATCTGTACTACTCAAATGAAGCGCATTCAAAATGCAGCATCTCCTTTGCCCAATACAAATGGAACTCCAAAGTATGAGTGTTAAAGTATACACAAATTGGTCAGCATTAGTCTTAGCAAATATTGAACCCAAGCATGGACTTGCAGTGTGATTTTTGGATACTGTAGATAACATCCTGTTGGTTAACACTTCCAGTATCTCCAGGTATTTTATCCTATTTTCTTCTAATGTTCATGGGTCTTTTCCTTCACTTCAGCTCCTAGTCTTTTAGGCTTTATCTTCACTTTCTCTTTAAGTCATTATATTAGTTTTGATTTCTCAGTAACAAGGATTGCACAAACAAAGAAGTTGGCAGTATAATATGTTTGGCTCACAAAAAACTTTCAGTGGAATTTTTACATACATAGGAAAATTACTTAAATATTAAATATTTGTATTTCTTTCTTCTCATCCATTTAATAGATAAACAATTAATAACCTGTGATTGGATCTGTTCCATTTTACAATTACATTGTAGGCTTCTGAACCATTACTGCACCTTGATTTACTGTTCATTTGTTATCGCTAGCTTCCTGCAAATACACCATTGTTTGTGCTCTGTTTTCCTGGTGAAAGAGTTTACTAAGGCTCAAAGTCCACTGTCAGCCTCATAAACTATTACATTACACACACATGATAGCTAATTTATTTTATTTCTGTATTTAGCAATATCTGGAAGTATGTTATTTCTATATTACCAATAAAATTGCTTCTCAGTACACTTTGCCAATCTCATATTCTGAAAGAAATACTGTGCTATCTTGAAATTTGCATGTCACTTCTAAGATCTGACTAAAGATTAAGGAACTCAATAATCAATAATATACAGAATATCATATCCCTTACTATAAACCAAATGCTATATAACCTATTTAATAGTATTGGTGAATAAATGCACTGTGTGTGTGTGTGTGTGTGTGTGTGTGTGTGTGTGTGTGTGTGTGTGTGTATATATATATATATATATATAGAGAGAGAGAGAGAGAGATAATACAAACCATCACTTCCATGCTCACTTCTACCCCATCTGTGTCACCCCTGTCTGTTTGACCATCACCTTTAGACTGTAAGCTCTCACGAGCAGGGCCCTCTCCTTTCATGTGCTTTCCCCTCTCTTAAGGCCCCCATACATTACTGCAACTTGTCTGAGGCACAAGTCAGATCCTATTTCCCTTGAACTCCCCCCAGCAGCTCCCCAGGAGTGCTTCCATCCGATCTGGTACTTGATGTGCCACTTTTTACATGGGATTTATCGCATATGATATATTGCATGCTGCTGCCGCTGTGTAAGGAGGGTGGGATGGTCCAGAGAAATGGAACTCAAGTGAAGATATGAGAGAAATTGCATATGATATATTGCAGGTGCTAAAAAAACAGCCGCGATGTGCACCTGATGACTGCTTAGTAGAGGCAGTACCTGTGTAGCACAGCAGTTAGCAGCCACTGGAACTTGAGTCGGTATCCGGTGCTGCGACCGCACTACAGTGAAGAAACTCGATTTAAACTACAGTTCCCAGCAGCCCTTGCTGCCAGGACCTCCTGGCAGCAATGACTGCTGGGAACTGTAGTTTATTTAGAGTTTCCTTTCCTCACTGTAGTGTGGGCGCTGTGCTGGACTCTGGCTCAAGTTCCAGTGGCTGCTATCTGCTGTGCTACACAGGTACTGCTTATGGGCATGGCCGGATTAAGGCAGGGGCGGCAGTCCCGGGGCTCCCACACTGTCTGTTGTCTATCGGAGGAGTCTCCCTCTGGTGGCTCAGCTGTTCAGTAACAGCTGCCGCCAAGGAGCTCCTCCAATCACAGTTAGTCTTGCGGGAGAGTGAAGGGGAATTCCGCAAGACAGTGACTGTACCTGCTAACCGCTCAAGTGAAGTCCGTGCTACAGCAGGAGCTCCGTGAGCCACCCCAATGTGTCTGTTGTGGGGGGAGGGTGTCTCTTGCGGGCAGCCGTGGGGGGGAGTTAGTGTCTCTTTCAGGTGGATGGGGTGTCTCTTTCGGGCAGCCGAGGGGGGAGTTAGTGTTTTGTGCGGGTGGGCAGCCGTAGAAGGATGAAGTTAGTGTCTCTCGTGGGTGGGTGGCCAGCCGCGGTGGGGGAGTTAGTGTCTCTTGCAGGCAGAAAAATGGTGTTCCTTGCGGGTCAGTGTCTCTTGCAGGTGGGTGGGCAGCCGAGGGGGGGCTGGGCTTTTACAGTGATGTCAGTAGTGGGGGCCCCACAACCTCCATTGCCCTGGGTCCCAACCAACCTTAATCCGGCCCTGCCTATGGGGATTGTTCTCTTTATAGTTTTCATTGAAGTTTTGATTATTGAGGGCCCCATACACTACAGCGACATGTCAGACCTTCATGTCGCATACGATTTCCCTTGAACCACCCAGCAGCTTCCCGGGCGGCAGGATCGCATACGATACCTCGTACAGTATGTGGTCCTTTTGCATACAACTTATTGTATGCGATCCCAGCCATGCCTGCAGGATCCGACATATTACGAGTGCAGCACTAATGACCTAGGGGCTCCGATCCGATGTTCACAGGACCGCGCATCGAATCAGATCGGATGTAAAATACATCCGATTTGCCACTTTTTATCCAATTTATTGGCCCGAAAGGTTGAAATCGGATGAAATCAGGCATTATCGTTCTAGTGTATGGGGCCCTTAAGTTTTTGTATGTAACATAAATAATGTGGAAGATAATGCACTTGATGTGTCTATCATACATTTGTTTTTTTCAGGGATATAAATGGATTACACATTTAAATCATGTGAGCGTACCCTTTTTATATGTGTTAGTCACTGTATGTCCAATTTGGGTGCATTTGATACTGTAGAGTGGTTTTGATTATTTCACAATCAGTTTTAAGCACTGTTTGGGTCACAATATCAGATGCTTAAAATGGATTATTTTAATTCTATTTGAATTTTTTCCAGTTTAATTTTTTTTTTTTACTGTGTGGTATAACGTGAATAATGGACACAGGGCCGTAACTAGGTTAGTGTGACCAGTGCTCGGCACATTCACTGTGGGTGGAACCATCAGCATCCACCTGCGATCACGTATGTCTGGTTCTGTCACTCCGGGATGAAGCTGCCTTCGGATCCCCCTCTGGGTGCCCGGGGAGCCTCTGTTAACTTCCTTCAGCCGCTCACTCAGGGAATTCCGTCCTCCACTCAACCCCCAACAGGCATCTTCTCTTAAAAGCCGCCAGAAGCCAGGGGGACACAGTTGCTGCTTCTCCATTCCAATCTATGCTAACTGCATTGCAGTAAGCTGTGAAGCACTTCTCCTGTGGTCCCCTTAGGATTCCTGCCGACCGTCCAGCAACCCAAATAGAATGGAGGTGTACCAGCATCTCAACATAGAGTGCCATGCTGGGTCAGTTAGCCAATGCAGGAGGGTGCAGAGGGGTTGACCTGCGCACTAGGATCCATTTACTAGATTCCAGCTGCCATGTGTCCTCTCCAGCTGAGCCCTCCCCATGCTGGTGACCATAACAAGCGGCAGGGTGGGAAGACAACCACTACATCCACAGGAGAAGAAAACCAGTAAGCATGGGGTGACCATGCAGGTGCTCTCAGATGATCCTGGGGGGGCCATGGGAATGTTTATGGGAATGTTGTTCCCCCCGTATGTATGTACGAACGCTCACTCTGGTGACCAGAAAACATACATATTTCCTTTATGTTTTTCTGTGGATATCCTAAGTAAAATATAATATGGAATGATACACAATTTGGTATATACTATTGTTAAGATAGCTTGTTGCCAGTGTCGATATTTGTAAAAATAAAAAAATAAAAACTCTGGAAGGAATAAGGTATAGTTCTTTAAAGAAGAGACAGGGGTAGATGCTGTAAATGATTAGGAGTGGTGTGTCACATTTATATGAAGATAGGAGAGGAGAAGATGGAGGAATGATGATAAATGAAGAGGAGGAATGATGATGAGGAGCTCTACTGTTGCGCATTGTGTATAAGGGGACTACTGTGTGATGTAATGTGAATAACAGACACTACTGTGTGATTAGGTGTAATGTGTAGTGGTAACACTGTGCAGTGTAATGTGAATTGGTACTATATTGTTTTTCACTCCCCTTCCCCCATGCTCCTTTATTTTTTGCACATGCCTGTTTCTATTCCTGCTACAAATATGGGGGGGGGGGGGGGGAGGGCACCAACTCTCTTTCTTGCACAGGGCACCAAAATGTTTAGTTTAGAGCACTAATTGAATGCTACTGTGTGGTGTGGTGTAATGTGAGTGAGGGGTACTACTGTGCAGTGTAATGTGAGTAAGGGGTACTACTGTGTGGCGTAATTTGAATTGGGGGTAAAATTGTGTGGGCATGCAAATTTTTCATCAAATCTGGAGGGGGGGGGCACCAGTTTCTTACTTTTCCAGGGGCGCTCGGACCACTAGATACACCCCTGTTGGGAGGTATGAGATTGTATGTCAGCGAGTGTGAGGTAAAACATTTCTGTTTAGCTATACTTCTATTTTATATTTGCAGAAACACAAGGGTATTCCCAAGGAGTTTCTTTGTGCTTACATACAGTAGGTTTATATGCTACAAAATACTTTGTCTTGGGCTGTAGGCTGCAGTGTTGCAATTGTATTCAGCTTAATATTACATTGTTGCCACTACTGTGGCTGTACTGCTGGCTACAGATTATCAAGTGTGTTCATTTGAAAACTGTCTGCAGGACCAGACAATTTTAATAACTTTATGTACTGTGTTGTTTTTTAGTATAATTTATGCTGACATTTTATATGTATAGTATACTTCTTGAATGTCTAAATAACTGTGTAACAGACAGTTACAATCATGCAGTTTATTCAGTCTGTCTATGTATGTCTATGCATACAGCAGTGGTTCCCAAACTTTTCTGAATCACGGCGCCCTAGAGGAACAGAATTCTTTTCACAGCACCACTAGGCCATAGGTTTCTTATTGAGATATTTAGAAATAAATATTAAAGTAAATAGTAAATGTCATCCTTAGGGTCAGTTATGTGGTGGGGGACAGGATTTGCTTTTGTTTGTCCACATATGTTATAACTGACAGTCACCAGCTCTGGTTTTATCTGTTACATTGACCATAAATAATTTAAATTGGTCCTGCACCACCAACCCAGGGCACCCCTGCAAGTGTCCCGAGGCACCCCAGGGTGCCATGGCACACAGTTTGAGAACCACGGGCATACAGTATGTTTGTGTGTATATGGGGGCAGTGTGTGTGCGCACACATGTGTGTGGTAGGGGGCCCTGCCTATTTTGTCAGTCCCAGGCCCCACAATTTCTGATGGCAGCCCTGCACGAATGCGCGCTCCCAAGAATTCTCCAATTTAATTAAAAATGCCTATTCGCAGTACTTACATCAATGGTTTGTGAATTGTCAGCCATAGGCGATGTGAGAGAAGTGCATGAAAAAGTGGGGGTAACCTTCATTTGCAGAATCATAGAGAAAGATGTTAGTGGTCATAAGGAAAGACTGGGCATTTTTAACTGATGTTAAATGGCTGGTTTGTGCATTTTAAATAAATGAAAAAATTATAAAAAGCAAACTTTTATATTTACTTTCATATGAAAAAAGGAAGAAAACAGATTCTTTAGGGGAATTTTGAGGTGACGAAACAAATGTTAAAAAAAAAATAAGATTAAATTATTTTTCAAAGAATAAATACTCTAAGTTTGGTGTGCATAAAGCAGTGAAAAAGTTGATTTTGAGGTAATAAGAGGCCATTTTTTAAAACAACGAGTAGATTATGGGCGCTGTACTGAATGAAGCTCTAATTGGTGTATATCAGCAGCCGATTGGGAAAAGAGGTATGCCAGCCTCTTAGATTTAAATAACAAGGGTAAATATTCCCAATGGGAAGCTTAATAATACATATACACAACAAATGTAAAAATATATAAACACAATTTATTCACACAAATTGATGTTCGTAGACTCCCCAGGGGTATACAATTACAATTAATACATGCAAGTAGCTGATATAAAATATACATGCATGGATAAAATACACAGTTAAAAATTACCACTAGTGCTGAGAAATTTTCCAGCACGTGATAGTCTATAATGCTACTTTTTCAGGGAACCTGCAATATGTAAAAGACTCCAGTGAGAAAAAGTGCAAGTGAGTGGTATATTACCAAGTGGGGTCCATCCGAACGGCGGAGACTCTCAGTTCTAAACAGCCAGTCTCAATGCCCACAGATGGTCACTGTGTGCAGAAGCCCAGTGTACACCAGTTTATTTGGTGTCAGCAAATTATGACTACCAGCCGGGGCACAGCTATGCCAGATGGGGCTCCATAGCATAATTCCACACCATGGCAAAGGCCCGCCCCTGCTGTGCGTCCCCCCGTCCCCCCCGGTGGCTTACTCAAAAGAACCCCTTCTCCGCAGCACTCACCATTGGGGCTGCTCTGCCATCTCATCCGCTCTCCCAGCCAGCCCGGCTCCATCTCGTGTCTCCTCACAGACGCTAGGGGGAGGCATTCCTGTGGTCCAGGGATGTACCTGCAGACTCAGCCACGTCTCCTCCCAGCATTAGTTAGTACTCAGGAGAGGCGGAGCCAGCCGGGTGAGCAGGTGTGGCTACAGTACAGCTGCACACTTGTAAATGTAAAAGATGCCAGTGCCGGGACTCACTCAGCAACTAGGTGCAGGGGAATACTCGTGTCACAACTGAGGGCCTGAGCTGACGGGAGGCAGCCTCAGTTGTAGGGGCTGAGATGTAACGGAACCTGGGAGGTTGTATCAGACCCCTAGACATGTAAGTAACATGTAGAATAACTGCCCGAAGGCTTGACCACGACAACCAGGATAAAAGTCAATGATGTTTATTATGACAAACTCCGTAACACAGCAGCAGTAAAGGAAACATAAAAGTCAACAGAGGATAAATACAATTCCTGGGTACTACAGGGTGGCAAGGGCCACAGGCACTGGTAGAGTGAGACAGTTCTAATAATCTTCTAGTTGGAAAGTCTTTACCAGGCCTGACTGTAGCAATGGAGAGAACCCAGGATCGTACCAGCTGGTGTTCCAGGAAAGGCTGGGTTGCTGAAGATAAAACGGCTGCTGTGGATACTGGCTGGAACCAGACTGTTGTTGGTACGGAGCGGATACTGGCTGGAACCAGTTAAATAATAAACGAACTTGAGAGCGATGAAATAATAATGAAGTTTGGAGTTTGAGAGCGGTGAAATAATAATAGCGGTGGAGAGTGGTAAACTGCAGAAAGGACACCGGCCCTTTAAGAGAAGCTGTACACTGCTGGAAGCTGGGCTGGAAGCAGGTGATTGATGAAGTTTGGAGTTTGAGAGCGGTGAAATAATAATACCGGTGGAGAGTGGTAAACTGCAGAAAGGACACCGGCCCTTTAAGAGAAGCTGTACACTGCTGGAAGCTGGGCTGGAAGCAGGTGATTGTTGTAACTGGAAACAGGTGAGTCCAGAATGGATCGGAGAGTCAGGCTACACCGCAGATGGAATGCTGGTGCGGGTCTCTATAGCAGAAGTCTGGAGACAGGAGCTGGAACCTGGAAGACAACCACAGGAGAGAGACAATCTGGAACTAGGTTAGACAACCAAAGCACTGACACCTTCCTTGCTCAGGCACAGCTTACTTATACCTGCAGCAAGGAAGGGGTTGGCTAGGCAATTATGCAAATCAACAATACAGACAGCAGATTGGTGGAAATGCTCAGATGACAAAATCCAAGATGGCTGCGCCCATGCAGACACTTGGAGGGAAGTTTGGTTTGTAATCCATGTGAGAATTGAAACAGTAATGGCGACGCCGGCCACAGGAGACAGGAGACGCCAGACTGACAAGCGCACATTTAACCACGCGGGCACAGCGGAGGCCGCGGCTGATGAAATCACCACTCTGACATTCTGCATGTGGAAACTCAGGAACAGCGGGATCCGGTCCTGGAACGCTGAGCCAGCCTTAGGAGGCATCTGAAGGGTAAGTAATGGTGTCCAGATACCCGGATCGTGACAGCACCCCCCCCTTTAGGAGTGGCCCCAGGACACTTCTTAGGCTTTAAAGGAAACTTTGCGTGGAAATTTCGGACCAAGGCAGGAGCATGGACGTCTGAGGCATTGGTCCAAGAGCGTTCTTCAGGACCATAGCCCTTCCAGTCAATGAGGTATTGTAACTGACCGTAACGGAAACGTGAGTCCAAAATCTTGGCCACCTCGTACTCGACTCCCCGTTGAGTCTGAACTTTGGGAGCTAGAGGAAGTGCGGAATGAAACCGATTCAGGATCAGCGGTTTCAACAAAGAAACATGAAATGTCCTGGGTATTTTCAAGAAGGACTGTAACCTGTAGGCAACAGGATTGATGACTTGTTCAATCTTGAAGGGTCCGATGTAGCGAGGTGCAAATTTCATGCTGGGAACTCTCAACCTCAAATTCTTCGTGGACAGCCACACACGATCACCCACCTTGAGAGCAGGAACCGCTCTACGCTTTCTATCGGCAAACTTCTTTTACCTGAATGAGGCTTTAAGCAGGGCTGCGCGGACGTTCCTCCAGTTATTTGAAAACTGACGCAAGGTGACATCCACTGCTGGAACAGAAGTTGCGGGAAGCGGTTGGAATTCTGGGACTTTAGGGTAGAATCCATAATTAATGAAGAATGGTGTAGAAGAAGATGAGGAATGGTATTGATTGTTGTGGCTGAACTCGGCCCAAGGAAGGAGTTGAACACAGTCATCTTGAGAGGAAGACACATATATACGGAGGAAGGCCTCCAAGTCCTGATTCACCCTCTCGGTTTGACCATTGGTCTGAGGATGGTAAGCCGTGGAAAACTTTAACTTGACTTGGAGGGCTTGACACAAACTTCGCCAAAATTTGGCTACAAATTGTACTCCACGATCCGAGATGATCTCTTCAGGAAGACCGTGAAGTCGGAAGATCTCTTGTATAAACACTTGAGCCAACTTGGAAGCTGACGGAAGACCGGTGAGAGGGATGAAATGTGCCATCTTGGTGAACCGGTCAACTACCACCCAGATGGTATTAAACTTGTTGCAGATAGGTAGATCGGAAACAAAGTCCATCGACAAATGGGTCCAAGGTCGACGGGGAACAGATAATGGAACCAGTTGCCCCGCAGGCGACTGGCGGAAGACTTTGTGTTGGGCACACTTTGGGCAGGAGGCAATAAATTCCATAACGTCCTTCTTCAGAGTTGGCCACCAGTAGGACCTAGAAATAAATTCAAGGGTTTTCTGAATGCCTGTATGTCCAGCAAAACGGGAAGCATGGGCCCAATGCATGAGCTTCTTCCTTAGAACTGGCTTAACAAAACTTTTCCCTGGTGGAGGCGTAGAGTCCATCCCTACCGTGGAGAATGCCAACGGATTAATAATAGGATGCTTGTCTGCAGACTCGGACTCATTTTCTTGCTCCCATGAGCGGGAAAGGGCATCGGCCTTACGATTCTGAGAACCCGGACAGAACTGGAGTTTAAAGTCAAACCTAGAGAAGAAAAGTGCCCATCTGGCCTGACGAGGATTCAGACATTGTGCGCCTTTGAGATATAAAAGATTTTTGTGGTCGGTAAGTATGGTGATTGAGTGGGAAGCTCCCTCCAACAGGTATCTCCACTCCTCCAGAGCGAGCTTGATGGCTAGCAACTCCTGATCGCCAATGGCATAGTTGCGCTCAGCTGGGGAGAACTTCCGGGAGAAGAAACTGCAAGGATGTAGATGTCCATCTTTGGCCCTCTGGGATAACACTGCTCCTACTCCAACGGAGGAAGCATCTACCTCTAAGATAAATGGAGAGTCGGTGTCGGGCTGTTTCAGAACTGGTGCAGAGATGAACCGTTGCTTCAGAAGGTGAAAGGCCTGTGTAGCTTCCTCGGACCACTTGGACGGATTAGCACCTTTCTTGGTTAATGCAGTGATAGGCGCCACAATGGTGGAAAAGTCTCGTATAAATTTTCTATAATAATTGGCGAACCCTAAGAACCTCTGGACCCCTTTGAGGCTTAAGGGTATAGGCCAATTCTGGATTGCTTGGAGTTTCTCAGGATCCATCTCTAGTCCGGAACCGGACACAATGTAACCTAGAATCGGAATGGTTTTAACTTCAAACACACACTTCTCCAATTTACAATAGAGGTGATTGACACGGAGACGGGAAAGAACCTCTTTTACCCAGAAACGATGATCTTCGAGATTATTAGCAAAGATGAGGATGTCGTCTAGATAAACCACGACATGGCGGTACAAGATGTCCCTGAAAATCTCATTCACGAAGTGCTGGAAGACTGCTGGAGCGTTGCTCAATCCGAAGGGCATGACGAGGTACTCATAATGTCCGTCACGGGTGTTAAAGGCGGTCTTCCACTCGTCACCCTCACGGATTCGGATGAGATTGTAGGCACCCCTCAAGTCCAGCTTTGTGAAAATAGTTGCACCACTAACTCTATCAAAGAGCTCGGTAATCAGGAGTAAAGGGTATCGGTTCTTGACGGTAATGTCGTTCAGACCTCTGTAGTCGATGCACGGACGCAGACCACCGTCTTTCTTCTTAACGAAGAAGAAGCCTGCGCCGGCTGGAGAAGAAGATGGTCGGATGAAACCCTTCGCCAGGTTCTCTTTGATGTACTCTTCCATGGAGTGTGTCTCAGGCAGAGACAACGGATAAGTTCGGCCTCGCGGTGGAACCTTCCCTGGAATGAGGTCGATTGGGCAGTCCCATTCTCTATGAGGAGGAAGGATATCAGCAGAGGCTTTACTGAACACGTCCGTGAAGTCTTGATATGGAGGAGGCGGAACATCAGATGACCTGGGGAAGGAAGAACAAACAGGAAGAACTTTGGCTAGACAAGTCTCAGCACAGGAGGGACCCCATGCCAGTATTTGCGTAGTCGTCCAGTCAATTGATGGGTTGTGGAGACGGAGCCATGGAAGGCCTAAAACCACTGGATGTGTGGCTCTTGGAATCACTAAAAAAGATATATACTCAGAATGAAGAACTCCCACTCTCAGACGAACTGGAAGAGTCCTTAAGGAAATGACTGCGTCAAAAATCTTGCTGCCATCCACGGCAGTCAAAGAGATGGACGAGGACAGTCTCTCGGTGGGTAGGGACCACCGTTTAACATAAGCTTCGGTTATGAAATTCCCAGCTGCTCCGGAATCAAGGAGGGCAATGACGTTCCTATAACGTTGAGCAATTTGGAGCGACACTGGGAGGTTACAGTCATGAGGAGATGGAGAGGAGATCATTACTCCTAGCCGGCCCTCTCCTTGGCGAGCTAGGATCTGGAGTATCCCGGACGTTTGGGACAGGCATTGATAGTGTGCGACGGAGCTGCACAGTAGAGACAGAGAGACTCAGAGAGATGTCTTCGGCGCTCAGCGGGAGATAGACGGGAACGACTAATTTGCATAGGCTCATCCTTGGATGGAGATGGTTGATGAGGAGGAGGAGCAGAAGATTTAGGAGTAGATGATCTTCCTCGCTCAGTTGCTCTCTCTCTGAAACGTAGATCAACCTTCGTGCAAAGAGAAATTAGCTCATCCAACTTAGAGGGCAAGTCTCTGGTAGCTAACTCATCCTTGATGCGTTCTGATAAGCCATGCCAGAATGCAGCATACAGGGCCTCGTCGTTCCATGCCAGTTCGGATGCCAGGATTTTAAACTGTATAAGATACTGTCCCACAGTACGTGTTCCCTGGCGTAAACGGAGAATCTCAGATGAAGCAGATGTTATCCGGCCTGGCTCGTCGAAGATGCGCCTGAATGTAGCTACAAAGTCAGTATAGGAGGATAGCAGGGGATCAGACTTCTCCCATAAAGGTGATGCCCAGTCAAGGGCTGAGCCACTGAGAAGGGAGATGATATAGGCAATTTTGGTACGGTCACTGAAGAAATTGCCAGGTAGAAGCTCAAAGTGGATTTCTCATTGATTGAGAAATCCCCTGCAGAACCTTGGAGATCCATCAAATTTTGCTGGCGTTGGAAGATGAAGATGTGGACTGGAAATGGGTAAGGTGGGTGGGGTTACAGCTGGTGTCACTGTAGTGGATGCACCGGACGTGCCAGGTCCACAGAGGGTCGTTTGAATCCCATCCAGCCGTGTAGAGAGATCCTGGAGACAGCGGATGATGTGGCCCTGTGCAGCCTCCTGATGTTCAAGTCGGGCTGCCAGTTCTTGCATTGGCCTGGCCGCTTGATCCTGGTCTCCGGCTGGATTCATTAGGTCAGTGCTTACTGTCACAACTGAGGGCCTGAGCTGACGGGAGGCAGCCTCAGTTGTAGGGGCTGAGATGTAACGGAACCTGGGAGGTTGTATCAGACCCCTAGACATGTAAGTAACATGTAGAATAACTGCCCGAAGGCGTGACCACGACAACCAGGATAAAAGTCAATGATGTTGATTATGACAAACTCCGTAACACAGCAGCAGTAAAGGAAACATAAAAGTCAACAGAGGATAAATACAATTCCTGGGTACTACAGGGTGGCAAGGGCCACAGGCACTGGTAGAGTGAGACAGTTCTAATAATCTTCTAGTTGGAAAGTCCTTACCAGGCCTGACTGTAGCAATGGAGAGAACCCAGGATCGTACCAGCTGGTGTTCCAGGAAAGGCTGGGTTGCTGAAGATAAAACGGCTGCTGTGGATACTGGCTGGAACCAGACTGTTGTTGGTACGGAGTGGATACTGGCTGGAACCAGTTAAATAATAAACGAACTTGAGAGCGATGAAATAATAATGAAGTTTGGAGTTTGAGAGCGGTGAAATAATAATACCGGTGGAGAGTGGTAAACTGCAGAAAGGACACCGGCCCTTTAAGAGAAGCTGTACACTGCTGGAAGCTGGGCTGGAAGCAGGTGATTGATGAAGTTTGGAGTTTGAGAGCGGTGAAATAATAATACCGGTGGAGAGTGGTAAACTGCAGAAAGGACACCGGCCCTTTAAGAGAAGCTGTACACTGCTGGAAGCTGGGCTGGAAGCAGGTGATTGTTGTAACTGGAAACAGGTGAGTCCAGAATGGATCGGAGAGTCAGGCTACACCGCAGATGGAATGCTGGTGCGGGTCTCTATAGCAGAAGTCTGGAGACAGGAGCTGGAACCTGGAAGACAACCACAGGAGAGAGACAAACTGGAACTAGGTTAGACAACCAAAGCACTGACGCCTTCCTTGCTCAGGCACAGCTTACTTATACCTGCAGCAAGGAAGGGGTTGGCTAGGCAATTATGCAAATCAACAATACAGACAGCAGATTGGTGGAAATGCTCAGATGACAAAATCCAAGATGGCTGCGCCCATGCAGACACTTGGAGGGAAGTTTGGTTTGTAATCCATGTGAGAATTGAAACAGTAATGGCGACGCCGGCCACAGGAGACAGGAGACGTCAGACTGACAAGCGCACATTTAACCACGCGGGCACAGCGGAGGCCGCGGCTGATGAAATCACCACTCTGACATTCTGCATGTGGAAACTCAGGAACAGCGGGATCCGGTCCTGGAACGCTGAGCCAGCCTTAGGAGGCATCTGAAGGGTAAGTAATGGCGTCCAGATACCCGGATCGTGACAACTCGAGCCCCAGAGACAACTCGGGACCCATAGCAGTCGCATCCCCTGCACCTATGGTAACTACGCCCATGAATACCAGTTAGCTGGTCAGGGATGTCACCATACCGATCGATGGGCGTATGCGGCCAGTCTGTTTTAATGCCGCTGAGATCCACACAAAGCGACGGCGAGGCTGGAGTGGCACACAATGGTAAGCGGTAAGGGTCAAACTCCCACAGCGTCAGTGGCAGGCGGAGCTGTAACTTGCTGACCGCAACTGTTGCTGCAATTGTAAACTCCAGGTAAACTATGTATCCACTTGCACAGCAATGTCCCGTTATGTTCCCTTTATAGATACAAACCAGAAACTAACATAACGGGACATTGCTCTGCAAGTGGATACATCGTTTACCTGTAATCTACAATTACAGCAACAGTTGCAATCAGTGAGTTACAGCTCCGCCTACCGCTGACGCTGTGGGAGTTTGACCCTTACCGCTTACCATTGTGTGTCGCTCCAGCCTCACCGCCGCTTTGTGTGTATCTCAGTGGCGTTAAAACGGACTGGCCTCATACTCCCATCGATCGGTATGGTGACATCCCTGACCAGCTAACTTGTATTCATCATTTGCTGCCACCAAATACACTGGTGTACACCGGGCTTCTACACACAGTGATCATCTGTGGGCGTTGAGACTGGCTGCTTAGAAATGAGTATCTCAAACATTCGGATGCACCCCACTTGCACTTCTTCTTACTGTAGTCTTTTTTATATTGCAGGTGCCCTGAAAAAGTAGCATTATAGACTATCACGTGCTGGAGAATTTCACAGCACTAGTGGTCATTTTTAACTGTGTATTTTATCCATGCATGTATATCTTATATCAGCTATTTGCATGTATTAATTGTAATTGTATACCCCTGGGAGGTCTACCAACATCAATTTGTGTGAATAAATTGTGTTTATATATACTTTCAAATTTCGTTGTGCATATGTATTATTAAGCTTCCCATTGGGAATATTTACCCTCATTTTTTAACCCCCCCCAAAAAATAACATACAGCAATAGGGGTTGAAGGGGGTGTCCAAGGGGTTTTGCACAGTGTCCCAGAATTTTAACCTTAAAATAAAGAATTTCCCTACCATCTCTCACCCTCAGCGAGGTGCAAATGGAAAAATGCGAGGTTACTCTGCCTGGTTCAGTGCAAGTTTCTAATTTGATTGCAAAATGCGAATTTGCAGAGAAAACTGCAGCTTGCATCTAATTTGTACCTAATTGGATTGACCCTTTTGAAACAAATAGACACGCACATGCACAATAGCAGCAGTAACAATTAAAGTGGCTTTGTTGTTTATGCATCCTTTTTTCCACCCGCTGCTGTTACTTTTATTTATGTGCTTCAATATTCCAATGACCATTTTATAAGCTGCAGATTGAAGCACGCTAAAGTGAAAAAATCTGATGCAATATCATTTTTATCTTAATTTATGATTTTTATTCCAAGCGTAGATTTATTTAAAATCTCCATTGACTCTTGTGATTTTAGATTTACACAATTCAATGATCATTTAAGACAAGCCAAGAGCAATTGATCATAAAAAAATGTCCCTCAGAAATACTGAACAGCCACAAGTATTAATATTATTTTAGAACAGTGGATTTTAATCTGTTTTAGCATGGAGCTTTAAAAAAAAAATAGAATGTACAGTATTGAGTAACCCCTAACTGACCAAATCTTCCCCTTTCAAATATTTTCTAAAGATTCTGGTATCTTAAGTAAAAATATAGTTTTGAGTAGTGCATAAAATTAAATACCGCATAATGGGGGTCATTCCGAGTTGAACGCACATAGCAACTTTTTGCTGCTCGTGCGATCAACTTGACGCCACCTATGCGGGAGTGTATTTTAGCATAGCAGGGCTGCGATAGTTTGTGCAGCCCTGCTATGCTAAAAAGTTTCCTGCAAAACAAGACCAGGGTCAGACCTACTTACCCTGTGCGACGGATCCAGTGACGAAGGTCCCAGGATTGACGTCAGACATCCACCCTCAAAACGCCTGGACACGCCTGCGTTCAGATCTCAATGCCCAGAAAACAGTGAGTAGATGCCCCGGAACGCCTTCCCGCTGTCAATCTTCTTGCGACCGCGCTAGTGATCACTTTCTTCTTTGTTCTGGCCACTGCCCAGCGACGGCCGTCACCAGGCAACGGCGTGTGTGCGCATTGCGGCCACCGTGCATGCGCAGTTCTGACACGTTCGCACCACAGCGAAGAACCGCTGCATGCGAATGGGTCAGAATGACCCCCAATGTCTTTAATCTCCATTGCATAAAAACATTCAAACCATAACTTTGAAATTCCCTTGTGAAATAAAAAAACTTGATTAATAACATAAAATTTTCAAAAGTCAAAATGGGGCTCACCATGATTATTAAATAGTTTTTTTTAAGTATAACATTTAAAACACTATAAAAATATCTCTCTCTCCAATAAACTAGACATATAACTGAGCTGTATTGTCTTACAGAGATTAGATGCTAGATGACAGATTTTTGTTATTGGATGACTGAAGCCTCTTGTCTTGTCTGCTTTGGGATCAACTCTTCACCTTTTTTCTTGGCCTTGACAAGTCATATATTGAAAATGCCACCTCATGACTCTATACTGAAGCAAAGAGAAGTGGTTAGTTTACAGCGCATTTCACAATTACTGCTTATTCATGTCTAACCTGGGCTTAAAATTCAAACAGTCGCCGATTTAAAGGGGTTGTTTAGCTTCCTGTAAACCGCTATGTCTATAAGCTGTTTGATTTGTCTAATTGGAAAGTTTAGATCATTTACTGAAGCTGAAATGACTTTTTAAGCCAGCTCACATCTTCTGTTGGACTTATGATATATTTTTTGACTGAAGTCTGTAATTTGTTTTTTTAGGTGTTCTATTATTTCTGAAGAAATTTCAGAAAACAAGTTTGAACAAGTGTAAGGGAGCACTCACTAATTTATGTCTTCATTTTATATCATATATCTATATTACAGTATGTAGAATTGTATCTGTACTTTTTTGGAGCACTTTGGAGTACTCTACTTTTCTAGTTGTACAATGTTGTTATACCAACTTTATTGTTCATATTTACATTTACATTTCTGTCCTATTTTTTTTAGCTAACTTGCTGGAGCTGTAGACAATCTTGACTATACAAAAAATACACCAATAATTAGTCTATAATTGTAATTTACAGAAGCCTAGAGAATGGAGAATATTAAAACACATAGATAGTTTTAGTTGGTTGCAAAACCTCTGCATGTTAAACACAAATAGATACCTCCAGGAAACATAAAACTATACAAAAATGGGCAATGATCATAAATATTTTATTTCCTGAATTAAAATGCTAAAAATGAGATGGGTTTATGATTATCCAACTTATTTTCTCTTTTATCCTAAGCAGGGGCGGAACTACTGGCGGGGCAGGCAGTGCATTGCACTGGGGCCCCGCCGCACTCAGGGGCCCACAGCCGCCGGCCGGCATTTAGAACAGATTGACATGCGGACGAGAGTCCGCATGTCAATCTGCGTTCTCCTCTCCCTCCTTGCTGCTCCCCTGCTCCCCCGGCCCCCCCCCCCTATGTGTTGGAGGGACACGAGCGCATCGCGCGTCTCTCTGTGTCCCTCCTGGCTCTCCCCCGGCCGCTCTAAGGAAGCATGTGCCGTTCGTGAGCTCTGATTGGCTCACGAACGGCACATGCTTCATTAGACCAGCGGGGGAGAGCCAGGAGGGACACAGGAGAGACGCGCGATGCGCTCGTGTCCCTCCAACACATAGGGGGGGGAGGGGGGACCGGGGGAGCAGGCACTGGGGGGACAGATCTGGCACTGGGGACATATACCTGGCACTGGGGGGACAGATCTGGCACTGGGGACATATACCTGGCACTGGGGGGACAGATCTGGCACTGGGGACATATACCTGGCACTGGGGGGACAGATCTGGCACTGGGGACATATACCTTGCACTGGGGGGGCATATACCCGGCACTGAGGGCATGTACCTGGCACTGGGGGCATATACCTGGCACTGGGGGGGAATATCTGGCACTGTGGGAGAATATCTGGCACTGGGGGGGCATATACCAGGCACTGGGGGAGCATGTACCTGGCACTGGGGGAGCATGTACCTGGCACTGGGGGCATATACCTGGCACTGGGGGGGAATATCTGGCACTGTGGGAGAATATCTGGCACTGGGGGGGCATATACCCGGCACTGGGGGCATATACCTGGCACTGGGGGGGAATATCTGGCACTGGGGGCATATACCTGGCACTGGGGGGGAATATCTGGCACTGTGGGAGAATATCTGGCACTGGGGGGGCATATACCCGGCACTGGGGGCATATACCTGGCACTGGGGGGGAAGCAGGCACTGGGGGGGAATATCTGGCACTGGGGGCATATACCTGGCACTGGGGGCATATAACTGGCACTGGGGGGGCATGTACCTGGCACTGGGGGCATATACCTGGCACTGGGGGGGAATATCTGGCACTGTGGGAGAATATCTGGCACTGGGTGCATATACCTGGCACTGTGGGGGAATATCTGGCACTGGGAGCATATGTGGCACTGGGAGCACGGCCCTAGCAACAAGCACTACCCACTAGCAACGAGCATGACACCCAGTGCATGAAACCCCTGGCAACGAGCATGACATCCTGGCACTGTGCATGGAACCAAGTGCATGAAACCCCTGGCAACAAGCAGGTAATTTCTTTTTTTATTTGTTGGGACTGCCTGCCGCAATGTGTAAAAAGGGGGGACTGCCTGCCGCTATGTATAAAAATGGGGAATCTGCATGCCGCAATGTAAAAATGGGGAATCTGCCTGCCGCTATGTGTAAAAAGGTAGAATCTGCCTGCCGTAATGTGTAAAAAGGGCACGCTATCTGCCGTTATGTGTAAAAGTGTATGGTGTCTGCCGTAATGTGTAAAATGGGGACGCTGTCTGCCGTAATGTGTAAAATGGGGACGCTGCCTGCCGTAATGTGTAAAAAGTGCACGCTGTCTGCCGCTATGTGTAACGAGGGCACGCTGTCTGCCGCTATGTGTAACGAGGGCACGCTGTCTGCCATTGTGTAAAAAGTGTATGCTGTCTGCCGCTATGTGTAACGAGGGCACGCTGTCTGCCGTTATGTGTAAAAAGTGCACGCTGTCTGCCGTTATGTGTAAAAAGGGGAATCTGTTCGCTGTAAGGAGTAAAAGGGTCTCTACCTGGTGTAGTGGTGCTACTGTGCGGCGTAATTTGAAGAATGGAGACTACTGTGCACCGTTTTATGAATTGGTATTATTTTGTGGACACACCCCTTCCCCACGAAGCCACGCCACTATGTATTTTTGCGCGCGCGCCTACGGCGCGCACTGCCCATGGGGTGTACTTGGATGGGGGGCCCAAAGCATTTTGTTGCACCTGGGCCCACCGCTTGCTTGTTCCGCCACTGATCCTAAGCATAGAGAATGTGAATCTAAGAGTATGTTAAATTCAGCACAACTGTCAAATTCTTTAAAGAATGAATTCTTCATACATGCATAATAACAAGGACGCTGGTTTCAGTATTCTAAATGACTTTTAGCTATTTATAGCCTGGAAAATTCAGCATGGACTCAGAATTTACCTCAGGAAAATCAAATCATGTAAATGCTACTTAATGAGGCCAAAGTTTCTACCAAGGAACACAAATAATAAATGCAGCAATATAAGACATGGATGCGTGACCTAGAATAGGAATATATTCTCTATTGTTTTCCCTCAGGCCTCATTGTTTTACATAATATATTGTGGTCTAATGTTGGGATGAGCAAAATTTTGAGACCTGTCCAGAAAATTATTTAGCTCATTGTACATTGGGCTAGAAAATTACACGTTTCGCCAGCATAACTTGACCATAATGGGGTGATTTGGAATCCAATGCACTAATATTAACAGGAAGGATTACCTTGGTTGTTTTTGCATGTAAAGGTGCGAGCAAAAAATGAGCAAGGTTACCTTACGTATATATCCTCTATGTGCACAGCAGCACATCACATGAGGCTTTAACGACATTGATCTTGGAGCCCTAGAATGTGGGCTCAGAGCCACACTTGTGGCAGTTACATGGGACTGGAAGATAAATGGCCCAGATAGACTCCTCATTTCTAGGCCTATCGCAGATGTGCTACTATAGTATTTACTCCCATTATGCCAAATATCTGACATCATGAAGTTCTAAAATTACAGCATGGTAAACAATTTATTAAGGACCAAGTGTTTAAATATTACGTAGTCTGTGTTACTTAAATTTAATGTGTGAATTTTGAAAAGGTTTTTAGTAGCATCAGAAATAAAAATTTGTTTTGGACTATTACTATTGTATACTATAGAAATATAGAATATCGACAGACGCTTAAGTTCAGTTGGTTCATCTACTCTAGGCATTTCACTTTTTCGTGGGTTGCCTTT